>NC_138295.1:16975000-17280000 GCF_965601325.2 Salmo salar
TCTCAAAGTGCTGTACAGAAACCCAGCCTAAAACCCCAAACAGCAAGCAATGCATGTGAAAGAAGCACGGTGGCTAGGAAAAACTCCCTAGGAAAAACTCCCTAGAAAGGCCAAAAACCTAGGAAGAAACCTAGAGAGGAACCAGGCTATGAGGGGTGGCCAGTCCTCTTCTGGCTGTGCAGGGTGGATATTATAACAGGTCATGGTCAAGATGTTAAAATGTTCATAAATGACCAGCATGGTCAAATAATAATAATCATAGTAGTTGTCGAGGGTGCAACAAGCACGTCCGGTGAACAGGTCAGGGTTCCATAGCCACAGGCAGAACAGTTGAAACTGGAGCAGCAGCACGGCCAGGTGGACTGGGGACAGCAAGGAGTCATCATGCCAGGTAGTCCTGAGGCATGGTCCTAGGGCTCAGGTCCTCCGAGAGAAAGACAGAAAGAGTGAAAGAGAGAATTAGAGAGAGCATATTTAAATTCACACAGGACAAGACAAGAGAAATACTCCAGATGTAACAGACTGACCCTAGCCCCCCGACACATAAACTACTGCAGCATAAATACTGGAGGCTGAGACAGGAGGGATCAGAAGACACTGTGGCCCCATCCGATGATACCCCCGGACAGGGCCAAACAGGCAGGATATAACCCCACCCACTTTGCCAAAGCACAGCCCCCACACCACTAGAGGGATGTCTCCAACCACCAACTTACTGTCCTAAGACAAGGCCGAGTATAGCCCACAACGCTCATTGTGCTCATTTCTAAAATATGCTCATTTATCACTCCAGTGTTAATCTGCTAAATTGTAATTATTCGCTCCTATGGCATATTTATTGCCTACCTCCTCATGCCTTTTGCACACACTGTATATAGACTTTCTTTTTTTCTACTGTGTCATTGACTTGTTTATTGTGTTATTGGCTTGTTTATTGTTTACTCCATGTGTAACTCTGTGTTGTTGTCTGTGTCACACTGCTTTGCTTAATCTTGGCTAGGTTGCAGTTGTAAATGAGAACTTGTTCTCAACTAGCCTACCTGGTTAAATAAAGGTGAAATAAAATACATTTTAAAAAACAAGGAGCATATTTTAAACAGGCAACACCTTATTCCTGCTCTCATAGTCTCATGGCAGAATTAGACGTTTATCCACATTTCTCCAAATGTCAAATTTAGAAGGTTAAGGATTAAGATTTGTGATAAGGTTTCAATGTTGCTTTTAGGCTCTCATTCCAAATAGTTATTAAGTTAAAGGTTAAGGTTTGTGATAGGGTTAAAACAAAGTTTAGGCACTCATTCCAAATGGTTATTAACGTAAAAGTTAAGGTTTGGAGTAGGGTTAAAAGAAAAACAAACAAAAAAAACTGGTGTCCACCACTGGGATAAAACACAAAACCTTCTGATCCAGAGCCGTAGTGGCCGGTTTTGAAGGCATTTCCTGACATCCTCAGGACCTGGAAAGACATCCAATTACGAAGTCATTGTTGAGGGATCTGCCTGTATTCCACAGCCTTAAGGTGTAATAATAGACATTTGGTGAGGTTACGGTACGAAGTGACTCCCGAGAGAAATTACACTATCCTGTTTGTCAGATAGGAAACATAACGTTGATAGAAAAGAGCACTCATATCAATCCATCAAACTACCACCTACCCACACACACACCCACCCACACACCCACCCACACACACACACACAGTAGCGAAGACAACCCGCTCTTCTAAATGCTGTTTTCTCTCCATCCATCTCACTAAGTACAGGTCCAAGAGGGCAATCATGAGAGTTTAAATAGATCTATTTCTATGGTGAGAAATCAAACGAACTTGTTGTCTCATCTCTCCAGGGTGTTGTCACATTCATAACATGGAGTCATTTTCTCATTTTCTCAATCGATTGTCATAGTCACACCCTCCTCTACCACTGAGCAGAATACGCCAATTTCTCATTGTAATCGGCCAAAGAGAAAGAGAGAGAAGGCGTGTGTGCTTGCACGAGCATGCAAAGAGCAGACAGTATTAAAATGAATATTACTTTTTTCATCCTGCTCCTTAGTTATGACTGAGGGAAAGTGGATTTTTTTTTATCTCCAGAAGAAAAGCAATCATTAAACTATTCTCACTTCAAACTTTATCTTCGGGGACAAGTGTGTTTGGAAAGAGAGAGAGTGTGTGTGTGTGTTCTACTGGTCTTGAGAGGGGTGTCATGGCGCAAAGCAGGTCGTGACAGAGGTTAGTGCTGCATTAGTAACTGTCACTGGCTGGACAGAAGAGAGCAGACAGCAGGGCATCCTGTCACACACACACACACACACACACACACACACACACACACACACACACACACACACACACACACATGCTCGGACATACTGACTCTGACAGAAATGGACACTTCCCTCTGCTTCAGGCGGTACCCTCCGTGTGAGTCACACCCTGTTGGCTTTGATCTGTGACACAGTGTGTGTGTGTGTGTGTGTGTGTGTGTGTGTGTGTGGTGTGTGTGTGTGTGTGTGTGTGTTTACAAAACCTCACAACAGCCTGGTTCAAATAGGACATTCTTAATGTTTGTCTATATGACTTTGGAGGCTTATGGTCAGGGTTCTATGTAATTCAACTGTAATAGGGAGAATTTGGGGAGTTTATTTTCTCATCACGTTGAGACAGAAAAAGCCCTAAATTGACCCACTATGGCATTTTTTTTTTCTACAAGAGCTTTATGTCATTATCACGCTGTGTTGTCCACCTTTATAATGTTCGATTTTAGCTTTGTACCAAACTTCAATAAAATGTGTGTGTGAGTGAGAGAGTGAGAGATATTTAAACTCTTTAACATCATCCTTAGCTCTGGAATCTTCCCCAATATTTGGAACCAAGGACTGATCACCCCAATCCACAAAAGCGGAGACAAATTTGACCCCAATAACTACCATGGGATAGGAACAAGGAACATTTGGGAAATCCTCTGCATTATCATTAACAGCAGACTCATACATTTCCTCAGCGAAAACAATGTACTGAGCAAATGTCAAATTCGCTTTTTACCAAATGATCGTACAACAGACCACATATTCAACCTGCACACCCTAATTGACAAACAAACAAACCAAAACAAAGGCAAAGTCTTCTCAAGCTTTGTTGATTTCAAAAAAGCTTGACTCAATTTGGAATGAGGGTCTATTTTACAAATGAATGGAAAGTGGTGTTGGGGGAAAAACATATGACATGGTAAAATCCATGTACACGAACAACAAGTGTGTGGTTAAAATTGGCAAAAAAACACACATTTCTTTCCACAGGGCCGTGGGGTGAGACAAGGATTCAGCTTAAGCACCACCCTCTTCAACATATATATCAATGAATTGACGAGGACACTAGAACAGTCTGCAGCAACCGGCCTCACTCTACTAGAATCTAAAGTCAAATGTCTACTGCTTGCTGATGATCTGGTGCTTCTGTCACTAACCAAGGAGGGCCTACAGCAGCACCTAGATCTACTGCACTGAGATTTACTGTCAGACCTGGGCCCTGACAGTAAATCTCAGTAAGACAAAAATAATTGCCCTTTATGGTTGTGAGGTCTGGGGTCCGCTCACCAACCAGGAATTCACAAAATGTGACAAACACCAAATTGAGATTCTGCATGCAGAATTCTGCAAAGATATCTTCTGTGTACAATGTAAAACACCAAATAACGCATGCAGAGCAGAATTAGGCCGATACCTGCTAATTATCAAAATCCAGAAAAGAGCCGTTAAATTCTACTACCACCTAAAAGGAAGCGATTGCCAAACCTTACATAACAAAGCCATCACCTACAGAGAGATAAATCTGGAGAAGAGTCCCCTAAGCAGCTGGTCCTGGGGCTCTGTTCACAAACACAAACACAACCCACAGAGCCCCAGGACAGCAACACAACTAGACCCAACCAAATCATGAGAAAACAAAAAGAGAATTACTTGACACATTGGAAAGCTTTGACTGTGTAGAGACTCAGTGAGCATAGCCTTGCTATTGAGAAAGGCCGCCGTAGGCAGACCTGGCTCTCAAGAGAGTACAGGCTTTGTGCCCACTGGCCACAAAATGAGGTGGAAACTGAGCTGCACTTCCTAACCTCCTGCTAAATGTATGACCATATTAGAGACACATATTTCCCTCAGATTACACAGATCCACAAAGAATTCGAAAACAAACCCGATTTTGATAAACTCCCATATCTACTGGGTGAAATATCACAGTGTGCCACCACAGCAGCAAGATTTGTGACCTGTTGCCACAAGAAAAGGGCAGCCTGTGAAAACAAACACCATTGTAAATACAACCCATATTTATGTTTATTTATTTTCCCTTTTGTACTTTAACAATTTACACATCGTTACAATACTGTATATATACATAATATGACATTTTTAATGTCTTTATTCTTTTGAAAATTCTGTAAGTGTAATGTTTACTGTTCATTTTTATTGTTTATTTCTCTTTTGTTTATTATCTACTTCACTTGCTTTGGCAATGTTAACATATGTTTCCCAAGCCAATAAAGTCCCTTGAATTGAATTGAATTGAATTGAGAGAGAGATAGGAGTGAGAGAGAGAGCGAGAGAGAGAGAGAGATGAGAGAGAGCGAGAGGAAAGAGAGAGGAGAGAGAGTGAGCCAGACAGTGTGTCTGGGTCAATCAGAAATAGGGCAGGCTCCTTGCCTTTGAGGAAAACGGACCTTGTCTTTCACTTTCTGACACACATCACCTCTTCCTGTCTCTTTGAACACACATCATCTCTTCCTGTCTCTTTGAACACACATCATCTCTTCCTGTCTCTTTAAACACACATCATCTCTTCCTGTCTCTTTAAACACAAATCCATCATCTCTTCCTGTCTCTTTAAACACACATCCATCATCTCTTCCTGTCTCTTTAAACACACATCCATCATCTCTTCCTGTCTCTTTAAACACACATCCATCATCTCTTCCTGTCTCTTTGAACACACATCATCTCTTCCTGGCTCTTTGAACACACATCATCTCTTCCTGTCTCTTTAAACACACATCCATCATCTCTTCCTGTCTCTTTAAACACACATCATCATCTCTTCCTGTGTCTTTGAACACACATCATCTCTTCCTGTCTCTTTGAACACACATCATCTCTTCCTGTCTCTTTAAACACACAGCATCTCTTCCTGTCTCTTTAAACACACATCCATCATCTCTTCGCTTCTCTTGAAACACACATCATCTCTTCCTGTCTCTTTAAACACATATCCATCATCTCTTCGCTTCTTTTGAAACACACAGCATCTCTTCCTGTCACTTTGAACACACACCATCTCTTCCTGTCTCTTTGAAAACATACCATCTCCTCCTGTCACTTTGAACACACAACATCTCTTCCTGTGTCTTTGAACACACAGCATCTCTTCCTGTCACTTTGAACACACACCATCTCTTCCTGTCTCTTTGAAAACATACCATCTCCTCCTGTCACTTTGAACACACAACATCTCTTCCTGTGTCTTTGAACACACACCATCTCTTCCTGTCTCTTTGAACACACACCATCTCTTCCTGTCACTTTGAACACACAGCATCTCTTCCTGTCTCTTTGAAGAACAACAGCTGAAATCACAAAGGCCTACGAAGTAGTTTTCATCACAAGAAAGTGAGATTATTAAAGAAAGAAAAAATGTGCACTTTGTGGGCAGATGGACTTCCCAGCTGACTGAACTCCATGTTCCCCTGTTATCTGCTCAGACGGAGGAGAAGAAAGGAGACTGAACTCCATGTTCCCCTGTTATCTGCTCAGACGGAGGAGAAGAAAAGAGACAGAGCTCCATGTTCCCCTGTTATCTGCTCAGACGGAGGAGAAGAAAAGAGACAGAGCTCCATGTTCCCCTGTTATCTGCTCAGACGGAGGAGAAGAAAAGAGACAGAGCTCCATGTTCCCCTGTTATCTGCTCAGACGGAGGAGAAGAAAGGAGACTGAACTCCATGTTCCCCTGTTATCTGCTCAGACGGAGGAGAAGAAAAGAGACAGAGCTCCATGTTCCCCTGTTATCTGCTCAGACGGAGGAGAAGAAAAGAGAGACAGACGTTGCGCAACCTCCACCTTAGGGGCCTGACCGACTTTTCTCCCAACTTCTGTCTGAATGTCTCCGTCTCTTAGTCTGGGTGTTGTTCTATATTTGATGTGTGGAGTGTGTGTGTATGTGGTGTTGATGTGGGTGTGTTTGAAGCCAGAGTGAGGGTGTGTGTGTCTGTGTCTGTGTGAGATTGTGTGTGTTGTTCCATTACATCTCCGTCTCTCCAGCTGCTTTGCTCCCGATCCCCTGAGGAGCCTCTTTCAACACTAGCCAGCGTCAAACCTCTCCTTGGTTCCACATTTAACACTCTCCCTCTTACTCTGCCAAGGAGCTCTGTCACTTTCTTCTCCTCTTTCATCCCTCTCTTAAAGAGGCTTATCTTTCATTATTCTGTTTTTCAGCAGACCTTAAGGTTCTCAGTCCCGGACATCTGTCCGCCTCATCCTTCCTTCTCGAACACAGCAAGCCTTTTAATTTCATATTCATCTTCGATTGTGACCTCAGTGCTTTGTTAGAATAAAGCGTGTCAGCCACGGACATGCTCATAGCTGGTCCTTCCACAGACACAATGTATATCCATGCAGTACCTCTCGTTGTCCACTAGTGGTGAGTAGTACCTCTCAACGTCCACTAGTGGTCAGTAGTACCTCTCATCGTCCACTAGTGGTCAGTAGTACCTCTCATCGTCCACTAGTGGTCAGTAGTACCTCTCATCGTCCACTAGTGGTCAGTAGTACCTCTCATCGTCCACTAGTGGTCAGTAGTACCTCTCATAGTCCACTAGTGGTCAGTAGTACCTCTCATCGTCCACTAGTGGTCAGTAGTACCTCTCATCGTCCACTAGTGGTCAGTAGTACATCTCATCGTCCACTAGTGGTCAGTAGTACCTCTCATCGTCCACTAGTGGTCAGTAGTACCTCTCATCGTCCACTAGCGGTCAGTAGTACCTCTCATCGTCCACTAGCGGTCAGTAGTACCTCTCATCGTCCACTAGTGGTCAGTAGTACCTCTCATCGTCCACTAGTGGTCAGTAGTACCTCTCATCGTCCACTAGTGGTCAGTAACAACACTCCATGTAATAGCCCTCTGCTGTCATAAATACAAGCTGCAGTCAAAGACATTTTCCCCAGCACTAGCAGCACAGGGGCTCCTGGACCAGCCATTCCATGTATTTGATCAATTCCAGCGCTAGCACACCTTATTCATCCTGTCAACCAATCATTAGGCCCTTGACTAGGTGAATCAGTTGAGCTGGTTTAGGTCCTTGACTAGGTGAATCAGGTGAGCTGGTTCAGGTCCTTGACTAGGTGAATCAGATGAGCTGGTTCAGGTCCTTGACTAGGTGAATCAGGTGAGCTGGTTCAGGTCCTTGACTAGGTGAATCAGGTGAGCTGGTTCAGGTCCTTGACTAGGTGAATCAGGTGAGCTACTTCGGAAAATGTAAAACGTCTTTGGGTCCCTGAGGAGAGGTTTAAGAACCACTGCCTTAGCAGATAGCAGCTGGTGTCATTACAGTAGGCCTACACTACACCTACCATCTTATTGTAGGCCTACTGTACAGACGGAGTCACTTTACCCCTTCCTACATGTACAAATGACCTCGACTGACCTGTAACCCTGCACATTGACTTGGTGCCGGTACCCCCTGTATATAGCCTAGTTATTATTCTATTGTGTTACTTTTTATTTTATTTTTTACTTACATTTATTTAGTAATTATTTTTCTTAACTCTATTTCTTGAACTGCATTGTTGGTTAAGGGCTTGTAAGTAAGCATTTCACTGTAAGGTCTACTACACCTGTTGTATTTGGCGCATGTGACTGATTGGCCGTTTCACCTTGTATCCACCATGTGTATCCTGTGCGAGACAAAGGAGCTGATCGTGGACTACAGTAAAAGGCGGACCCAACAGGCCCCCATTAACATCAATGGGCTGTAGTGGAGCGGGTCGAGAGTTTCAAGTTCCATAGTGTCCACATCACCACCAAACTCTCATGGTCCAAACACACCAAGACAGTTGGGAAGAGGGCACGACCACACCTTTTCCCCCTCAGGAGACTGAAAAGATTTGGCATTGCTCTCCAGATCCTAAACAAGTTCTACAGCTACACCATCGAGAGCATCCTGACCAGTTGCATGGCTACTTTAGTTTATTTGGTAAATATTTTTTTAACTCTTCTTGAATTGCGCTGTTGGTAAAGGGCTTGTGAGTCAGCATTTCACAGTAAGGTCTATATTTGTTTTATTTGGCGCATGTGACTAATAAAGTTTGATTTGATATGACACAAACTTAACTTCTCCTGTAGGTCTCTATTGGTGAATTTCACTGAGGATTTACCCTGGTGTTTTACCCCGGTGTTTAACCCTAGTGTTTTACCAATAAGGCTAAGATGTTTCCACATCCATGGCCCGGCTTATGACTCACTGGGCCACGGCCCCAGCGGACCTGCTGTCTTTCGGCCAGACGAGGATGCTGGGGACTTTTCGGGCGGCCTTTCCATAACAATAAGTAACTGTGAACATGGGTCAACACCATCCACAGTTAACACCTTGTAAAACAACTGTTGAAGATGCAGTGGATGTTGATTCTGCTCTTCACAGGTGTTTAGTGTCACACTTCCATATAAATAACACTAGAACTTACAGTAATATAATCACTGGAGACACCAGGGTGCTGCTATGGAAAAAGCCCATATAAGGCTAGATAGATCTCCCAGTATGTCTTCCAGCAGCTCAACATATGAGATGAGTAATGTAGGGTATGTAAACATTATATAAAGTGGCATTGTTTAAAGTGACTAGTGATACATTTATTACATCCAATTGTTAATTATTAAGTGGGTTCATAACAGGGTTGGGCTCAATTCCAGTCAATTGAGGAACTACACTGAAATTCCAATTCTCTTCAATGTTTTCAATGCAAAAAATAATAATTTGGAATTTCATTTTGGGGAAGAGAATTGGAATTTCAATTTCTGAAATGATTAGGCCTAATTAAAATGGAATTGACCACAACCCTGGTTCTTAACCTACTGCGTCTTTATATTTCTCTGTCTGTTTGTCTCTCAGAGTATTTATAATGTCAATCCTGGATTAATCCAGAAAACAAGGGAGGGCTAGATAATGAGTTGATTAGTTGAATCAGGCGTGTTGGTGCTTGGGCTGGAACAAAACCATGCACACCCTGCCTGTCCCTGTGAAATGGGCATAGACGTCCTCACCCTCTCTGTTGTATACTGGTTCTTATCTATACTGCTCTCTATGTTCTCTCACCCAGCTCTTTCTATTGTATATTTCTGTGGTACTATGGTCTCTCTCCAGATCGTATATGTCTGTGGTACTATGGTCTCTCTCCCTCTCCAGATCAGATATGGCTGTTGAAATATGGGCCCTGTCTGTTCTGTTACTGCTGGTCCTGTCATCCCCAGGGGTCTGCTCAGCACCTGTCTCTCTCACCTGGTAGATGCCCCTCTACCTGGTCTGTGGGGAACAAGGGATCCTCTACAACCACCACAGAACTCCCAGAGACCTACAACACCTCATCTGTGAGACTGAGACCAGGGTGGTACTATGTTCAGTACATGTTGCTCTTATTATAAGCAGACATTTGGAAAAACAGGGTATATTGTTAAAGGGATACTTCAGGATTTTGGCAATGAGGCCCTGTATGTACTTCCCCATTGTCATATGAACTAGTGGATACCATTTATGTCTCTGTGTCCAGTATGAAGGAAGGACGTTAGTTTTGCAAGCCAATGCTAACTAATGTTAAATGACTGGAGGTCTATGGGTATCTGCTAGCATGCTTACCTGTAACCTTTAATAAGTCTGTAGCCCGCCCCCCTCCCACCTCCCCTCCCCTCTCCATACACTCTCATAGCTTTTCCTATTGATCTTTTGGGACCGTTCCTAACCACCATATTCGTGTGAGAAATCACAATAAGAATCTTGTGAATTCTCCAGATTATATTCTCTCCTAGAACATGATCTAAGTGGATCTAAACAGATTCCTCATTATATTCTCTCCTAGAACATGACCTAAGTGGATCTAAACAGATTCCTAATTATATTCTCTCCTAGAACATGATCTAAGTGGATCTAAACAGATTCCTCATTATATTCTCTCCTAGAACATGACCTAAGTGGATCTAAACAGATTCCTAATTATATTCTCTCCTAGAACATGACCTAAGTGGATCTAAACAGATTCCTCATTATATTCTCTCCTAGAACATGATCTAAGTGAATCTGACACCTCAGTTAAAACCCCATTGACGTGTCTGAAGTTCACTTGACTTTAGAGGTAGGAAGTTGTGACACCTGTCAGACCTGTCCTCTGAAGGATGTGGAGAGCCTTAAACAAGACTAAACGGATTGTGAAGATCTGATTACACACCCATTAAGTCTCTGTTAAACAGCCAACAGTTGAAAAAGTATTTTGAAGGAGTGGAGAGGTTTGCTGATATGCTTACCTTCACAGCTTTTGGGAACTCTCTCTCTCTACATACCTCCTCTTTCCATACCTCCCTCTACATACAAGCAGTCTCTCTCCATCCTTCTCTCTTTCTACATTCCTCTCTCCCTCTACATCAAACGGTCCTGTCTAAGAGGAGCGGACAGGGTTGGAGGGTGAAGCAGGAACATCCGTGAAAGGACCATATAGATCAAAAGGTGAAGAGGCATTGTGGAACAGTGCTGTCATAAGCCAAGTAGCTTCAGCCTCCTGCAGAACTACTGCGACTGACGGAATCTAATCATATCCTACACTATTGACAAGAGTGCAGACTAACCTCAAGTACTACTGGTGGAAGGAAGGATAATGTAAATCTAGTATAAAACAATTGGGGGGGGGGTATAAAAAAATTTAACATTTGTATGACCAGTAACCTTAGACTGAGTAGGAATGTTGACAGTGGGTCTTAGTTCCAGTGTGGTAAGTTACGAAGGAAAAGGAAGGAGATAAGAATCGGGGGTAAAAACCTTGAGGCAAGACAATGTCTGCAGAGTATGATGGTATTGCAGTCCTAGAGTGCCCTCTACTGGCTACAGAGGGATATAGCTGTTAACATCAGGAGACAAGCAGCAGAGCCATGTATTTAAAGAACTGGGACATTGAGGTTTTAGCCAGTGTGAATTTACCAACACACCCCATTAAAACATGGGGAACATAAATAATGATATGCAACAATGTCTAGAATTAGAACAATATTCACTGACTTCCTAATATTTTGTACACCCTTTCCATGACAGACTGACCAGGTGAAAGCTAGGATCCTCTTATTGATGCCACTTCATATCAGTGTAGATGAAGGGGAGAACGCAGGTTAAAGAAGGATGATTAAGCCACGAGGGCTCCCGAGCGGCACAGCGGTCTAAGGTACTGCCTCTCAGTGCTAGAGGTGGCACTAGAGATCCTGGTTTGATTCCAGGGGTAGGATGACATTGTAAATAAGAACTTGTTTTTAACTGACTTGCCTAGTTAAATAAAATACAACATAAATGAGACATGGATTGTGTATGTGCCATTCAGAGGGTGAATGGGGAAGACCAAGTATTTAAGTGCCTTTGAATGGGGTATGGTAGTCGGTGCCAGGCGCACCAGTTTGAGTAAGTCAAGAACTGCAATGCTGCTGGTTTTTCACACAACAGTTTCCTGTGTGCATCAAGAATGGTCCACCACCCAAAGGACATCCATAAACTTCACAACTGTGGGAAGCACTGGAGTCAACCTGGGCCAGCATCCTGTGGAACGCTTTTGACACCCTGTAGTCTATGTCCCGAAGAATTGAAGCTGTTCTGAAGGCAAACATGGATGCAAGTCAATATTGCAAAGGTGTTCCTATTGTTTATACACTCAAGTGTATGTGCTCTTACTAGCAGGTACGCTGATTCGCACTAGTGTCAAATCAAACTAGCATAGGAGTCTAGAAGCCTGGGACGTTTAATACATTTCATTTCTTTGTTTAAAAAGTGTTAAAATAAATCATCATAAACAGGTCCCTGGCAGACAAGGGTAAGGTATAACAAAGTAATTTCAATAGGCTTGGTGTGGGATGATCCCACTGGGATCCCTTATTGAATACAACACACTCGGTACATCAATTCATTGAAAACATTAATTGAAAACAATACTCCCGCTTCTCTCAGAGTGAAGGAGAATTGCAAGCATTGAGTTTTATTTAGAAAAGAGTCAGTATTTTGGAAGTATGTAAAAAAAGAAATGATAATTGTAAAGTCAAAAAGAGAGAAGTTCCCTCCTCTGGAAAGAAAATGACCAAAAATGTTGATTACACACAAAAAAAGTAATGCTAAAATGATTCTAGCTGAAACATCTACAGTGCCTTCAGAAAGTATTCAGACCCCTTCACTTTTTCTACATTGTTACGTGACAGCCTTATTCTACAACTGATTAAATAAATGTTTTTCCTCAATCTACACACAATACACCATAATGACAAAACGAAAATAGGCAAAACATGTTTTGCTAATTTATTCAAGATAAAACTGATACTTTATTTACATAAGTATTCAGACCCTATGAGACTCTAAATTGAGCTCCGGTGCATCCTGTTTCCATTGATCATCCATGAGATGTTTCTACAACTTGATTAGAGTCCACCTGTGGTAAATTCTATTAATTGGACAGGATCTGGAAAGGCACACACATCTGTCTATACAAGGTCCCACAGTTGACAGTGCATGTCAGAGCAAAAACCAAGCCATGAGTTTCGAAGGAATTGTCCGTAGAGCTCCGAGACAGGATTGTGTCGAGGCACATCTGGAGAAGGGTACCAACACATTTCTAAAGCATTAAAAGGTCCAAGAACACAGTGGCCTCCATCATTCTTAAATGGAAGAAGTTCGGAACCACCAAGAATCTGAGAAAATGGGGGAGAAGGGCCTTGGTCAGGGAGGTGACCAAGAGCCCGATGGTCACTCTGACAGAGCTCCAGAGTTCCTCTGTGAAGATGGGAGAACCTTCCAGAAGGACAACCATCTCTGCAGCACTCCACCAATCAGGCCTTTAAGGTAGAGTGGCCAGACAGAAGCCACTCCTCCGTAAAAAGGCACATGACAGCACGCTTGGAGTTTGCCAAAAGGCACCTAAAGGACTCTCAGACCATGAGAAACAAGATTCTCTGGTCTGATTGAAACCAAGATCAAACTCTTTGGCCTGAATTGCAAGCATCACGTCTGGAGGAAACCTGGCAGCATCCCTACGGTGAATCACGGTGTTGGAAGCGTCATGCTGTGGAAATGTTTTTCAGCAGCAGGGACTGGGAGACTAGTCAGGATCAAGGGAAAGATAAACGGAGCAAAGTACAGAGAGATCCTTGATGAAAGGTCCAGAGCGCTCAGGACCTCAGACTGGTTCACCTTCCAATGGGACAACGACCCTAAGCACACAGCCAAGACAACGCAGGAGTGGCTTCGGGACAAGTCTCTGAATGTCCTTGAGTGACCCAGCCAGTGCCCGGACTTGAACCCGATCGAACATCTCTTGAGAGATATGAAAATAGCTGGGCAACGACCCTCCACCTGACAGAGCTTGAGAGGTTCTGCAGAGAAGAATTGGATAAACTCCCCAAATACAGGTGTGCCAAACTTGTAGCCTCATACCCAAGAAGACTTGAGGCTGTAATCGCTGCCCAAGGTGATTCAACAAAGTACTGAGTTAAGGGTCTGAATACTTATGTGAGTTTTTTTTATTTTTAAAAAGCTGTTTTTGCTTTGCCATTATGGGGTATTGTGTGTGTAGATTGAAAAAAAACCCCCAAAAAAACAAAACAATTGAATCCATTTTAGAATGAGGTAACATGAAAAAGTCAAAAGGTCTGACTTTCCAAATGCACTGTGTATTTGCATTATACAAAACTGTTACGCTGAACAAACAAAACATTTATTTAGTGCTTAATATGAATGCTTATGTAGCAAAAGAAAGACGACAGAGGCATGCTTCATGCTGAAACGGATATCATTCACACGTTGGTTCTGATGGCTCGATAGGATGGGAAAATAAAGGCATTTGTTTCCCCTAAAACATATACAGGGTTGCAAACACCAACATCCTCATGACTCAAAATGATTTGTCCTGTTCACTCAGGGCAGTTGGTGCCTTCTACTAGCATCTGGCCATTGTCGGTCTGTGTAACTTTCAACAGCGGTTTCCTGAAAGAGACAGGATTAGGGTTAGTTACAGCATTTTCCTTCGTGGAAAATTTCTGACGATCAAATGTCCTGTAGAGTTTTATCCAAATAGGCTATTTATCTGCAGTATCCATACATAATAAGCGATGTTCCCTCTAAGCTGTGCACATACGTGGCCGCGCTCCTCCTCCGAGGTTGAACTTCACTGAGTTCGCCCCACTAGTTTCCACTATATAGTTTTTTTCTGTGATCGAATCAACATTATATATCAGCCCCTTTTCAATGCAACAAACCAAAAATCTAACCCTGCAAGATTTAGTCTGTGGGTAGCACACGAGCGGTCTTAAAATCACCTGTGAGCGAATGAGCTTTTCAGATCAGAGCCGCACATTAGTTGATTTTCTTTGCTAGTTAGCAAATTATTAGGAGTTATATATAAGTATGTCAGCAATGGGGAGTTACTGCTTCCACAAAACGTGTAGGCTACATGTCAAGCTGTCTTTGAAAAGCCAGTCAGGTAAAAAGCTTCTGTCTTAATAAAAAGGGACAGTGTTGTATTTTGAGACAGGCTTGACTATGCAAATAAGCCCATATGCAGAGGGCTAGCCTACATTGTCTAATGCTCTGTATAGTAATAATAATTCATTCTATTTTGTAAAGTGGTTTCTTGCATCATACAACACAATACAATTTACAGTCACCTATTTGGCCCACGGTGTTACAGACCAAGTACAAAATAAATGTCAAGCCCTTCATAATGTAAAAATGTTTTATAAAGTCTCATGCAATGTAGGCCTGCATTCAACACCACATGTAGGCTATATCATAGAAATCAAAAGCTATTTCCATGTGAAAATGTTATGGGATTTGTTCCATTGGTTTTGTTGGAAGGCCTACATAATGCTCCAATACCCTATTGGCTACTGTCTAAAACTGTAAGGGTACAGCCTCAGAGTTCACTGTAAACCATGCAGGAAGTTGCACAAAATTCTCACAACGTTTAAGTTTCCGCTCAAAAAAGGGGCTCATTGCCCCCAAAATGTTGAGGAAACATTGGTAATAGGTAAGTCATGTAAAAATGGCACCATGTCCGTAAAACATAAATAATGTAAAAAAAGGTGGCAGGTGGTGGCAGTATATTTTAGATTTAAAAATGGCTTCTGAAGTTTGCAATTTCCACTTTGAAATTTCAGACTTGATGTATCAACCCTAAAAAGAATGTCGAATAATTATAATCCACATTACTCACATTTCCTGTTGCTGCAGGATTATTTTCCTGCTATAGCAACCTGGCTCAAATTAAGACCCTATATCTGTAGCTAGCTAGCCTGATTTACAATGTTAAATAGGCATTAGTGGACACTTCTGTCAGTTCTTGGGAGGTTCAACTAGAAAAAGCATTCATAAACTACATGAAGACTTCTCCCCTGTGCAAAAAACAGCTGTGTGTCACAGGTCGGGCCAAGTTGTTGTTGCAAGTCCACAATGAGAGGATTAACTCAAGGCAGAGTAGAGGTGATGCCATTGAAAGACAACTTGAACCAACCGCCATGCAGCCGATGTGATTGGATATTTTCTGCCGAACAATGTTTCCAAAAATGTTTGTGTGCCAGTTGATAGGTCTTAAAAAATGTATAATAATTTAAAAAAATAAAAATACTACAATTTTGTATTTTATTTTAAAAAGCTGTCAATTACCCGCTAAAGGAAATGCTGGTGTGTCTGAGAGGTGTGGCAGCAGGCTGCTGGTTCTCCTTGCTGTCCTGGTTGCTGAAGGCTTTGCTGGGGTCAACCCTGCGTTGGGGCTGGCCTCCCTTCTTCTGACGGGACACCTGGGCACGCAGCTTAGACAGCTCCTACACACACACACTTTACAATCATGTCTGACTGTAGTACACACAAAAAGCTTTCAGCAACCCCCAGTCCCTTAGTGGATTTAAAAGATGTGGATATTTGAAAACAAATGGTGAAACTCCTCCTCCACAATTTGGAGGCAACTAAAGTGTATTTGTTGCTATAATCATATTTTGTTAGGTTCAAACAATACAGCACATGCTTATATATAAATCAGCAAACTGACCTGTTTGAGGGAAATGTTCTCATCTTTGAGCTTCACCACGTATCTGATCTTCTGTTTCTGGTTCTGGTGGCCAAGCAGACGAGCGTAGGCGTCCGCTAGCCGTGTTAGCTCCTCCTGATTCGCCCCGTTCTCATTCAGTAGTGAGTCTCGCTCCGCAGAAAACTCATTCAGCTGCTCCTGCAGGGCCAAACCAATCGGAAGCAGAGATGGGGGAACATAGAATTTAAAAAACAGTGAATTGGGCCTGTGTTTAAGTCAATGACCCCTTCTACTCATACTACCTCTATGGGGGAATATAATTGAACATTGACAACACATAAGAAAACATAACTCAGATGAACTACATTTCCCACAACGCAGCAGTGGACTGACCTGGAAGGGCTTGACCTTGGCGTAGAGCTCCTCGTACTGTCTCCTCCAGTGTTCCGTCTCTGCATCACTGTGAGAGGAAAGGACAGAGTTAGAACAGTGTATTTAGAGCCTATCCTATTGTCTTATAATACCATTGTCTTCTACTTGATGATCTGGGTCCATATTCATAGTCTCAGAGTAGGGTGCTGATCCAGGATCAGTTCCCCGCCTGTCCATGCAATTGTATTTATTAATTCATCTAAAAGGGGAAACTGGGGAAGCAGCCTTAAGACAGTTCATTAATACAGGCCCTGCACTTCACAGCCCAGTCAGTCAGTCAGTGGTCCTCCTCACCTCTTGTCTTGAGTCTCCAGCAGCATTCTCTGGAAGTCTCTTCTCTGTTCCTCCATCTCCCAATAGAGAGTCACCTTCTCCTGGACCACCACATCCACCTGGCTCTGGAGAGAAACCTCCTGGACCACCACATCCACCTGGCTCTGGAGAGAAACCTCCTGGACCACCACATCCACCTGGCTCTGGAGAGAAACCTCCTGGACCACCACATCCACCTGGCTCTGGAGAGAAACCTCCTGGACCACCACATCCACCTGGCTCTGGAGAGAAACCTTCTCTTCCATCAGTTCTACCTGGTTCTGTTCCTCGGCCTTCTCCAGTTGGTTGTGTATTAGTTCTACCTGGTCCTGAAGGCCCTGTTTGTCTATTTCAAACACCACTACTGTTTTCAAATCATCCCTCTCTTTCTCTACCTCCTTCATGTGGTTCTCTAGAGATGGCAGATATTTCTTTACCTGGTCCTCCATCTTCTCCGGCTGGTTTTGAAGGCTCGGTTTCTCCACCTCCCCTACCAAGCACTGAAGAGCTAGCTTCCCCTCCTCTACCAGTCTCTCTCGTCCCCCCACCTCCTCTGACAACCCTTGCTTCAACTCTCTCCTCTGCATTTCCCCCTCTCCTTTCTCCTGCTCCAGTAGCCTCTGCACCTCCTCTTTAGTTTTCTTAAATAGCCTTTGAAGCTCCTCTTTCTCCTCTCTAGCTTGCTGGAGTAGCCTTTGCACCTCCTCTTTCTCCATCCTCTCCTCCTGCAGCTGTCTCTGCACCTCCTCCTCAGCCCTCTTCATTTCATCATCTCTCTGAGCTAGAAGTGTCTCTACCTCCAACAGAATTCTAGAGATGGGGGGAGAGAGAGAATGGAGAGGGGGGAGAGAGAGAATGGAGAGGGGGAGGGGGGAGTAGAGAGGGGAGAGATAATGGACAGGGGGGGGGAAGAGAGAATGGAGGGGGGGAATGAAGAGCGAATGAGTCAGAGTGGGGAGAGAGAGTCAGTCAAAATCCCATCAACATGCACATTCAATCACCAGATATTGAGAAGCCTTATGATGAGCTCACCTTGCATAGTCCTTTCTGGCTTTCTCCTGACCCTGCTGGTTAGCTAGATGTTTCTCCTGCTCCTCCTCCATCTCCTCCCTCAGCTTTTTCACCTCCTCCTGTTGATTCACTCTCTCCATCTGCTTAGTTACCCTCTCCACCTCCTTCTCCAGCGCTCTACTCCTCTCCTCTGCTCCCTTCAGGGCCTGTCTGGTGCTGGTGGAACAAAATACACATTTTTATGTCTTAAAGCCGATTTATGCTCGATCCGGAAATGCAGTGCGGAGGCTCTGTACGGAGGATGTGACAATTGTGGAGGCTCAGGAGGCCAAATCAAGTGCCGTACGGCAATACCGTGCGCCTCCCAAATTTTGTAACAATGCTGAGGGCTCTGTATAGCGCCGCATGATTGGTTGACAGTAGGTGGGGGTGGTATATCCTGTATAAACACAAACGCACTTCCTTGACAACTTCATTCACAACAGCTCAGCTCCACGAAGCACAAGAAGTATGACTGTCCTGAACGGTCCGTAAATGATGCACTGACACTGCAGATTCTGGATTGACCATACAAATCATCTTTACAGAGCCATGACTGCTAATACTTCACCCCAAAGTTAAAGGGACAGTTCACTTAACATCTGAAACTGCATTTTTTCATCTGTCAAAAGTAAACTTAGGTGAAACAAGAGTGAAACTTTTTTCCTTGTGAAAGGAGAGTGAAAGACAAACTGTCCCTTTAAGCACATTTGTATTGGACAACAGGGCAGGGTCAACTCCTTACCGCTCCAGTTCTGTGGCCATGTGTCCCATCTTGCTGAGGGAGGTAGTGTGTTCCTCCTGCAGCCTCCTCGTTTCAGCACAGTGCACCTTCTCCAGCGCCTCCACGTCACTGCTCCTCCTGGAAGGAGATGCAACGCACACCGTTGAAAGGAGCAGTTTGAGCAAAGGTGAGGTGCATTATCCCTAATCTTGATCATATAACAGGGCTCGACATTAACACTTGTCCGCTTGCCCGGGACAAGTAAATAAAAATTGTCGGGCAAGCAGAATATAGATTTAAGTTGTCCGAATGGAAAAGTAAAAAAAAAAAGAAAGAAAAAAAAAAAAAAAAAATCGCAGTATGAAACTTTTACGCCGATCAGAAATAGGATCAGATCGTCCTCTGGACGGATGTTCTAGTAACTGTTCTCCCTATTACTGCAGAGCGCATTAGAGTACAACTGTATTGTATCTTATTCAAATCACCAGGGCCGGTTGCTATGAGCTACGCCCAGGCATGAATTGTAAGCCTAGTAGGGAGCTGGCATCGGTGTTGAAGGTTTCTGATCAGTGATAGATGAACCAACAAACAGATGGCCTGTACCCCCTCCACGTATTAGCCCAGCCAGAGAATTACAGCGATTCAGTGAAACAAAATCCCATTGATTGATGAATCTATCACACAAGTCATGGGTGTTTGGTTGGGAGCAGGCTACTACACTAGTGAAGAGGAAAATAATCCACTCGTTGAGATGATCAAACTAGACTAAAGATGATAATGAGCATTCACCTCAGCGAACATTTTCTCAACCGAATTGTAATCAAATATCCAAAACGGAGGTTCAATGACAACCAAAATCTGACATTGATTGATTTAGTCAAGACGCTCCCCGTGGCCCAACGCTCCCCGTGGCCCAGTAAGCAACAAATGTGACAGCCTTCAACTGCATTAGCCGACTTCATTCCAATATTTTGATCATTCAGTGATAATCATTCCCACAGAATATTTTTGCCTTACAAGGTTATAGATAAGCATGTCTTAATTAGTCATCTTGCTTAGAAGTAGCCTACCATAGACATTTGATCCCTGATTAATTGAATGAGGCAATTATTTTATGAAGACAAAAAGTAATTGGTTGTAATTGTAATGTTGCAGTATTTTATAGTCTATGAAGGGTGGCCAACCATCTTCCAGGAGAGCCTTAAAGGGGCAGTGCTGTATTTTGAGAGACTTGAATATGCAAAGAAGCCAATAGGCAGAGTGAAGCCTAAATGTATGTCTGATTCTCTATGGTAGCAATAATAATGATAATAATGCACTTTATTTAGTGGCTAAAAAAGCCCTGCATAATGAGTAACTATTTGGGATAGAAGATCATTGATTGAGTCCAGTCTGACTGCAGCTAAACTCCACGACAACTCCAGTCAAGATACTTTAAAAAAAATTAAACACCATTTCAAAGCCGACAGAGCCTCTTTCATTCATTCTTTCTCTCAGTTTAGTTCTACTCCTCCCCCCCACTCCTCACCTGTCTAGCAGTGCTCTGGTCTCAGTCAGTTCCCTCTCCATCTCAGTCTTCTCCTGCTGGAAACTCTGTAAGGCCTCCTCTCTCCTCTTCTCCTCCTCCTCCCTCCTCTCTTCCTGCAACTCCAGAACCGACAGCTCAACTAGAGCCTCCTCCAACTCATCCTCCAACTGTTTCCTCTCGTCCTCGGTCTCCTCCCTAACTCTCTCCAGCACCGAGGCCAGGGAGGCTGCACGCTCCTGGGGAGAAAGAGAGACACAGAACCAGTAAGTAGTGGAGGTGAGTATTCCACTCTGCAGAGTCAGATGTAGGATTATAACGGGGGCCATATTGGAGCCAAGTCACCCCCAACACAACCAACCTTTTCCTTCTTCAGCTCCTCAGCCAGGGAGGTGTGCGTCTGCGCCAGCTGCTCCTGCACCTCCTTTTCACTCCTCCAGTTCTCCTGCAGGAGGCTCAGCTCTGCAGTCAGCTCCTCCACCTTCCCCTGGCCCCTATCTAAAGACAGATACACACAGACACTTGGTATAGAGCCCACACTGATAACAGCAACCTGGAGACATTTCTCCAAAACCCTGACTCTTCCTGATTCCTGATAAATCTGCTTACGATAAGTTCCCATTAGACCCATTCTTCCCATTAGTTTAGGGTATGTCAGTATTATAATTAGGGAGTAGGGCTATATGTATTTGTTTACTTCTCTCCTCCTCCAGGATTTTGCACTTCTCTCCCAGGTGAGCTGCTCTCTCATCCAGCTCCTCCACTGTCCTCCTCAGCACCTCCCTCAGACGCACTACCTCCGCATCCTGTTGCTGCACTGCACTCTGGGAGTCAGACACTTCCTGGTTGGCCCGCTGCATCTGTGTTACCATCTCTCCCAATGCCTTCTGGGAGGACGTCAGCTCCGCCTCTCGCCGCTCCAGAAGCTTCTCGGTCTCCTGCAAAGCATCCCGGGAAGCCTGCAGGTCCTGTTGACTTCTCTCTGACTCCTCCTCCTTCTGACGGAGAATGTTCTGAGAGATCCGCAGCTCCGCGGTGCACTGCTCCAGTTTCTGCTCAAGATGACTGAGAGAAAAGGACATGGCATGAGATCAAATGTTTTTGTTTTGCATGTCAACCAAGACAATTAGGAAACTTATGTCATCAATTTCAACGCAGAGAGACATATAAGAAGAGGTCGAGAGGACAGCATTCTTCACAAATAAAGCCATTCATTAAAATTATTCTAAAAGCAGTTCAGGGAAGAGATGTGCATTTGCTCACCCCAGTTTCTCGTGCTGAGACTCAGACATGCTGTTCTCCATCTCTGTCCTCTCACGAAGCTTCATACGCAGGTCCTAAGGAGACATAACAGCATGTTATAACAACCTCTAAATTATAATTTCCACTCCCGATGTAAGCACGATCATGGACTATTCAAGTAGTTTCTCCATACACATTTCTTCCTTCAGTAAACAGTATGGTGTTAGGACAGATACAGTTGAAGGCAGAGGTTTAAATACACCTTAGCCAAATACATTTAAACTCAGTTTCACAATTCCTGACATTTAATCCTAGTAAAAATTCCCTTTCTTAGGTCAGTTAGATTCACCACTTTATTTTAAGAATGTGAAATGTCAGAATAATAGTAGAGAGAATTATTTATTTCAGCTTTTATTTCTTTCATCACATTCCCTGTGGGTCAGAATATTCAATACACTCAATTAGTATTTGGTAGCATTGCCTGTAAATTGTTTCACTTGGGTCAAACGTTTCGGGTAGCCTTCCACAAGCTTCCCATAATAAGTTGGATGCATTTTGGCCCATTCCTCCTGACAGAGCTGCTGTAACTGAGTCAGGTTGATAGGCCTCCTTGCTCGCACACGCCTTTTCAGATCTGCCCACAAATGTTCTATGGGATTGAGGTCAGGGCTTTGTGATGGCCACTCCAATACCTTGACTTTGTTGTCCTTTAGCCATTTTGCCACAACTTTGGAAGTATGCTTGGGGTCATTGTCCATAAGGAAAACCTATTTGCGACCAAGCTTTAACTTCCTGACTGATGTTTTGAGATGTTGCTTCAATATATTCACATAATTTCCCTACCTCATGATGCCATCTATTTTGTGAAGTACACCAGACCCTCCTGCAGCAAAGCACCCCCACAACATGATGCTGCCACCCCCGTGCTTCACGGTTGGGATGGTGTTCTTCGGCTTGCAAGCCTCCCCCTTTTCCTCCAAACATAACAATGGTCAGTATGGCCAAACAGATCTATTTTGTTTCATCAGACCAGAGGACATTTCTCCAAGAAGCATGATCTTTGTCCCCAGGTGCAGTTGCAAACTGTAGTCTGGCTTTTTTATGGTGATTTTGGAGCAGTGGCTTCTTCCTTGCTGAGTGGCCTTTTAGGTTAAGTCGATATAGGACTCGTCTCACTGTGGATATAGATACTTTTGTACCCGTTTCCTCCAGCATCGTCACAAGGTCCTTTGCTGCTGTTCTGGGAATGATTGGCACTTTTCGCACCAAAGTACATTCATCTCTAGGAGACAGAACGCGTCTCCTTCCTGAGCTGTATGACGGCTGCGTGATTCCATGGTGTTTATACTTGCGTACTATTGTTTGTACAGATGAACGCGGTACCTTCAGGCATTTGGAAATTGCTCCCAAGGTTGAACCAGACTTGTGGAGGTCAAAAAAAAAAAATTCTGAGGTCTTGGCTGATTTCTTTTGATTTTCCCATGATGTCAAGCAAAGTTTGAAGGTACAGTGAGGGGAAAAAAGTATTTGATCCCCTGCTGATTTTGTACGTTTGCCCACTGACAAAGAAATGATCAGTCTATAATTTGAATGAACTGTCAATCTCCCTCGGCCTGGGGCTCCATGCAAGATCTCACCTCGTGGAGTTGCAATGATCATGAGAACGGTGAGGAATCAGCCCAGAACTACACGGGAGGATCTTGTCAATGATCAAGGCAGCTGGGACCATAGTCACCAAGAAAACAATTGGGAGCACACTACACCGTGAAGGACTGAAATCCTGCAGCGCCCGCAAGGTCCCCCTGCTCAAGAAAGCACATATACATGCCCGTCTGAAGTTTGCCAATGAACATCTGAATGATTCTGAGGACAACTGGGTAAAAGTGTTGTGGTCAGATGAGACCAAAAAATGGAGCCCTTTGGCATCAACTCAACTCGCCGTGTTTGGAGGAGGAATGCTGCCTATGACCCCAAGAACACCATCCCCACCGTCAAACATGGAGGTGGAAACATTATGCTTTGGGAGTGTTTTTCTGCTAAGGGGACAGGACAACTTCACCGCATCAAAGGGACGATGGACGGGGCCATGTAACGTCAAATCTTGGGTGAGAACCTCCTTCCCTCAGCCAGGGCATTGAAAATGGGTCGTGGATGGGTATTCCAGCATGACAATGACCCAAAACACACAGCCAAGGCAACAAAGGAGTGGCTCAAGAAGAAGCACATTAAGGTCCTGGAGTGGCCTAGCCAGTCTCCAGACCTTAATCCCATAGAAAATCTGTGGAGGGAGCTGAAGGTTCGAGTTGCCAAACGTCAGCCTCGAAACCTTAATGACATGGAGAAGATCTGCAAAGAGGAGTGGGACAAAATCCCTCCTGAGATGTGTGCAAACCTGGTGGCCAACTACAAGAAACATCTGACGTCTGTGATTGCCAACAAGGGTTTTGCCACCAAGTACTAAGTCATGTTTTGCAGAGGGGTCAAATACTTATTTCCCTCATTAAAATGCAAATCAATTTATAAAATGTTTGAATTTTTTGTTGTTGTTATTCTGTCTCTCACTGTTCAAATAAACCTACCATTAAAATTATAGACTGATCATTTCTTTGTCAGTTGGCAAAATTACAAAATCAGCAGGGGATCAAATACTTTTTCCCCTCTCACTGTAGGACTTGAAATACATCCACAGGTACACCTCCAATTGACTCAAATTATGTCAATTAGCCTATCAGAAGCTTCTAAAGCCATTACCTAATTTTCTGGAATTTTCCAAGCTGTTTAACACAGTGAACTTAGTGTATGTAAACTTCTGACCCACTGAATTTGTGATAGTGAATTAGAAGTGAAATAATCTGTCAAAAAAATTGTTGGAAAAATTACTTGTGTCATGCAAAGTAGATGTCCTAAATGACTTGCCAAAACTATAGTATGTTAACAAGAAATTTGTGGAGCGGTTGAAAAACAAGTTTTAATGACTCCAACCTAAGTGTATCTAAACTTCCGACTTCAACTGTAGATAGGATCAATAGATAGATGTTTCTTCCCTTGTACCTGGATGTGGTCGTTGGCTGTGTCCAGGTAACCCTGAAGAACATTGACTTCCTCTCTCAGCTCCTGGATCACAGCTGAGACAGGGATACAGAACACAGTTAGAATGATGCTATCTAATTATACAGAAAAGGATGGGAGAACGGACACACACAGAGACAAACTACTTACCTTGCAGTGTATCCATCTCATTCTCCAGCTCCTCGTTGTGGACTTTGGTGTCGTGGTGGAGGTCCTCTGAAAACGAAACATTACATTTCAAAAACATTTAAAAAAGATTTCTCAGAGGCGCAGCACTTCGAAGTAAACATTTTATAATTAAATGGGCCGTTTATAACGTTTAATTGATTGATAATAACTAGGCAGGTTAACGATGCTGTGTCAGTGAGGTCAGGTGGTCTCACCCAGGTCCTCGTTCCTCTCCCTCAGGGCAGTGAGTGTAGCTCTGGCAGCCTCCAGGTCTGTCTCCAGCAACTTCACCTGGTCCTCTGTACTGATCTGCAGGAAACTCAGCTCCTTATAGGACAACACAAATGTCACTCAACCATCCACACTGCTCAGACACTACACATGCAGGAAACACAGCCCCTGAACAAAAACACAATATCAGCACACAATTTGATTTAGAGTGAGATGTACGCAAGGCAAACACCACTATACAGACAGGATGGTGAATGGTGTGTGAACAGGGACACTTTCAGTAGCCAAACATTGCAGATAGAAATGCGATGAATAGAGCCGACGTAACTTATTCTACATAGCGTATTTCAATGTGAATATATGAAAACGCTGCGTACTACTGATGTGTCCCAGATGTCGTACCTTGTCCTTGACATCCAGTTTGTTTCTTGCCTCCATCAGCTCCATAGACATAGACTGGAATCTCTTCTTAGTAGTGTCTGCAGAAACCTAGAGGAACACAACGACAACACAGTCAGACATTTACAAAACAAGGTACAAACAGAAAATGTGAACATTTGTTATTGGACAAGCTAGGGTAGTACCTGATAGCAGGGTGGAAGTACTGTTTTGTCAACTAGACCCAGATGACACAAACTATAACCATAACAACCATTTTATACCTTTTTAACCCTGCAGCTAAAGACTTCTGCTTTAAGACCATTGGGCCGGTTTCCCAGACACAGATTAAGCCTAGTCCAAGACTAAAAATAATTCTTCATGGAGATTCTCCATTGAAATAGCTTTTATTCCAGGATTAGGCCAAATCAGTGGAAAAGCAGCCCACTGAGATGAGCATGCCAACTCTTGATTGTACCATCAAACACCACATGACCTTGTTCTTGAGGAACTCGTTAGTCTTCTTGAGCTCAGCCAGCTGTCTCTCCAGGGTGGTGAAGTTAGCTGCCAGACCAGTCTTCTCCCTGACCGCAGACAACAGCTTGGCCTCCAACTTCCTCAGCTCCTCCTCCAGGGTTACCAGGCGCCTGTCCTGCGCCCCGCGCTGCTGCACTAGGGAGCGGATCTACAGGAGGGAGGAGACGGTTAGTGTGTGCTAAAGCAGTGAATAAAACAAACTTAGGGAGGAGGCTTCTAATGTTAACATGCATGAAACCAAGGCTTTTACGGTTTGATCAGCTCCCTGGTGCAGCAGCGGTGGTGGTTAGTGTGTTAGATTGAAGAATGAAGGCATGCAGTAAGGTAGGTCACAGCTGCTGTGATAACTGAAACTTGGCCACATCAATGAAACTGGTAACACTGACAATGTAATGTAATGCGACAGACAAGACATATTTGCTCCTCAAACCAGTCTGTATAACTATACTACCTCTTTCTCCAGGAGTTTCTGCTGCTTCATCTGCATCGATGGGCCACTCTTGTCTTTCTTTGACATGGACCCGTCAACCTGGGTGAAGGAGGAACGGATGAATTCATCGCAAAGGAGAGCCATTGCATTAGGATTCAAGGGATAGTTCTGGATTTTGGCAATTAAGATTTTTATCCATCAGATGAACCCATGGATACCTTTTTTATGTCTTTGCATTGAAATTGAAGGAAGCTGCCAACTAGTGTTACTGCTAACTAGCATTAGCACAATGACTGGAAGTCTATGGGAACAGCAAGCATGCTAGACTTCCAGTCATTGTGCTAACACTAGTAAGCATTGGCTTCCTTCATACATACTGGACACAGACATAAAAATGGTATCCATGAGTTTCTGACTGGGGAAGTCGATAAAGGGCTTCATTGACAAAATCTCAAACTATCCCTTTAAAGCACCAGGGTGTATTCATTAGTCGGATTCCATTGCAAAAGATTTTGCAACACAAACTGTTTATACCAAACGAAAATCGTTTTGCAAGGAAAACTAGAATTGATCAAGTACAAATTCAGGTAGGTCCCTCCCTGTTTCATTATGTTTGCTTCCTCGAGTAAATTGTCTTATGTCACTGTAGAGCCACCAGCCCTGCTCAATATGCCTCAGCTAGCCCTTTTGTTCCCCCTCCCACACATGCGGTGATCTCACCTGGTTTAAATGGTGTCTCTAGAGACAAAACCTCTCTCATCGTCACTCAATGACTAGGTTTACCTCCACTGTACTCACATCCTACCATACCCTTGTCTGTACGTTATGCGTCTGTACGTCTTTTCTTCCGCGCCCAGAAACCTGCTCCTTTTACTCTCTGTTCTGAACGCACTAGATGACCAGTTCTTATAGCCTTTAGCCGTACCCTTATCCTACTCCTCCTCTGGTGATGTAGAGGTTAATCCAGGCCCTGTAGCGCCTAGCTCCACTCCCATTCCCCAGGCGCTCTCATTTGTTGACTTCTGAAACCGAAAAAGCCTTGGTTTCATGCATGTTAACATTAGAAGCCTCCTCCCTAAGTTTGTTTTATTCACTGCTTTAGCACACTCTGCCAACCCGGATGTCCTAGCCGTGTCTGAATCCTGGTTTAGGAAGGCCAGCAAAAATCCTGAAATTTCCATCCCTAACTATAACATTTTCCGACAAGATAGAACTGCCAAAGGGGGCGGAGTTGCCATCTACTGCAGAGATAGGCTGCAGAGTTCTGTCTTACTATCCAGGTCTGTGCCCAAACAATTCAAGCTTCTACTTCTAAAAATCCACCTTTCCAGAAACAAGTCTCTCACCGTTGCCACTTGTAATAGACCTCCCTCTGCCCCCAGCTGTGCCCTCAATACCATATGTGAATTGATTGCCCCCCCCCCCCAATCGCTCTTCAGAACTCATACTGTCAAGTGACCTAAACTGGGACATGCTTAACACCCCGGCCGTCCTACAATCTAAGCGAGATGCCCTCAATCTCACACAAATGATCAATGAACCTACCAGGAACAACCCCAAATCCGTAAACATGGGCACCCTCATAGATATCATCCTGACCAACCTGCCCTCTAAATACACCTCTGCTGTCTTCAACCAGGATCTCAGCGATCACTGCCTCATTGCCTGCGTCCGTAATGGGTCTGCGGTCAAACGACCACCCCTCATCAATGTCAAACGCTCCCTAAAACACTTCAGCGAGCAGGCCTTTCTAATCGACCTGGCCCAGGTATCCTGGAAGGATATTGACCTCATTCCATCAGTAGAGGATGCCTGGTTATTCTTTAAAAGTGCTTTCCTCCCCATTCAAATAAAATGTAGAACTAGGAACGGATATAGCCCTTGGTTCACTGCAGACCTGACTGCCCTTGACCAGCACAAAAACATCCTGTGGCGTACTGCATTAGTATCGAATAGCCCCCACGATATTCAACTTTTAAGGGAAGTTAGGAACCAATATACACAGGCAGTTCGGAAATCAAAGGCTAGCTTTTTCAAACAGAAATGTGCATCCTGTAGCACAAACTCCAAAAGGTTCTGGGACACTAAAGTCCATGGAGAATAAGAGCACCTCCTCCCAGCTGCCCACTGCACTGAGGCTAGGAAACAAACACTGTCACCACTGATAAATCCACGATAATTGAGAATTACAACAAGCATGTTTCTACAGCTGGCCATGCTTTCCACCTGGCTACCCCTACCCCGGTCAACAGCTCTGCACCCCCCACAGCAACTTGCCCAAGCCTCCCCAATTTCTCCTTCACCCAAATCCAGATAGCTGATGTTCTGAAAGAGTTGCAAAATCTGGAACCCTACAAATCAGCTGGGCTAGACAATCTGGACCCTCTCTTTCTAAAATTATCCACCGCAATTGTGGCAACCCCTATTACTAGCCTGTTCAACCGCTATTTCGTATTGTCTGAGATCTCTAAAGATTGGAAAGCTGCCACAGTCATCCCCCTCTTCAAAGGGGGAGACACTAGACCCAAATCTATCCTACCCTGCCTTTCGAAGGTCTTTGAAAGCCAAGATAACAAACAGATCACCGACCATTTCGAATCCCACCGTCCTTCTCATTGCAATCTGGTTTCCGAGCTAGTCATGGGTGCACCTCAGCCACGCTCAAGGTCCTAAACGATATCATAACCGCCATCGATAAAAGACAATACTGTGCAGCCGTATTCATCAACCTGGCCAAGGTTCTCGACTCTGTCAATCACCACATTCTTATCGGCAGACTCAACAGCCTTGCTTTCTCAAATGACTGCCTCGCCTGGTTCACCAACTACTTCTCAGACAGAGTTCGGTGTGTCAAATCAGAGGGCCTGTTGTCCGGACCTCTGGCAGTCTCTATGGAGGTGCCACAGGGTTCAATTCTCAGGCCGAGTCTTTTCTCTGTATACATCAATGATGTCGCTCTTGCTGCTGGTGATTCTCTGATCCACCTCTACGCAGACGACACCATTCTGTATACTTCTGGCCCTTCTTTAGACACAGTGTTAAGTAACCTCCAGACAAGCTTCAATGCCATACAACTCTTCTTCCGTGGCCTCCAACTGCTCTTGAATGCAAGTAAAACTAAATGCATGCTCTTCAACCGATCGCTGCTGACACCTGCCCGCCCCTCTAGCATCACTACTCTGGATGGTTCTGACTTAGAATATGTGGACAACTACAAATACCTAGGTGTCTGGTTAGACTGTAAACGTTCCTTCCAGACTCACATTAAGCATCTCCAATCCAAAATCGGCTTCCTATTTCGCAACAAAGCATCCTTCACTCATGCCGCCAAACATACCCTCGTAAAACTGACTATCCTACCGATCCTCGACTTTGGCGATGTCATTTACAAAATAGTCTCCAACACTCTACTCAGCAAATTGGGTGCAGTCTATCACAGTGCCATCCGTTTTGTCACCAAAGCCCCATATACTACCCACCACTGCGACCTGTATGCTCTTGTTGGCTGGCCCTCTCGTCATATTCGTCGCCAAACTCACTGGCTCCAGGTCATCTATAAGTCTTTGCTAGGTAAAGCTCCGCCTTATCTCAGCTCACTGGTCACCATAGCAGCACCCACCCGTAGCACACGCGCCAGCCGTTATATTTCACTGGTCACCCCCAAAGCCAATTCCTCCTTTGGCCGCCTTTCCTTCCAGTTCTCTGCTGCCAACGACTGGAACGAATTGCAAAAATCACTGAAGCTGGAGACACATATCTCCCTCACTAACTTTAAGCATCAGCTGTCAGAGCAGCTTACAGATCATTTCACCTGTACATAGCCCACCTGTAAATAGCCCATCCAACTACCTCATCCCCTTATTATGTATTTTTTTTGCTCCTTTGCACCCCCGTATCTCTACTTGCACATTAATATTCTGCACATCTATCACTCCAGTGTTTAATTTTAATTACTTCGCCACTACCGCCCATTTATTGCCTTACCTCCCTAATCTTACCTCATTTGCACACACAGTATATAGACTTTTCTACTGTGTTATTGACTCTACGTTTTTTTATTCCATGTGTAACTCTGTTTTTGTTGTTTGTGTCGCACTGCTTTGCTTTATCTTGGCCAGGTCGCAGTTGTAAATGAGAACTTGTTCTCAACTGGCCTACCTGGTTAAATAAATGTGAAATAAAAAAAACAGTAAAGGTTTTCCATTGCAAAACATTTTGCAACGGAATCCAACTAATGAATAGACCCCAGTACTTCAAGGTTATCTTGATGATGTGGCTGTGCCAACCAGGGACAATGTGATTATTATGTGAACACCAACTTACCAGACCATCCACAGACATGGTCCTACGCACAGCCACAGGTGACATGAACACATCTGTAGAAGGAGATGGTGGTAGGATGCTGGGACCTGAATTGGGAGGGAAGGGGAATTTTGGAAATTAGAATGGTGTAGAAAGTAAAAACACATCTAGGTTGAATGACAGTCTAATCATAGATGTTTAAATATAGATCTATTGTCAATAGTACGAGGTATTTTTTTGACTAAACCTTCAGTTGTTTGACAGTTAAACTCACCATCGCTGGCCTTGAGCAGTTTGAAGCGCTCTGACCGGCGGAAAGAAGCAGGTCCCTTCACCTCTCCTGGTTTCAGCTCGTAGGTGCCCGGTGCTGGGGCGCAGCCTGAACAAAACATGTTGAAAACAAGACTTAGCCTGCGTTTACACAGGTAGCCCAATTCCCATATTTTGCTAAAATTGTTTTAAAAAACTGATTGGTCAAAAGACAAATTAGTGAGAAAAATAGTAGAATTGGGCTGGCTGTCTAATTAGCTAGCTAACATGTCATGGCATGTAGCTAACGTAACCGACATGGATATTTTGCCCTTTGCTTGAATCTGAGTAAGGTTAGGCATTCCTAGACAGTCCTGCACAAGCTAGTTACCAAACCAACAATAAGTTAGCTAGCTAGTAAACAATGTTATACAAAATATTGTTGGACAGCTACGTTAGCTAGATCAGAGCTAACGTTATATTAACTGTTTAGCTAAAGCAACTAGGCAAAAGCAACACGTTAAGTTAGTTGGCTAGGTTCGCTCAATTAAATCAGTATCAATGCTTTAATTTACCGATATTTTCATTAAATCGCTTCACTGGAGCTCTTGAAAAAGACATGGCTTAGATTTGGAAGAAATAGTTCACTAGAAAATCGGTAGCTACAGTTTAAGTTATAGCTAGCCACGATGAGTGCCAAAGCAGTGCTCCAAATTCAAAACAACAACACAAACCGTGCCCCTGTTGAAATTTCAAAACTACTTACGTCATAACCAATCGGAAAAGAGACGACACATACTTAACCAATCAGGGCAGAGGAAATGAGACTTCCGCCAGCGCCCACTGGCCCCTCCTTCTCCTCATGATCGCTGTGGCTATATTCAAATGAATTTACAGTATTTTTTCAATTACAATGTACACCGTCATACATGATTCTTAATAAATTTTCAGTTAGACATTTATTTAATGGAAATACAACAATTTAATTTCCTTTTGCAGGACAATTCGTTGTACATCTTTATATTCTTATTTTCTAATTTTTGTATTTCAAAACATGATCACTTGTACAACAATATCATGAACAAAAACCTAATGTCACAAATGTATCCGTAATGACAATACATCGCTTTTCTTTTCATGCTGAAAGGTTCGAAAATGATGCATTGCTAACTTTTACTTATCAACATATTCACCCATTCAATGAACAATAAAGGTGTAGTTGTGTGAATAAATAAAACAAAAAGGACCATTGGAACAATAAAAAAATAAACGGAAAGGGGAAACTGAAAATGTGGTTGCTCCTTAATTGATGTAACAATCATTTTCCTTCATAAGAATAAAAAACTGGGATTTTTTTTGTTGTTGATAACACTGCTTAAGCTAAAGGGAAAAAAAGTAAAACAATAGTCCCTTTCTCCATCTCTGGTGTGTAATTCGTACCTAAACTGGAAAAAGGCAACTACTTGATTCCTTTATTTCTTCTATAGGAGGGAATGAACTCTACAGTAGTTAGCTTGGTCCCATTCACTCTCTGAACAAATCTAATACAGTCACATCATCCTGGCCTCTTTTTTATTTTACAATCAAGAAGTATTTCTAATGTTTTATTACAGAAAAAAAACTAAAATAAAACACATTAGCGCAGATGTCAATAATTTGTAAAATGATAAACAATAACACTATTAAGCGCACATACAGAATATAAAACGTTTCAAACTGACAAGACAGTAGGTGAGGTTTCTCATCAGTAGAGTCAAGTTATACCGAGGATGAAAAATGTAATTATCAATAATTAAAAACAATAACAATTACAACTCTAAACTTCTCTTTTTAGTTCAACAGTGAAATTTACAATGGAGAACGGAACAGAATAAAAATATACTCAGAGGCTAAAACCCCCAAAATATGGGTAAAAATAAATAAAAGCAACTCAGAAATGCAGTCAAGTGTCCTTGTTATGCAGTCAAGTGTCCTTGTTGTGAAACAGCAGGGTTGTTTGAGAAGTGAGGTGTGGTTAACTACTCCTATGACACTGGTTTACTATGCTTGGGTATGTCCAGGGAGATGTGGGCTGCATCCAAATGGAACCCTATTCTCTATATAGTGCATTACTTTTGACCAGAGCCCTGTAGGCGCTGGTCAAAAGTAGTGCACTATATAGGGAATAGGGTGCCATTTGGGGCACTCATGTGTTAGCTTCTGGGATTCATTCATTCATTTGTTAACTTGGGCGATGATCATATCATGGATGTTATGGGGGGAAATTACACTGATGACATTGGTGTTATTAAGTATCATCGTAATACTTCGCACCCGTGTGGACTTCAATAAGCAATTCAATAAATGGCCATTAGGTTTGCTTTCGTATGTAATCTACGAAATAATAATCTCAGGTTATAGGTCATTTCAGAATCTGATTATTTGTATGCGTTGAGGTTTTGGAGATTATTCCAGCATATCTATCATCTTTTATGTAGGTTGATTGTTGTTGCTTACTAAATGGTTTCTCAGAGATATCTGATAGACTTGATTGTGACTAGAGGGGAAGCAGAGTGGTACTGCAGATCTGTAACCACTCAGGATTGGCAGTTGTGTGTTACTGAGGCCATCCATGTGACATATAGCTCTAGGGACAGGAGAAGGCATGCTGGGTGTGAGAGTCACATAGGTTGAGAACAGAAAAACGAACATCTGAAAACACCCACAACTCTAAAACTAGACTGTGGTTTTGGGCCAAACATATTCAGAGTTCAGAAAACTCAGTTTGAGATTTAGACTTTTTAATGGGCGCCATGTTGCCACCAAAAGTTCCTAGACAGTTGCATTTTAGAATGCAAACTGGAATGTCATTAGTATGGAATATTTGGTGTCAAAATGGTGTACAGTCAGACAGAACTCTGGAATCCTAAGGCTCTGAGAGTCTGAGTACAAGGCCAAAGAAAGGCAGAGTGTGTGGTGATGATTTGGGTTGGTGTGTGTATTTGTACTGTGTGTGTGCGCGTGGGACATGTGTGGCTTGTGTGTGTAGCATGTGTGTTCTTCTCAGCATGTTGTGGCCAGGGACTGGTGTATAGGTGGCTGGAAGCAGCGGACATGCTCCACGGTGGAACTATCCGTCTCCACAGCCTTCATGTACTTGTTAAGGATGGCAAAGATCTCATTGTTCAGGATCTGGTACTTCCTGATCCGATCAGCCATCTTCTTCAGCGGCTGTGGAGAGAGAGATAGAGATAGAGATAGAGAGAGAGAAAGGGAGGGAGGGAGGGATAGCGAGAGAGAGGGAGGGAGGGTTTGAATCATATGACAGAATTAAAACCACAGACCAGGATTGTAGTAGCCAAGAACTTGCCACAAAGATGGTGAGCTTCCTCTCCTCATATCAATCTTTCTCGTTTAAAAAAATCCGCTCCAGCCATTACCACGAGCCCTTCCTCCCCAATTAAGGTGCCACCACCTCCTGTGCCCTAAATCCCATCTTATTTCTGTGCTAGCATGCTGGTTAACCTCTTATAGAAGTGTGTAGATGTGTGCGTAGCGTCAGTATGTACCCACCACGTTCTTGATGATCTCATCCTTGCCATCCTGCCTCTGCACCTTGAGCAGGTGGTAGCAGAAGTCAAACAGGTCGAAGCGGCGCTGCTGACCCAACAGCACGATGATGGAGCAGCCTGCCCAGTTCAGCCCGTCACCAAAACACTGCCTGCAGAGGACACGCACAGGTACGGCTTGCTGTTACTAACTTAGTAAGTACTTTGTATTTGTAGAAAACACTTTACAAATCAAGCTTGATTGATGGGTTTATCTACTACTGTATATCTGCAGTAAAGTCTTTGGTGCCCTGAGAGGACTACAGTAACTAAATTGTTACTGTGTGTGAGTGTGTGTACACTGCCATGCCCCCTACAGTAACTCACTCGGCGGTGAACTCATGAGTGCCGACGGGGATGCAGTAAACAAACTGCATGGCACTCCAGAGGCGGTGGAACTCCATACACTCGTCCACGTGCATCACGCCGTTGGTGGGGGGCGGGCCTCGCCACACGGCGTCCTGTAGGAAACTACGGATCCTCGTAAGGATCACCTCGAACATGGACAGGCCACAACAAAGACGCTCCTTGGTCAACAGATCCCCCTCACGGGCTATAGCTATTTGCTGAAAAAGAGGAAGGAAGGAGAACATTAGGAGAGGAAGGAAGGAAGGAAGGAAGGAAGGAAGGAAGGAAGGAAGGAAGGAAGGAAGGAAGGAAGGAAGGAAGGAAGGAAGGAAGGAAGGAAGGAAGGAAGGAAGGAAGGAAGGAAGGAAGGAAGGAGAACATTAGGAGAGGAAGGAAGGAAGGAGAACATTAGGAGAGGAAGGAAGAAAGGAGAACATTAGGAGAGGAAGGAAGAAAGGAGAACATTAGGAGAGGAAGGAAGAAAGGAGAACATTAGGAGAGGAAGGAAGAAAGGAGAACATTAGGAGAGGAAGGAAGAAAGGAGAACATTAGGAGAGGAAGGAAGAAAGGAGAACATTAGGAGAGGAAGGAAGAAAGGAGAACATTAGGAGAGGAAGGAAGGAAGGAGAACATTAGGAGAGGAAGGAAGGAAGGAGAACATTAGGAGAGGAAGGAAGAAAGGAGAACATTAGGAGAGGAAGGAAGAAAGGAGAACATTAGGAGAGGAAGGAAGAAAGGAGAACATTAGGAGAGGAAGGAAGAAAGGAGAACATTAGGAGAGGAAGGAAGAAAGGAGAACATTAGGAGAGGAAGGAAGAAAGGAGACATTAGCAGAGGAAGGAAGGAAGGAGACATTAGCAGAGGAAGGAAGAAAGGAGAACAGGGAGTGAGGAGGAGCAGATCAAATAAGAAAAGTAATTGTCTTGGAACTTTGGTGCCAATATGGCTGCCCTTTCAAATTCTGCCTTTTCAAAAAAAGATTTCTGAAACTGTCTAATGGCTGTGGGTCAGGACAGAGAGCCAGGTGATGAGGTATGGATGGTGATGACAAGAAGGTAGAGTAGAGAGCCAGGTGATGAGGTATGGATGGTGATGACAAGAAGGTAGAGTAGAGAGCCAGGTGCTGAGGTATGGATGGTGATGACAAGAAGGTAGAGTAGAGAGCCAGGTGATGAGGTATGGATGGTGATGACAAGCAGGTAGAGCTCACCTGAGGGGTCCCCAGCCTCTCAATGAGGGGCACCAGATGGAGTGGAGCATACTTAGCCTCCAGCCTCTTCATCCTGACTTCCAGACGCTCCCCCTCTACACAAACAAACAAACCTTACTACACCAATCACATCAGACAGATATGCATAACAATATTGACTGCCTTATCCCACCCATCCACCATGATCTCAATCAGGATCCACACGCCTGGACCTGTATCACATACCTTTGATGTAGACCCTGGGGAGGATGTTCTGGAAGGGGGCTGCATGAAGCAGGTCACACACCTCCTCCTGGGACTGTGGTTAACACACACACAGAGGGAGAGACAGGAAAAGACCGAGAGAGAGGCAGAGAGAGGTAACATTGAACACCAGCCAACATCTCTCCTGGACACATCTACACTACATGGGGTGGTTAGTGGTGATGGGAGGGAGGTGTTGAGAACTCATTAGTAAGGAGTGGAGTCAGAGGTACATAAGCTGTGAGAATGTTTGTATAAGTGAGAGAACAGTAGGCTAGAACAGTTATGATGAGATAACCCTAGGCAGGTGTACGACTCATGCACTAAGTACAGTACATTACACTGGTCTGACGTGTCATTGGTCTGATCTAACCTCTGGTCACCCCCCCCCCCCCAGTCGCACTACTGGCTACTGTCACTCAGGTCTGGCTAACCAATAGGCATGACTGGAATATGGGATCAGCAAACGACAAGAGATCCAGATCAGGAAAGCTCCACTAAAACACTATGGAAGACAGAATGATCTGCATGCAGTGATCCGCCAGTACAAACACCCCCCACCCACCCACCAAACCCACCCCCACACACACCCCCTGAGGCAGTCAGAGGGACAGACAGACAGACAGACAGACAGACAGACAGACAGACAGACAGACAGACGCAGACAGACAGACAGACAGACAGACAGACAGACAGACAGACAGACAGACAGACAGACGACCGACCAGAGGGTATGAGGGTGTAAAGTGACAGTCAGGCGTTGAGAGAGAAGTCAGTGTTGACAGAGAGTATAGAGGCAGAAGTGAAGTCAACTTCAGCACATAAACTCAGCAAAAAAAGAAACGCCCCTTTTTCAGGACCCTGTCTTTCAAAGATAATACTTAAAAATCCAAATATCTTCACAGATCTTCATTGTAAAGGTTTAACCACTGTTTCCCATGCTTGTTCAATGAACCATAAACAATTAATGAACATGCACCTGTGGAACGGTCGTTAACCTCTCTAGGGTAGGGGGCAGTATTTGCACGGCCGGATAAAAAACGTACCCGATTTAATCTGGTTATTACTACTGCCCAGAAACTAGAATATGCGTATAATTGTTTGATTTGGATAGAAAACACCCTAAAGTTTCTAAAACTGTTTGAATGGTGTCTGTGAGTATAACAGAACTCACATGGCAGGCAAAAACCTGAGAAGATTCCAAACAGGAAGTGCCCTCTCTGACCATTTTTTTGCCTTCTACACTCTCTTTATTGAAAACTGAGGATCTCTGATGTAACGTGACACTTCCTACGGCTCCCATAGGCTCTGAGGGCGCCAGAACGTTGAATGATGACTTTGCAGGCCATGGCTGAAAAACAGTAGCGCATTTGGTAAGTGGTCGATCAGAGAACAATGAGACTGGTGCGCGTGTGCACGTGAAGAGTCCATTTTAGATTTTTAGTCTTTGAACGAAAACAGGGTTTCCCGGTCGGAATATTGTTGCTTTTTGACGAGAAAAATCGCATAGAAATTGATTTTAAACAGCGGTTGACATGCTTCGAAGTACGGTAATGGAATATTTAGATTTTTTTTGTCACGATATGCGCCATGCGCGTCACCCTTCGTTACCCTTCGGATAGTGTCTTGAACGCACGAACAAAACAGAGGATATTTGAACATAACTATGGATTATTTTGAACCAAACCAACATTTGTTATTGAAGTAGAACTCCTGGGAGTGCATTCTGATGAAGAACAGCAAAGGTAATCCAATTTTTCTTATAGTAAATCTGAGTTTGGTTAGTGCCAAACTTGGTGGGTGTCAAAATAGCTAGCCCGTGATGGCGAGCTATCTACTCAGAATATTGCAAAATGTGCTTTTGCCAAAAAGCTATTTTAAAATCGGACATAGCGATTGCATAAAGGAGTTCTGTATCTATAATTCTTAAATTAATTGTTATGTTTTTTGTGAACGTTTATCGTGAGTAATTTAGTAAATTCACCGGAAGTTTGCGGTGGGTATGCTAGTTCTGAACGTCACATGCTAATGTAAAAAACTGTTTTTTGATAGAAATTTGAACTTGATTGAACAAAACATGCATGTATTGTATAACATAATGTCCTAGGAGTGTCATCTGATGAAGATCATCAAAGGTTAGTGCTGCATTTAGCTGTGGTTTGGGTTTATGTGACATTATATGCTAGCTTGAAAAATGGGTGTCTGATTATTTCTGGCTGGGTACTCTGCTGACATAATCTAATGTTTTGCTTTCGTTGTAAAGCCTTTTTGAAATCGGACAGTGTGGTTAGATTAACGAGAGTCTTGTCTTTAAAATGGTGTAAAATAGTCATATGTTTGAGAAATTGAAGTAATAGCATTTCTAAGGTACTGTAATATCGCGCCACGGGATTCCACTGGCTGTTGAGTAGGTGGAACGATTTGTCCCACATACCCTAGAGAGGTTAAGACACTAACAGCGTACAGACGGTAGGCAATTAAGGTCACACTTATGAAAACTTAGGACACTAAAGAGGTCTTTCTACTGACTCTGAAAAACACCAAAAGAAAGATGCCCAGGGTGCCTGCTCATCTGCGTGAACGTGCCTTAGGCATGCTTCAAGGAGGCATGAGGACTGCAGATGTGGCCAGGGCAATAAATTGTAATGTCCGTACTGTGAGACGCCGATGACAGCACTACAGGGAGACAGGATGGACAGCTGATCGTCCTCACAGTGGCAGACCGTGTGTAACAACACCTGCACAGGATCGGTACATCACACCTGCGGGACAGGTACAGGATGGCAACAACAACTGCTCGAGTTACACCAGGAACGCACAATCCCTCCATCAGAGATCAGACGGTCCACAATAGGCTAAGAGAGGCTGGACTGAGGGCTTCTAGGCCTGTTGTAAGGCAGGTCCTCACCAGACATCACTGGCAACAACGTCGCCTATGGGCACAAACTCACGTTGCTGGACCAGACAGGACTGGCAAAAAGTGCTCTTCACTGACGAATCACGGTTCTGTCTCACCAGGGGTGATGGTCAGATTCGCGTTTATCGTCGAAGGAATGAGCGTTACACCGAGGCCTGTACTCTGGAGCGGGATCGATTTGGAGGTGAATGGTCCGTCATGGTCTGGGGCAGTGTGTCACAGCATCATCGGACTGAGCTTGTTGTCATTGCAGGCAATATCAAAGCTGTGCGTTACAGGGAAGACATCCTCCTCCCTCATGTGGTACCCTTCCTGCAGGCTCATCCTGACATGACCCTCCAGCATGACAATGCCACCAGCCATACTGCTCGTTCTGTGCGTGATTTCCTGCAAAACAGGAATGTCAGTGTTCTGCCATGGCCAGCGAAGAGCCCGGATCTCAATCCCATTGAGCACGTCTGGGACCTGTTGGATCGGAGGGTGAGGACTAGGGCCATTCCCCCCAGAAATGTCTGGGAACTTGCAGGTGCCTTGGTGGAAGAGTGGGGTAACATCTCACTGCAAGAACTGGCAAATCTGGTGCAGTCCATGAGGAGGAGATGCACTGCAGTACTTAATGCAGCTGGTGGCAAAACCAGATACTGACTGTTACTTTTGATTTTGATCCCCCAGGGACACATTATTCCATTTCTGTTAGTCACATGTCTGTGGAACTTGTTCAGTTTATGTCTCAGTTGTTGAATCTTGTTATGTTCATACAAATATTTACACGTCAAGTTTGCTGAAAATAAACGCAGTTGACAGTTTGAGGACGTTTCTTATTTTGCTGAGTTTACTTTACAGACAGCCACCCAGAAACACACAGGTCACCTCTATCATGGGAGCCTAGGACATGGAGAGATACTTTAAGATAATCACTTTTTATTAACAATTTATTTCCAATCTTGGATTGTTCTTTATTTCTTACAATCATTTTAATCTCAATCCTTGGCTTTCATGGTCCTCCGGAGGTAAAACTTTGTGTGTCAAAGTAAGATGGTGAATATAAAAACAGAGAAACACAGCAGCCCAAACCAACAGAGAGAGAGATGGAGATCAGTCAGGGTGTGTTTTTTTTTTAACAAAGACAAGACCTAGATTCTTACCACCTGTGGTAGTTTGCCAGCGTGTAATAAAGAATAGAGTTGCAATTCAGATACAGTCAATATCAACATTTCTGGAGGGTGAAACTTTATAGAGACGGAGATAGAAACAGATATATTAAACCAGACAGAAGGAGGAGAAATAGCCTGACATGGATCAGTCCCTCTTTCTGAGTATGCTAAGGTGACCCTGAGAGAGAGAGAGAGAGAGAGAGAGAGAATAAGAGACAGCAGGAATGGGAGGAAGAGAGGAGAGGAAAAGAGGGGAGAGGTGATGGATAGTATGAGAGGGGAAGAGGAGGGAGAGGGGAGGAGAGAGGGAGAGGAGAGGGGATGGAGAGTATGAGAGTGGGAGATGAGGGAGGTGATGGAGAGGATGAGAGGGGAAGAGTAAAGGAGAAAGAGAAACAAAGGGATACAGGTGAAGCAGAAAAAGGTGGGGAAAGGAGGGAAGGACAGAACAGAGGAGAGGAAGGGATAGAAGTGAAAAAGGAGAAGAGAAGGAGGGACTCACCAGAGCTTGTTCGATGAGCAGACAGAAGAGGATGGCGTTCCCCACCTCTCTGAGACTCTGGAAGACATCTGTCTTCAGCTCTGCGTACTCTATAATGTCCTTCAGCTGGTGGTGGAAGAACTCCAGGATACCTGGCAGGGAAGGACAATCAATCAAATGTATTTTATAAAGCCCTTCTTACATCAGCTGATGTCACAAAGTGCTTTACAGATACCTAGCCTAAAACCCCAAAGAGCAAGCAATGCAGATGTAGAAGCACAATGGCTAGGAAAAACTCCCTAGAAAGGCAGGAACCTAAGAAGAAACCTAGAGAGGAACCAGGCTCTGAGGGGTGGCCAGTCCTCTTCTGGCTGTGCTGGGTGGAGATTATAAAAGTACATGTGGCCGTTAAGGCCTGAACACAGCTAAAAGTTACATCTTCAAAGTGAAAATAGTTAAATGTTAAAACAGATCCGATCACATGGAGTTAAATACTATGAAAGGGACTGTCCTTGACTGATAAACACACATCAGTTTCATGATGGAACATCCAGGTATAGTAGGATTATGAACTGCATCATGTTGACTATGACGATGTATATTCCGTCACTGTGCTCTAAATGACCGAGATCAGGCATACAGGAAGTCCATTAAAGTCCAGTACACCCTGTTACGGTACAGAACACCCCTAATCTACCAAGCCTATAATCCCTGGTCATAGAGACATGCTAAACCAGCATATCTCATTTGATCTGTCAAAGGACTGTAATATGATGGGACAACAACAGGAAGTTTTATTGTCTGGGATCAACTGGGTTTCAAACCTGGGTTGTCTGTATGAGTCATGGCTGTGTTAGCCCTCTGAGATAAAGCCTAGACATTCACTGAACTACATCTGCCTACTATACATCAACCGACCTGGGGATCCATACTCGTGGCGCGGCAGGCGACAGATCTTGGGCATTACCTCGATCAGAGTCTTCACATACTGCAGGATAGTGCCCTGCAACTAGAGAGGAAAGAGAAGAGGAAGATGAGGGAGAAGGAGGGTAAAAAGATGAGATCAGTTGAATATACAGTGAGGGAAAAAAAGTATTTGATCCCCTGCTGATTTTGTACGTTTGCCTACTGACAAAGAAATGATCAGTCTATAATTTTAATGGTAAGTTTATTTGAACAGTGAGAGGCAGAATAACAACAAAAAAATCCAGAAAAACGCATGTCAAAAATGTTATAAATTGATTTGCATTTTAATGAGGGAAATAAGTATTTGACCCCCTCTCAATCAGAAAGATTTCTGGCTCCCAGGTGTCTTTTATACAGGTAACGAGCTGAGATTAGGAACACACTCTTAAAGGGAGTGCTCCTAACCGCAGCTTGTTAACTGTAAAAAAGACACCTGTCCACAGAAGCAATCAATCAATCAGATTCCAAACTCTCCACCATGGCCAAGACCAAAGAGCTCTCCAAGGATGTCAGGGACAAGATCGTAGACCTACACAAGGCTGGAATGGGCTACAAGACCATCGCCAAGCAGCTTGATGAGAAGGTGACAACAGTTGGTGCGATTATTCGCAAATGGAAGAAACACAAAAGAACTGCCAATCTCCCTCGGCCTGGGGCTCCATGCAAGATCTCACCTCGTGGAGTTGCAATGATCATGAGAACGGTGAGGAATCAGCCCAGAACTACACGGGAGGATCTTGTCAATGATCAAGGCAGCTGGGACCATAGTCACCAACAAAACAATTGGTAACACTACGCCGTGAAGAACTGAAATCCTGCAGCGCCCGCAAGGTCCCCCTGCTCAAGAAAGCACATATACATGACCGTCTGAAGTTTACCAATGAACATCTGAATGATTCAGAGGACAACTGGGTGAAAGTGTTGTGGTCAGATGAGACCAAAATAGCCTTCCCTGTAGCTCAGTTGGTAGAGCATGGTGTTTGCAAAGCCAGGGTTGTGGGTTCGATTCCCACGGGGGGCCAGCACAGAAAATAAAATAAAAAACATGTATGAAATTGTATGAAATGTATGCATTCACTACTGTAAGTCGCTCTGGATAAGAGCGTCTGCTAAATGACTAAAATGTAAATGTAAAATGAGCTCTTTGGCATCAACTCAACTCGCCGTGTTTGGAGGAGGAGGAATGCTGCCTATGACCCTAAGAACACCATCTCCACCGTCAAACATGGAGGTGGAAACATTATGCTTTGGGGGTGTTTTTCTGCTAAGGGGACAGGACAACTTCACCGCATCAAAGGGACGATGGACGGGGCCATGTAATGTCAAATCTTGGGTGAGAACCTCCTTCCCTCAGCCAGGCGCATTGAAAATAGGTCGTGGATGGGTATTCCAACATGCCAATGACCCAAAACACACGGCCAAGGCAACAAAGGAGTGGCTCAAGAAGAAGCACATTAAGGTCCTGGAGTGGCCTAGCCAGTCTCCAGACCTAAATCCCATAGAAAATCTGTGGAGGGAGCTGAAGGTTCGAGTTGCCAAACGTCAGCCTCGAAACCTTAATGACTTGGAGAAGATCTGCAAAGAGGAGTGGGACAAAATCCCTCCTGCGATTTGTGCAAACCTGGTGGTCAACTACAAGAAACGTCTGACCTCTGTGATTGCCAACAAGGGTTTTGCCACCAAGTACTAAGTCATGTTTTGCAGAGGTGTCAAATACTTAATTCCCTCATTAAAATGCAAATCATTTTATAACATTTTTGACATGCGGTTTTCTGGATTTTGTTGTTGTTATTCTGTTTCTCACTGTTCAAATAAACCTACCATTAAAATTATAGACTAATAATTTCTTTGTCAGTGGGCAAACGTACAAAATCAGCAGGGGATCAAATACTTTTTTCCCCCTCACTGTACTGTTTTTAACAGAGCGCTGGTATGTAGGAGTACATTCAGACAATAGTAAAAGAGACAAATAGCCCATAATACCAGGCTCTTGACTATCTTGAGCAGTTCCTCCATCACCACGGCGATGCCCTGGTAACCAAGGAGACGGCAGATGGTTTTGAAGTGGGGCGGGCCGACGAAGTTCCTGTAGGAGCTATAGATGTGGGAGTAGGCAATGTTCAGAGGCTGGGGGAGGGGTGAAAAAAACATCAGAAACATGCTCTCAAAATAGGTACAAATGTTTCTCATTTCTAGAGTTGTATTCAAATAGGAGACCGTATACAGTACATACTTTAGACCCATACAGGTAGTACGGCTGCACGTTGGCCGGCTTGTCTCGCTGAGGCTCCTGGGTAAAGGGGATGGCAGTCCGCACGAAGCTGAGGACACAAAGAATGAACGGAACGAGCTAGAGGTAAGGGGTCATGAGCAGGAGTCCACTTAGGTAATGACTAAATGGAATATAGATAACCAACTGCTGAACCTGAGCGATGTACTGACCGGTTGGTGGAGCCGTTGTAGCAGTAGTTGGGGAGGAAGTCAAAGTTGAGTTCCCAGAAGACATGGAGCGTGATGCGTCCGTAGGGAGCAGACACATTGTGGTTGGCCTCACGGAACATGGCGTCGAAGCTGTCCAGGGTCATGTGCTTCGAAAGCAGACGATGAGTCAGTCTGTTGATGTCCATCAGCCACTCCAACTCCTGATGGGTGGAGTGGTGTGTGAGAGAGAGGGAGAAAGAGAGAGAGGGGTGGGGTATTGAGTGATAGGAGAGGGGGAGAGAAAAATCAACATCATAAACAACATCAAATGCTGATGGGTGGAATCGTGAGAGAGAGAGAATTAAAGCTGGTAATATAATGTGGCCAGTGGAGCATGGGCCCCAGAGGACAGGAAAGGGCCCATGAGAATGAGCCTAGTGTGTGATATGTTACCAAGGACTGACAGTATGCTCTCTGAGTACATTTGACCCAGGACTGGGAGTGTGAAGGAGGGTTGGTTGGGTGTGTGTGTGTGTGTGTGTGTGTGTTCGAGGGTTGAGACTACAGTATACAGTATTCCCCTGGTATTCTCACCACTATGGAGGTGAGGTCTTCACTCTCAAAGCGGCTGATGGCCTGGTCCAGAGACTTGTACATGGCTGCTGAGATCCTCTGGGTGATCAGACGGTTCAGGTCGATGGAGCGACCTAGGAGCTGGAGAGAGAGAGGACAGGATGAGAGAGAGGGAGGGAGGGAAGGGGGAAGAGAGCGAGAGAGAAAGAGTGAGGAGAGGAGAGCGGAAGAGAGAGAGAGAGAGGAGAGGATGTGAGAGAGGGGGAAGAGAGTAGGAAAGAAGAGAGAGGAGAGAAGGAGAGAGAGATGTTGTGTGATTTAATGTTAAAAACTGACCATGTGGTCAGTCCCACAAAGATCTCTGAAAGTGTACCGCAATGACAGGTATGACATGGCGGTGTATGACAGGGCGGTGTATGACAGGGCTAGGGTGACCAAGTTTAAAATACCCAAATCCGGGACAATTTTTCGGGACATTCGCGGGACAGTGTAGCCAACACATTAATAAACCCCCCCCCCCCACACAAAATAAATCTCCCTCCCACTGCACCAAGCTAGCTAGCAAGCTAATTGAAGCACAACTAATAAGCATAGAGAGCCTCACAAGTTTTACGAAATGACCTTATGTCTGTCAGTCTAAATTGGCTATTTCCTTCTTTTGTAGCTCTCCATTAGACGCATGCTTTTTGTAAGTAACAAAGGGCCAAAATGCGGGACTGTGGTCACCCTTGCCAGGGCGTATTCCAGGGTGATGTAAGACAAACCTACCTGTACGTGTCTCTGTTTGAGCAGGGTCTCATAACGATTGGAGGGGGGGTAGGGGATGATCACACCATAGTTTTTACACTCCGCCCTGAAACGCTTGTCCAGGAGGACACTGTGGAGCAAAACACACAACAACATCCTTCACTGCTTGATTTCCTCCCCCCCCCCCCATCAACATGATTCAGTTTCCAGCCGTCTCTTACCTTCCAGACATGGCTTTGTAGTAGGCAAATATCTGGTCAGCCAGTTTGTAGACAAACTGATCGAAGCACAGGTTCACCTGTAGGAAAAACAGCATCCGTAACTCACTACTCTTGTGGGGATTGGTGATAAATTACTTGTCATTATTTGATTTCTGAGGCAGCCATCTTTGTTTTGTGCTAGTTTACCTCAGCCTCTATCTCATCGTAGAGGAACTGTTTCTTGAACTTGGTCAGAGCGTAGTAACCACTGTCATTGTAGAGGTCCAGAGGGTACAACACATACCTGGGAGACACAGTCAGGATGGCATCAGCAGGCACAAACACACACAGACTCAGTACGGACACAATGACAACAGAGACACAACAAACACTATCTTTCCATCACTTCCTCTTGCACGCACGCACGCTCACGTGCGCACACAGTGGTCTAAACAGTGTCTTACTCCATCATGGATGGCTCCTTGGTCTCCAGTATGTGGTCTGTGAGGATCCAGGGCATGGACATCTCGATGGGGAACTGGATCCTGCGACCCATGGTCAACTCCAGGAAGAACTCTCTGAACCACAGCTGAGACAGGTCACAGCAGTGCTGCAGCGCCTCTGGAGGATGGGAAGGGAATAACATGACAGTATTATACATTATTAGAGGAAGCACTTCCTGAACCACATCTGAGACAGGAAACAACAGTGCTGCAGTGTCCCTTTTCACTCGGGGTCCCCCTTCCAGCATTGGGGAAAATCCCCCCCAATTAGATTTCAGCGTGGGCTTGGACATCAACCTTATGTAGGAGGTGTAGGAGGACAGGAGGTGAATAACATGATATATTACAGGAGGGGAGGTGAATAACATGATATATTACAGGACAGGAGGTGAAAAGAATAACATGATATATTACAGGACAGGAGGTGAATAACATGATATATTACAGGACGGGAGGTGAATAACATGATATATTACAGGACGGGAGGTGAATAACATGATATTTTACAGGAGGGGAGGTGAATAACATGATATTATTACAGGACGGGAGGGGAATAACATGATATTATTACAGGACGGGTAGGTGAATAACATGATATTATTACAGGACGGGTAGGTGAATAACATGATATTATTACAGGACGGGAGGTGAATAACATGATATATTACAGGAGGGGAGGAGAATAACATGATATATTACAGGACAGGAGGTGAATAACATGATATAGTACAGGACAGGAGGTGAATAACATGATATATTACAGGACAGGAGGTGAATAACATGATATATTACAGGAGGGGAGGTGAATAACATGATATATTACAGGACAGGAGGTGAATAACATGATATATTACAGGACAGGAGGTGAATAACATGATATTATTACAGGACGGGAGGTGAATAACATGATATATTACAGGACGGGAGGTGAATAACATGATATTATTACAGGACAGGAGGTGAATAACATGATATTATTACAGGACGGGAGGTGAATAACATGATATTATTACAGGACGGGAGGTGAATAACATGATATATTACAGGACGGGAGGTGAATAACATGATATTATTACAGGAGGGGAGGTGAATAACATGATATTATTACAGGACGGGTAGGTGAATAACATGATATTATTACAGGACGGGTAGGTGAATAACATGATATTATTACAGGACGGGAGGTGAATAACATGATATTATTACAGGACGGGAGGAGAATAACATGATATATTACAGGACAGGAGGTGAATAACATGATATATTACAGGACGGGAGGTGAATAACATGATATATTACAGGACAGGAGGTGAATAACATGATATATTACAGGAGGGGAGGTGAATAACATGATATTATTACAGGACAGGAGGTGAATAACATGATATTATTACAGGACGGGAGGTGAATAACATGATATATTACAGGAGGGGAGGTGAATAACATGATATATTACAGGACGGGAGGTGAATAACATGATATATTACAGGACGGGAGGTGAATAACATGATATATTACAGGACGGGAGGTGAATAACATGATATATTACAGGACAGGAGGTGAATAACATGATATTATTACAGGACGGGAGGTGAATAACATGATATATTACAGGACGGGAGGTGAATAACATGATATATTACAGGACAGGAGGTGAATAACATGATATTATTACAGGACGGGAGGTGAATAACATGATATATTACAGGACAGGAGGTGAATAACATGATATTATTACAGGACGGGAGGTGAATAACATGATATATTACAGGACGGGAGGTGAATAACATGATATTATTACAGGACGGGAGGTGAATAACATGATATATTACAGGACAGGAGGTGAATAACATGATATATTACAGGACGGGAGGTGAATAACATGATATTATTACAGGACAGGAGGTGAATAACATGATATATTACAGGAGGGGAGGTGAATAACATGATATTATTACAGGACAGGAGGTGAATAACATGATATTATTACAGGAGGGGAGGTGAATAACATGATATATTACAGGAGGGGAGGTGAATAACATGATATATTACAGGACGGGAGGTGAATAACATGATATATTACAGGACGGGAGGTGAATAACATGATATATTACAGGACGGGAGGTGAATAACATGATATATTACAGGACAGGAGGTGAATAACATGATATATTACAGGACAGGAGGTGAATAACATGATATATTACAGGACGGGAGGTGAATAACATGATATATTACAGGACAGGAGGTGAATAACATGATATTATTACAGGACAGGAGGTGAATAACATGATATATTACAGGAGGGGAGGTGAATAACATGATATATTACAGGAGGGGAGGTGAATAACATGATATATTACAGGACGGGAGGTGAATAACATGATATTATTACAGGACAGGAGGTGAATAACATGATATATTACAGGACGGGAGGTGAATAACATGATATATTACAGGACAGGAGGTGAATAACATGATATATTACAGGACGGGAGGTGAATAACATGATATATTACAGGACAGGAGGTGAATAACATGATATTATTACAGGACAGGAGGTGAATAACATGATATATTACAGGAGGGGAGGTGAATAACATGATATATTACAGGACGGGAGGTGAATAACATGATATATTACAGGACGGGAGGTGAATAACATGATATATTACAGGACAGGAGGTGAATAACATGATATATTACAGGACAGGAGGTGAATAACATGATATTATTACAGGACGGGAGGTGAATAACATGATATATTACAGGACGGGAGGTGAATAACATGATATATTACAGGACAGGAGGTGAATAACATGATATTATTACAGGACAGGAGGTGAATAACATGATATATTACAGGAGGGGAGGTGAATAACATGATATATTACAGGACGGGAGGTGAATAACATGATATATTACAGGACGGGAGGTGAATAACATGATATATTACAGGACGGGAGGTGAATAACATGATATTATTACAGGACGGGAGGTGAATAACATGATATATTACAGGACAGGAGGTGAATAACATTATATTATTACAGGATGGGAAGGAAAGAAAAAAGTACAAGGTGAGGATTGATCATGATCTTGAGGGTGGTAGTGTAAGAAAGTGTCACATCCTGATGTTGCCCATCTTCCCCATTATCCCCTGTGCATTTATACCTGTGTTCTGTTTGTCTGTTGCCAGTTTGTCTAGTCAAGCCTACCAGCATGTTTTTCGTACTCCTGTTTTCTTGAGCACATGTTTTCTAGTTATCCTGGTTTTGATCATTCTGCCTGCCCTGAGCCTGTCGTTCTGTACCCTTTGACACTGCCCTGGATTACTGACCTCTGCCCGCCCTGAGCCTGTCGTTCTGTACCCTTTGACACTGCCCTGGATTACTGACCTCTGCCCGCCCTGAGCCTGTCGTTCTGTACCCTTTGACACTGCCCTGGATTACTGACCTCTGCCCGCCCTGAGCCTGTCGTTCTGTACCCTTTGACACTGCCCTGGATTACTGACCTCTGCCCGCCCTGAGCCTGTCGTTCTGTACCCTTTGACACTGCCCTGGATTACTGACCTCTGCCCGCCCTGAGCCTGTCGTTCTGTACCCTTTGACACTGCCCTGGATTACTGACCTCTGCCCGCCCTGAGCCTGTCGTTCTGTACCCTTTGACACTGCCCTGGATTACTGACCTCTGCCCGCCCTGAGCCTGTCGTTCTGTACCCTTTGACACTGCCCTGGATTACTGACCTCTGCCCGCCCTGACCCTGTCGTTCTGTACCCTTTGACACTGCCCTGGATTACCGTAAATTCCGGACTATAAGCCGCCACTTTTTTTCCCCCACGCATTGAACATCGCGGCTTAAACAACGACGCGGCTAATATATGGATTTTTCCCACTTCCACATTCTGTGACGTGCTCAGTTTTTTGGCGGCATGAAGCTTTCATTAGACCAATGAAATTGCCGAACGGGTTAAGGTCAAACAGTGATGAGAGCGACAATGAAAACGATCCAATATCGGATGAAGCAATTCTGAGGCTATTCAACTCCGACACCGAAGGAGATGGTTTCAGTGCACAGGAGGAGGAAGATAGTGACCAATAACTTTCTTGGTAGGCTACTGTTTACTGCAAATTTTTGTATTTTTTGTTACAAGCCGTGTTTCGATAAAGCCTGTGTAAAGTTCATTTGTTTCAATGTACGGGTAGGCACCTGCGGCTTATAGACATGTGCGGCTTATTTATGTTCAAAATAAAAAAATAAAAATTATTCAGTGTGTGCGGCTTATATTCAGGTGCGCTCAATAGTCCGGAAATTACGGTACTGACCTCTGCCCGCCCTGAGCCTGTCGTTCTGTACCCTTTGACACTGCCCTGGATTACTGACCTCTGCCCGCCCTGAGCCTGTCGTTCTGTACCCTTTGACACTGCCCTGGATTACTGACCTCTGCCCGCCCTGACCCTGTCGTTCTGTACCCTTTGACACTGCCCTGGATTACTGACCTCTGCCCGCCCTGAGCCTGTCGTTCTGTACCCTTTGACACTGCCCTGGATTACTGACCTCTGCCCGCCCTGAGCCTGTCGTTCTGTACCCTTTGACACTGACCTGGATTTACTGACCTCTGCCTGCCCTTGACCTGTAGTTCGCCTGCCCCCTGTTTTATAATAAACATCTGTTATTCGAACTGTCTGCATATGGGTCTTATCCTGAGCCCTGATAGGAAAGCATGAACCTGTGTGTGTGTGTGTGTGTGTGTGTGTGTGTGTGTGTGTGTGTGTGTGTGTGTGTGTGTGTGTGTACCGCTGAAGTTGAGCAGGTGTGTGAAGAAGAAGGAGTGTTTGTGGAAGTCTTCTATAGCCAGTACTATGGGTCCATCCAGACTGCTGCGTAGAGTCTTCTTAGAACCACTCTTATCGGCTATCAACGACTCCAGCATGGTGCGAACCATGTACAGCTAGCGAGGCAGGGGGAGAGAGAGAGAGAAAATACTAAATAATACTATTCTTACCATTCCCCTACAAAGTCCCTGTACTTGATCCTGCCCCTACAACCTGCCTCTATCCCTGAGCAAAATCCATCTCTTCTATCCCCCGTTCCTAATTCCCCTAGCCCTCTATTATCCCGCTCTCTCTCCCCTGGTGTACCTGTGTGCTCGAGGGTCCCACAGCTCTGCGGGGCACCTTGATGTCGAACCCTCCCTTGGGGTCCTTCTCCCCCCTGAGACAGGGGTCATTGGGAGGCTCCCGAGCCCCCTCCCAGTCACAGATGGTCTTACGGATTGCCTGCAGGACACTAGAGAGAGACCGTGGGTTATCAGAGAATCAGCATTATAGGGAATGACCATCTGAGCGTAACCCAAATGGAACACTATTTCCTATATAGTGCCCATGGGGTTAGGTTGCCATTTAGGACACAGACTAGCTAACTATGGAAGGTCCATGGTTCTTCTGTCTCTAGCAAACAGTGAGAATTGTGCCGTATGCACACATGAGCCTTTGAGGGGACTTGAGCCTTTTTTTCAAGGTGTTTTTTTTAATCAAGACCTCCTAGAAAACAAGATGTTACAGAACATTTTAGGAGGTTCTCTTGCCTGAAATGTGTTACTAGTTGAACAAGAATGAGTGCAGCCAGTAAGGTACCTGATGAGAACGTTCTTCTTCTTGCGTACGGCCTGACGTAGAGGCTCTCTGAGGGTCATCTGGGCAAAGTCCTGCAGGGCTGCATAGATGGTGTTCCTTATGGCCTGGTTGAATACGCTCTCCATACGACCCATCAACACCTACAACACAGATACCATCATCATCATCATCACCCCTCCATAATAAAATACAAAAAAAATTACAAATACCATCATCACCCCCCCATCACCATTACCGCCATCACCACCCCCTCCATCACCCCCTCCATCACCACCACCTCCATTACCATCACCCCTCCACCACCACCACCCCCTCACCTCAATCACACCCCTCCATCATCACCCTCTCCATCATCACCCCCTCCATCATCACCCCCTCCATCTCCATCACCCCTCCATCTCCATCACCCCTCCATCACCATCACCACAACCAGCCCCTCCACCACCACCACCACTTCCATAATAAAATACCAACAAAATACCAAATACCACCATCATCATCATCATCACCACCTCCATCCTCATCACCATCACCACCCTCATCATCACCACCATCAATGTAGCCACATTTCAACCAAGACGCACGGTGGTGAAATGCTGCTATGTTACTGTTCTGTAAGCGTCCCAACGATGTCATGACCTAGCTGTCTGTAGGTACAGTGTGTGTTTCTGACCTGCAGTCCCTTGATCATGGCGATGACCTCGACCAGGGCAAACTTCTCCTCTGAGGTGTAGTTGTAACGTGTAGCTCTCTCATACTCCTCCGCTGTGCCAGGACAGTCCTTGTTACAGAACTTATCTGTTGGGTGGACCAACTTCCACGAGTACTGAGAGAGAGAATATGGTGTCAGAGTAAACTGAATATCACAGGACCTGGTAGAAATAGAATGACTTTATGGGACCAAGAACGGACTACACACTGCCCCTTCACATAAACACACACACCCTGTTCCCCTACTCACCACTTCCATGACGTGTGTGCTCCACTTGGACAGCAGCTGTAACCCTCTGAGTGCCAGGTCAAACAGTTCCCTGTACTCCTCATCTGATTTCTGACTGTCCAGGCCTGAGCCGGTCACTACCTCACTGTTACTGTAGCGAGCCAGCTCAGAGATGAACCGGATGTGGTCGTCACGAATCTGAACCATCTGCTCACACAGGTTGTACTGGGGAGAGATGGAGCTCTGGGTACACGTCCACCTGTAGGAGAGAGGTTAGAGATCAGGGTTCACACAGGTTGTACTGGGGAGAGATGGAGCTCTGGGTACACGTCCACCTGTAGGAGAGAGGTTAGAGATCAGGGTTCACACAGGTTGTACTGGGGAGAGATGGAGCTCTGGGTACACGTCCACCTGTAGGAGAGAGGTTAGAGATCAGGGTTCACACAGGTTGTACTGGGGAGAGATGGAGCTCTGGGTACACGTCCACCTGTAGGAGAGAGGTTAGAGGTCAGGGTTCACACAGGTTGTACTGGGGAGAGATGGAGCTCTGGGTACACGTCCACCTGTAGGAGAGAGGTTAGAGGTCAGGGTTCACACAGGTTGTACTGGGGAGAGATGGAGCTCTGGGTACACGTCCACCTGTAGGAGAGAGGTTAGAGATCAGGGTTCACACAGGTTGTACTGGGGAGAGATGGAGCTCTGGGTACATGTCCACCTGTAGGAGAGTCAGGGGTTAGGGGAGGGGTGTCAAACTCATTCCATGGAGGGCCGAGTGTATGCTGGTTTTTGCTATTTTCTTTCAATTTGTGTCCAATTAAGACCTAGACAACCAGGTAAGCGAATTTCTTACTAATCAGTGACCTTATTTCATCAGTCAAGTACAAGGGAGGAGTGAAAATCTGCAGACACTCGACCCTCCATGGAATGAGTTTGACACCTGTGGGTTAGGAGCTGGGGTTCAGGACTTGTTAGAGGTCTGAGTTTAAAGATGGCTGATGTTCTTACTTGGACTTGTTCTCCTCGTAGTGAGCGCTGGTCTCTATGTAACGTGATAGTTCTATCTGCATGTCTCCAAACAGAGGCACCACCTGCAGCTGAGGCATCAAACAAGACACAGACAGAGAGAGAGAGAGATTCAGTCAGGAAGGAATCGAGAGAGAGAGAGAGAGAGAGAGAGAGGAGATTCAGTCAGGAAGGAATCGAGAGAGAGAGAGAGATTCAGTCAGGAAGAAATCGAGAGAGAGAGAGATTCAGTCAGGAAGGAATCGAGAGAGAGAGAGAGAGAGAGAGAGATTCAGTCAGAAAGGAATCGAGAGAGATTCAGTCTGAAAGGAATCGAGAGAGATTCAGTCAGAAAGGAATCGAGAGAGAGAGAGAGAGATTCAGTCAGGAAGGAATCGAGCGAGAGCGCGAGAGAGAGAGATTCAGTCAGGAAGGAATCGAGCGAGATTCAGTCAGAAAGGAATCGAGAGAGAGAGAGAGAGAGAGAGAGAGAGAGAGAGAGGGAGAGAGAGAGATTCAGTCAGGAAGGAATCGAGAGAGAGAGAGAGATTCAGTCAGGAAGGAATCGAGAGAGATTCAGTCAGAAAGGAATCGAGAGAGATTCAGTCAGAAAGGAATCGAGAGAGAGAGAGAGAGAGAGAGAGAGAGAGAGGGAGAGAGAGAGATTCAGTCAGGAAGGAATCGAGCGAGAGCGCGAGAGCGAGAGAGATTCAGTCAGGAAGGAATCGAGCGAGAGAGAGATTCAGTCAGGAAGGAATCGAGAGAGAGAGAGATTCAGTCAGGAAGGAATCGAGAGAGAGAGAGATTCAGTCAGGAAGGAATCGAGAGAGATTCAGTCAGGAAGGAATCGAGAGAGAGAGAGATTCAGTCAGGAAGGAATCGAGAGAGAGAGAGAGAGATTCAGTCAGGAAGGAATCGAGAGAGAGAGAGAGAGATTCAGTCAGGAAGGAATCGAGAGAGAGAGAGAGAGATTCAGTCAGAAAGGAATCGAGAGAGAGAGAGAGAGATTCAGTCAGAAAGGAATCGAGAGAGAGAGAGAGAGAGAGCGAGAGAGAGCGAGAAAGAGAGAGATTCAGTCAGAAAGGAATCGAGAGAGAGAGAGAGAGAGAGAGCGAGAGAGAGAGAGAGATTCAGTCAGGAAGGAATTGAGAGAGAGAGAGAGAGAGAGAGAGAGAGAGAGAGAGAGAGAGAGAGAGAGAGAGAGAGAGAGAAAGAGAGAGATTCAGTCAGGAAGGAATCGAGAGAGAGAGAGAGATTCACCTCTCCGAGCCCAGGTGCACCCCCAACAATTTAAGCCCTTCACAACCCCACTGCAAACCCCCTGGAAGCAGAGGAGGAGCCCTATCCCCCCATGTCCCGCATAACAGAGCTTTGCTCTTGCCCCAGTTTACCTTAGCTGTTGAAGCTCCCTCGTACACCCTCAGACTGGTCTCCAGTGCCTGCATATCTTGACCATCCCTGACCATCACAGAAACATCATCTGCATATGCTGACACTGCTATTCCTGTCACCACATCCATGCCTGTCCAGCACACACCCTGCAGTCTCCTGCGTAGCAGTCCTAAAAAAGGCTCAATGGCTAGTGTGTATAACTGCCCAGATAGAGGGCATCCTTGTCTAATGCCTCGTCTCACCCAGACCGGCCTACTGAGCCCCCCTCCCACCTTAACCATACATGACGCCCCAGCATACAACAGCTTCACACAGGTCAAAAAAAACTCTTCCCAAACCCAAACACAGACATCACATTAAACAGATACTCATGGTCCACTCTATCAAAAGCCTTCTCTTGATCTAAAGAGACCAGTCCAAAGTTCATATTAGAACCTCTCGACAAGTCCAACATGTCCCTAATTAAGAACAAGTTGTCCGTGATTGAGCGTCCCGGTACACAATATGTTTGGTCCTTATGTACTATCGAGTCCAGATGGGACATCAGTCTATTAGAGAGGACCTTGGCAAATATCTTGTAGTCCGCACAGAGTAATGCCACAGGCCTCCAGTACTTAAGTTCACACAAGTCCCCTTTTTTGGGCAGGAGAGTCAGAGCCGCCCGACGGCAGCTCATCGGCAACTCTCCTACACTGACGCACTCACGCAACACGCAAAAGAAGTCCAGTCCAATTATTCCCCTGAATTTTTTATAAAACTCCACTGGGAGTCCATCAACCCCCGGTGCACGACCGGGGGACATCTGGGTTACGGCCTCTGCCAGTTCATGGGACAACAGAGGAACGTCCATTTCATCCCTCTGTGCCAGAGAGAGTTTAGGGAGTCCTGTGAACAAGACCTGAACACACAAAGGATCACACACTTCTGCCCTATACAATTCAGTATAAAACTCCACAGTCCGCTCCCGCATCTCACCCACCACAGAGGTCACCCGCCCATCAGACAGCTGTCTTTCCAAACCAAAGAAGAAGGAGCTGGGAGCATCCATCTCCTTGGGCATGGAGAATCTAGCTCTTACAAGTGCTCCCTTTGCTTTAACCTGGAAAAAACTGCCCAGGTCCCTACATAATTCAGCTAAATTAGCCTGGAGGCCTACATTGCCTTGCCCCACCATCTGTACCTCCATCTCGCTAATACACCGCTCTAGTTCCCCCAAAACTCTCCTAGCATCTGAGGATGAGAGAGTTGTATACTGTATACTGAGAGAGAGAGAGAGAGAAAAAGAGAGAGAGAGAGAAAGAGAAAGAAAAAGAGAGAGAGATAGTCAGGAAGCAATCAAACAAGACACACAGAAAAAGGGTTTCAGTCCGGATAGGAGGGTGATCAAAGAATATCATGATGTGAAAGTACAGACAGAGCCACAATGAAAAGTTAGATGGCTGTTTTGGTGTGGAGCACACACACTGACCTTGAAGAACTTGTCGATCTTTCCCAGGTTGATCCTCTTCTTGGCGTCTAGTTTGTAGATGTTACTGACGTTACCGTCCATCAGATAGAGACCGAAACCCATCACCTGCCCCCCCCCCACACACACACACACACACACACACACACACACACACACACACAGAGCGTGATATTATACAAAGCTGGATCAATGATATTTGACGCACATTCAGAAATAACTATACATATTCAGAAATAACTCTACATATTCTGAACACTACTGGAAGCTACAGTTGAGGACCGCTAAGCAAGAGAAAGGAGGCTATTAGCATTTAAAGATCCAGACAGAGACAGGTATCTAGAGTAAGGAGGCTATTAGCATTTAAAGATCCAGACAGAGACAGGTATCTAGAGTAAGGAGGCTATTAGCATTTAAAGATCCAGACAGAGACAGGTATCTAGAGTAAGGAGGCTATTAGCATTTAAAGATCCAGACAGAGACAGGTATCTAGAGTAAGGAGGCTATTAGCATTTAAAGATCCAGACAGAGACAGGTATCTAGAGTAAGGAGGCTATTAGCATTTAAAGATCCAGACAGAGACAGGTATCTAGAGTAAGGAGGCTATTAGCATTTAAAGATCCAGACAGAGACAGGTATCTAGAGTAAGGAGGCTATTAGCATTTTAAGATCCAGACAGAGACAGGTATCTAGAGTAAGGAGGCTATTAGCATTTAAAGATCCAGACAGAGACAGGTATCTAGAGTAAGGAGGCTATTAGCATTTAAAGATCCAGACAGAGGCAGGTATCTAGAGTAAGGAGGCTATTAGCATTTTAAGATCCAGACAGAGACAGGTATCTAGAGAAAGGAGGCTATTAGCATTTAAAGATCCAGACAGAGACAGGTATCTAGAGAAAGGAGGCTATTAGCATTTAAAGATCCAGACAGAGACAGGTATCTAGAGTAAGGAGGCTATTAGCATTTAAAGATCCAGACAGAGACAGGTATCTAGAGTAAGAGGCTATTAGCATTTAAAGATCCAGACAGAGGCAGGTATCTAGAGTAAGAGGCTATTAGCATTTAAAGATCCAGACAGAGACAGGTATCTAGAGTAAGGAGGCTATTAGCATTTAAAGATCCAGACAGAGGCAGGTATCTAGAGTAAGAGGCTATTAGCATTTAAAGATCCAGACAGAGACAGGTATCTAGAGTAAGGAGGCTATTAGCATTTAAAGATCCAGACAGAGGCAGGTATCTAGAGTAAGGAGGCTATTAGCATTTTAAGATCCAGACAGAGACAGGTATCTAGAGTAAGGAGGCTATTAGCATTTTAAGATCCAGACAGAGACAGGTATCTAGAGTAAGGAGGCTATTAGCATTTTAAGATCCAGACAGAGACAGGTATCTAGAGTAAGGAGGCTATTAGCATTTTAAGATCCAGACAGAGACAGGTATCTAGAGTAAGGAGGCTATTAGCATTTTAAGATCCAGACAGAGACAGGTATCTAGAGTAAGGAGGCTATTAGCATTTTAAGATCCAGACAGAGACAGGTATCCAGAGAAAGGCAGGTAGTTAAGATCCAGACAGAGACAGGTATCAGAGAAAGGCAGGTAAGACAGAGAGCTAGATGAGGCTCTTACCTTGAGCAGCATATGTTTCTCACTGGGCGTCAGGTACATCTTGTTCTCATAGTAATCAACACTGATGTTGACAATGTCTGCTAACAACTCCTCATAGCCAGGAATCACTTCCAACTGCTGCTGCAGACACTACAGAGAAATATACACACTATTACTGCTGCTGCAGACACTACAGAGAGAATATACACACTATTACTGCTGCTGCAGACACTACAGAGATAAATATACACACTATTACTGCTGCTGCAGACACTACAGAGAAATATACACACTATTACTGCTGCTGCAGACACTACAGAGAAATATACACACTATTACTGCTGCTGCAGACACTACAGAGAAATATACACACTATTACTGCTGCTGCAGACACTACAGAGAAATATACACACTATTACTGCTGCTGCAGACACTACAGAGAGAAATATACACACTATTACTGCTACTGCACCACACACACACCTGAGTGATCCTGTTGTGATTGGCTAGGAACATGGAGAGGTTCTGTGACTCCTGGATGGACTGAGGGTCGGCCATCTTCCTCAGGAACTGAGCCGCCCTGAAGACACAAATAATACCACAGATCTAATTCTGTAGCAGCATCTCACAGCTTCTGTTTTACTGAGCCGCCCTGAAGACACAAATAATACCACAGATCTAATTCTGTAGCCACACCTCACAGCTTCTGTTTTACTGAGCCGCCCTGAAGACACAAATAATACCACAGATCTAATTCTGTAGCCACACCTCACAACACTGTTTAACATGGATCAATTGGGTGCATCTCAATTGTGTGGTAAATTGGCCCTGTCACTCCGTCACGTTCCTTTATTTGAGCTAATGTGGAGGAACTAGACAGGTGAAAGCAAATTCCCCTTAGCCTCTAATACACTGCTTTACCCTATCCTGTGTTTTCAGGATCAGTGCAGGTGAAGGAGAGGTGATAGGGAGAGGAAGCCACTGCAGGCTATTGAGATGCACCCTCCATATAGTGTCTGTCTTCCCTCCGTACCTTTTATAGGCAGAGTGGTCGTTCTTGACGCTGCACTTCATGTTCTTGAGTTCGTCAAGCACAGCAAACATGTTGATGAACTTGCCCAGGGTGAGGAGGTAGGCTTCAGAGACAAAGTCTTTCCTCCGCTCAGCGTGGCACAGACGCTTCACCTCCCCGCAGAAACGCTCGATAGCCTTACGCTGCAGGGGAGGACAGAGGAAAAGGAGACGATAGAGAGAGAAGAGGTTCTCATATATATAGGACTCATTTAATTTGTTCATTCATTCATTACTTCAATCAAGGGAAAATGATATGATTGACAGACAGAGTTCTAATTCAAATATGATACATTTAATGGGTTGTTCCTTCATTTTATTAATGAATCCATCCATCACTGGTCTCTCACCTGGAAGTACATGAACTTCATTAGCTTGGTGACCTCTGGTTCCAGCACCTCCACAGTCTTCTCATAGATCTCTACCCTGTTGGGCTGCTCGTTACACTTCACCTGGAGAACACAGAGGAGAACACAGCCTGCTCACTCAGAACCCCTAACGAGCGCTGGGATGATAAACCGAAAATTATCCCCACAGACCACAACGATCAATTATCAGATATTTTTCTTATCGTTCATTACGATAAGCAGCCTATAATAGAGAAATGTGAAATTAAATGTAACTGTTTTTCTGGGTCATTTGTGATGTTTTATTTGTGTTTCCCATGATTGTGTTATACAGTTGTGGCCAAAAGTTTTGAGAATGACAAATATTAATTTCCACCAAGTCTGCTGCCTCAGCTTGTATGATGGCAATTTGCATATACGCCAGAATGTTATGAAGAGTGATCAGTTGAATTGCAATTAATTGCAAAGTCCCTCTTTGCCATGTAAATAAACTGAATCTCCCAAAAACATTTCCACTGCATTTCAGCCCTGTCATAAAAGGACCAGCTGACATCATGTCAGTGATTCTCTCATTAACACAGGTGTGAGTGTTAACAAGGACAAGGCTGGAGATCACTCCGTCATGCTGATTGAGTTCGAATAACAGACTGGAAGCTTCAAAAGGTGGGTGGTGCTTGGAATCATTGTTCTTCCTCTGTCAACCATGGTTACCTGCAAGGAAACACGTGCCATCATCATTGCTTTGCACAAAAAGGGCTTCACATGCAAGGATATTGCTGCCAGTAAGATTGCACCTAAATCAACCATTTATCGGATCATCAAGAACTTCAAGGAGAGCGGTTAAATTGTTGTGAAGGGCGCCCAAGAAAGTCCAGCAAGTGCCAGGACCATCTCCTAAAGTTGATTCAGCTGCAGGATCGGGGCACCACCAGTACAGAGCTTGCTCAGGAATGGCAGCAGGCAGGTGTGAGTGCATCTGCATGCACAGTGACGCGAATACTTTTGGAGGATGGCCTGGTGTCAAGAAGGGCAGCAAAGAAGCCACTTCTCTCCAGGAAAAACATCAGGGACAGACTGATACTCTGCAAAAAGGTACAGGGATTGGACTGCTGAGGACTGGGGTAAAGTCATTTTCTCTGATGAATCCCCTTTCCGATTGTTTGGGGCATCCGGAAAAAAAGCTTGTCCGGAGAAGACAAGGTGAGCGCTACCATCAGTCCTGTGTCATGCCAACAGTAAAGCATCCTGAGACCATTCATGTGTGGGGTTGCATCTCAGCCTAGGGAGTGGGCTCACTCACAATTTTGCCTAAGAACACAGCCATGAATAAAGAATGGTACCAACACACCCTCCGAGAGCAACTTCTCCCAACCATCCAGGAACAGTTTGGTGACAAACAATGCCTTATCCAGCATGATGGAGCACCTTGCCATAAGGCAAAAGTGATAACTAAGTGGCTCGGGGAACAAAAGATTGAACTCTTTGGCCCGAATGCCAAGTGTCACGTCTGGAGGAATCCTGGCACCATCTCTACGGTAAAGCAAGGGTGGCAGCATCATGCTGTGGGGATGTTTTTCTGTGGCAGGGACTGGGAGACTAGTCAAGATCAAGGGAAAGATGAACGGAGAAAAGTACAGAGCGATCCTTGATGAAAACCAGCTCCAGAGAGCTCAGGACCTCAGACTGGGGCAAAGGATCACCTTCCAACAGGACAACAACCCTAAGCAAACAGCCAAGACAACGCAGGAGTGGCTTCGGGACAAGTCTCTGAATGTCCTTGATTGGCCCAGCCAGAGCCTGGACTTGAACCCCATCGAACATCTCTGGAGAGACCTGAAAATAGCTGTGCAGCAACGCTCCCCATCGAACCTGACAGAGCTTGAGAAGTTCTGCAGAGAAGAATGGGAGAAACTCCCCAAATCCAGGTGTGCCAAGTTGCAGCGTCATACCTAAGAAGACTCAAGGCTATAGTCACTGCCAAAGGTGCTTCAACAGAGTACTGAGTAAAGGGCCTGAATACTTATGTAAATGTCATTTCCGTTTTTTTTTTTTTTTTTTTATAAATTAGCAAACATTTCTGAAAACCTGTTTTTGCTTTGTAATTATGAGGTATTGTGTGTAGATTGATGAGGAATAAAACAAAGCTGTAACATAACAAAATGTGACAAAAGTCAAGGGGCCTGAATACTATCTATTGCTTGTGTTTCTTGGCCCAAGCAAGTCTCTTCTTATTGGTGTCCTTTAGTAGTGGTTTCCTTGCAGCAATTCTATTCTGAACAGTTGATGTTGAGATGTGTGTTACTTGAACACTGTGAAGCATATATTTGGGCTGCAATTTCTGAGGCTGGTAACTCTAATGACCTTATCCTCTGCAGCAGAGGTAACTCTGGGTCTTCCTTTTCTGTGGTGGGCCTCATGACAGACAGTTTCATCATAGCACTTGATGGTTTTTGCAACTTGCACTTGAAGAAACTTTCAAAGTTCTTACATTTTAGTCATATGGCAGACGCTCTTATCCAGAACGACTTACAGTAGTGAATGCATACATTTCATGCACTTTTTTGTACTGGCCCCCCGTGGGAATCGAACCCAAAACCCTGGCGTTGCACACACCATGCTGGCATTGCAAACACCATGCCCTACCAACTGAGCCACAGGGAAGGCCTGTGGCTCTTGAAATGTTCTGGATTGACTGACCTTCATGTCTTACAGTAATGCTGGACTGATGTTTCTCTTTGCCTATTTGAGCTGTTCTTGCCATAATATGGACTTGGTCTATTACCAAATAGGGCTATGTTCTGTATACCACCCCTACCTTGTCACAACACAACTGAATGGCTCAAACACATTAAGAAGGAAAGAAATTCCACAAATGAAACTTTTAACAAGGCAGGTGTGTTAATTTAAATGTATACCAGGTGACTACCTCATGAAGCTGGTTGAGAGAATGCCAAGAGTGTGCAAAGCTGTCATCAAGGTAAAGAGTGGCTACTTTGAAGAATCTCAAATATATTTTGATTTGTTTAACACTTTTTTGGTTACTACATAATTCCATGTGTTATTTCATAGTTTTGATGTCTTCACTATTATTCTACAATAGCTTAAAAAAAATAAGAAAAACCCTTGAATGAGTAAGTGTGTCCAAACTTTTGACTGGTATTGTATATCTCTATAAGATATGTGTATATTTATGTTGTATTATACAGGGCATATTTGTAAAATAGATGTAGGTCTCAATATGTCTACCCTGTTAAAATAAAGACACAGTTTTTATTTAAAAAATGTAATACATTTGCTAATATGGGTAATTGTTAATGGGACAATTGATGGCTACAACTGGTGCACATTAATGTTAAACTTATCGTTCCATTTATCGTTATCGCATCAATTCAGGCAATTTATCACGATACAGAGTTTTGTCCATATCGCCCAGCTCTACCCCTAACCTTAACATTTATGGGGATGACAAATGGACCCTGTGTGTCCCAAATGGCATCTATGGGCCCTGGTCAAGAGTAGTGCACTACATAAGGAATAGGGTGCTATTTGGGAAGCAAACAAATTATGTGTCCCTGAGGCTACAAATTCAGCTCTAATACATTATAACACCATCAACAGCTTGGTTCCCTTTCTGGCTGATATACAGGTAACTGCCAAAATAAAGGAAACACCAACATGAAGTGACTTAATAGGGCGTTGGGCCACCATGAGCCAGAACAGTTTCAACCTTGACGTAGATTCTACAAGTGTCTGGAACTCTACTGGAGGGATGTGACACCATTCTTCCACCAGAAATTCCATAATTTGGTGTTTTGTTGATGGTGGAAAATGCTGACTCAGGCGTGGCTCCAGAATCTCCCATAAGTGTTAAACTGGGTTGAGATCTGGTGACTGAGAGAGCCATGGCATATGGTTTACATCGTTTTCATGCTCATAAACCCATACAGTGACCACTCCTGCCCTGTGGATGGGGGAATTGTCATCCTATGGGGGCAGTTATGGTAGCCAAAATAATGACATGCCCAGCATTTTTAATACATGACCCTAAGCATGATGAGATGTTAATTGCTTAATTAACTCAGGAACCACATCTGTGTGGAAGCACCTGCTTTCAATATACTTTGTATCACTCATTTACTCAAGTGTTTCCTTTATTTTGGCAGTTAACTGTAAAGTAGACTGTGGTTGTAGAGTGGTGAGTGACGTGGTAAAAATAGACTCATTTGCATGTTTATGGTTGAACTGTTGAAGTGAGAACAAGACAGATGAGGAACGTGTGGTGAAGTCAAGGGTTATTGAAAGAACACCCTTCACCCTTCTAATTGCAGAATAGGCTTGGGCGGTATACCATATACCGGAGTATTTGGAAATGGCCACGGGATGGTTTTTCAGTACCTCTTTAGTTTGTTAATACATTTGAATATTTGTTAGTACTTTTTATGTAAATACCTGCAGTCAACTTGTGCAATATGTTGCGTTCTTCATTTCACCTGTCGCATTTTTCCTCATGAAGCTTACTGGTATTCCCCAGTCACGTGGTGTTTGTTTACAAGCACACAACGACGAGAGACCGGAGCCTTTTGAGTCACTCAATGTTGTGCAGCACACGCCAGGTGATCTAGTTACAGTATGGAATTCACAACTAAATGTTTGCCAGCTAGATATCTTATAACTATTAAGTTAACAGTCTAAAATGTGCTAAATGCTCTGCAGTTGTGCATTTTGTTTGCTAATTTAGTAGCTAAGTGGTTAGCTTCTTCCAAAATCAAGCATCACTTGGTAACAGCAGAGAATCCCCTTCTGGATCAAGGGCCTTGCTGTCTTATATTTGTTTTGTTCGTTCAGCAAACTGTGAGTAGCATTTTTTAGTTACTAGTATACCTTTATGAGCTGGGATGTCTGTCCTGCAAATACTTTATGTCAGAGAATGTATAAATCCTTCGCAATGCGCTTGTTAGCATTATCTTTGGGATACCGCCCAAGCTTATTGCAGAGTACCTTTTCTTTGTTTATGCTTTCACTATCTTGTGATTGTGTGAAAGTGAGGAGAGAGAAATAAAGAGAGAGAGACAGTGACAGAGAAAGAGCGAGAAAGAGGAGTTACCTGTGGTATAGCTCTTGAGCAGCTTCTCCAGGTGTAGAGCATGACAGCGTACTCATGGCCCTCCTCCAGCATCTCATTCTGGCGAGAGAGAACAGATATAGGGGTTATACGCATTAAACATACAACACAGACCATCCTATTGATTCATTTTCACAAGTATGTTTCAAATATAAAATTGTTATTAAAATAGTGTGTTATAAAATGCTTGCTGTGTAATATCTCCTCACACTTGCATTCACTACGGTGAAAATTCTCTAGTGTGAAATACAATTCTCTAGACAAATGAGGAACCTCAGGTCTCTGTTGGAAAATAGATAATTTATCTGAATGGAACTTCCTGATTTAAAAGTTTATTTAAGGAGACAGTTTCCTCCTCTGTCAGTCAAATCACACTCCCTATTCATTACATTCAGGAAGAGGTCTAGCCTAGTGACTGCCTGATTCATCCCTCAGTGGTGTGTGTGTGTGTGTGTGCAACTGAAACCGCTAACAAGGCCAAACCCTCAGTGCAGAAACGACAATAAAACACGCAAACACCAAAAACACAAGGCTCTTTTGTGGTGGGTGTGTGAATGTGGGGATGTGTGTGTGTGTTAGCCAAGAGTTGAGAATAATGATGCTAAGGATCTGAGAACCATTCCCTAACTGTTCCCATTGAAAAACTAAAGTATCCTGTGTCCACAAAGCACAGAGGCCCTGTTCCAAACCGTTCCCTCGGCCCTGTTCCAAACCAATCCCTCCCGGTTGCTTCCTCACCATGCTAGAGTGGACAGTAGCCTGCTCGATATAGCGAGCTATCCCGGTCACAAACGCATTCCTGTCCTCAAAGTTTGTGTCGAAGTTAGCCTAGAGAGAACAAGAAAGAGAGAGTTTAGTACTCTTGCAATTAATTAGAAAACTCAGACGTGTGTGTGTGTGTGTGTGTGTGTGTGTGTGTGTGTGTGTGTGTGTGTGTGTGTGTGTGTGTGTGTGTGTGTGTGTGTGTGTGTGTGTGGTGTGTGTATACCTGGTACATGATGGATGAAGGTGGAGGTTCGATGCAGGGCTGCTGGTCAGGGAGGGGCAGCTCCTCCAACAGATCCACATTAGACAGAGCATCCTCCAGGGTCACGTGGGTCGTCATGGCTACAAGAGGTCACTCACACAACTGGCCAGTCTGGCAGAGACAGAGAGAGAGACAGAGAGAAGCAAACCACAAACTCTCAGTAAAAAAGAAAAGAAAAGAAAAAAGAGGACAAATCCCAATCTATAAACTAGTATAGATTCCTTCCACCAGGAGAACTGTCATACATTGGCTGGTATTCACTCTCATTTCCTCTTTAGGAACCACTTGCTACAGCACATATATCTGTCTGTGCACCTGTACATCTGTCTGTCTGTCTATAACCTGTACGCCTGTCTGTGTGCTTCCCTGTCTCTCAACACAGTGTGGGGACGTGTGGGCACTGGGCATGGCATGTTTCCCTTTTACAACTGGCAGATAAATGTCATCAGACAAACAGCCTTTGTGACACCATGAAAAGACAATAGTGAGAACAAGACATGTTGTAATGCTAGACAACGCTGTCATTCTTGAGAGAGAGAGAGAGAGAGAGAGAGAGAAGTAAATTGCCTGTGTTTAATTGTCATTCAGACATGATACTACTGAATGTTGCGTAGCACACTGGTATACATGATGGTATCATGTTCTGTCTGCTCTGCACTGAAACCAAACTGCTGAGTACGCTAATTCACATGCAGACAGGTAGGTCATTAACACTTGCCTGAAGATTGACAAAAATGGTGCTGAAAGGCACACCTATAGCTTACCAAACAGCACACCAATAGCTTACCAAACAGCACTACGGAAAGGCACACCTATAGCTTACCAAACAGCACTACGGAAAGGCACACCTATAGCTTACCAAACAGCACTACGGAAAGGCACACCTATAGCTTACCAAACAGCACTACGGAAAGGCACACCAATAGCTTACCAAACAGCACTACGGAAAGGCACACCTATAGCTTACCAAACAGCACTGCTGAAAGGCACACCTATAGCTTACCAAACAGCACTACGGAAAGGCACACCTATAGCTTACCAAACAGCACTGCTGAAAGGCACACCTATAGCTTACCAAACAGCACTACGGAAAGGCACACCTATAGCTTACCAAACAGCACTACGGAAAGGCACACCTATAGCTTACCAAACAGCACTGCTGAAAGGCACACCTATAGCTTACCAAACAGCACTACGGAAAGGCACACCTATAGCTTACCAAACAGCACTGCTGAAAGGCACATCAATCAATCGACTACACTATTGCTCTCTTGCACACAGAAGCCTTGTATACCTGGATTGTCAAGAAGACCATAGACCCTTACAGCCAGTCTGGTCTGGGTCTGAGCAGGAACAGTGTGTCTATGTCCCAAATGCCACCCTATTCCCTACATAGTGCACTATATAGGAAATAGGGTGGACGACACACTGTGTCTGGCCCGGGGCTTAGCCTTTACATCATGTGCCTCTCAGGAGTGTGTTTTTAAGTCTGATCTGACAGACAGGGATTGACACGCCTGATAAAAAATTAAATTAGCCCAGCTAACAATTCTAGGGAGAGAAAACGTTTTTGTAATGTTACCTGTAATGTTCGAGTGTCTCGTTTTCTGTTAGTAAGGGGAACGTTCTATGTTAGCAAAAACCTTCTGAGAACATTTTTAGCATGTTTTGGTGTTGAAGTTAGGTGTCACACCGAACTTCTCTAGAACGTGGTTACAATGTTCTCAGAATTTTCTGAGGGAGAATATTACATCAACGTTCCACCAAACCATGGTTGCCATGTTATCATAAAATACAATATTAAATGTTCTAGATACGTTTCATGGGACGTTACAAGAACATTCATGTGTCCAGTTTTCTGAGGTTTAGAAAAATATTCCATAGGGCCTCCCGAGTGGCGCAGCGGTCTAAGGCACTGCATCGCAGTGCTAGAGGCATTACTACAGATCCAGGTTCATTCCCAGAGTCCCATAGGACGGCGCACAATTGGCCCATCGTCGTCCGGGTTAGGGGAGGGTTCGGCCGGGTGCCTATAGTCTAACCCCGGTCCCCAGTTGAACGGTGTATCCTCTGACACATTGGTGCGGCTGGCTTCCGGGTTAAGCTGGAAGGTGTTAAGGTGCGTGGTTAGACGGGTCATGTTTCGTAGGACGCATGACTCAACCTTCGCCTCTCCCGAACCCATTGGGGAGTTGCAGCGATGATACAAACATTCCATCAATGTTCCACACAACAACAACAACAACAACAACAACAACAACAAAAAATCACCGAAAAGTCTAACGGAATTACTGAAACTGAATTGGCTACAAGGGCAAATCATAATAGTCACAAACCAGAGTTGGGTGAATCCTAATTTGAGATCTACACACACTCCTAACTCATATTTATGCATAACTGATGCATTGATAGTAGGTCTGTCCCCGACTAAAAAAATAATCTTGGAGGAAAGTTTTAAACGTGTATTTTTCCATACATGTGACTCGTTTCAGGAAACTAGGGGTATGTTGCGGCGTACTTCACAGGAGAGGCATTTGAACGTAAACATTTCTTGTTATCAAAATACGTTTTTTGGCAGGAATGTCTTCTGGAACATGTGAACTTTCATGTGCCTTAATAACAAACTTGTATGCCATCTGTAAACAAGATCACAATTGTTAAATTATGGGACTATTTGATTTAGCCACAGAAAAAGTCAGGAACCTTCCTACTACCCATGATTGGTTGAAATAATGGATGGGCTGGACATGCCGAAAGATGAGCTCGGATAGGTCTGCCATGTAGGTAGTCCTTTCTAATTCAGCTTTTTTGAAAGATGTCATGAAGAACTGCAAAAGTGTTGCTAATGCTCTCCACTTTCTAGAGGACTGAGTTTTGAAATCAGTGGAATACCTGGTGGAAGCAGAGTATTATACTGCCCTACCAAGCAAAAAGGCTTAGCTGCACATTTAGTCAAAAGAGAGTTAGTCATTTTTGCTACATTAAATACAGGCTTAATCATGTGGACAAGTATCCTGCCTCTATTGTATTGTGTTTTGGAGAAAATGGGGTCATATTAACAGTAACTGCAATAAGTTACTGTGAAACCAAGGTAAATAAAAGCCCTTTTTCTCAGTTCCCTGCTATGAGCAGTTACTGCCTTTCTGCTTGGTGGGGCAGTATAGCTAAGGAGAAAATGCAGGCGTTTGATTGTAAATATGCGGATGAAATCTTCAAATTTATGGCAACCATGACAGAGAGGGAGAAGTGTTCATCCATGTATACGGACAAGAGTCTAGCTAGCTACATTTTCAAACATAAATTGTTAGGAAGTCGTTTTCATTGCAAGTTACAGCATACTGTTAGCTAGCTAGCTAACGTTAGCTGGCTGGCTCGTTAGCTAATGTTACGTGTATGATCTGTGTAGCAATATTATTTGTGTCTCATACCCATTTGCATTGCTAATTATAGCCTAATGTTAGTTAGCTAGCTAACATTGAATCTAGTTGATTAGCTTTAGCTACCTGCAGATTCATGCAGGGTAGTAACATTATGAATTGGGATTATGGTTCATTGTTTAGCTAGCTAGCTACATACAGTATCTACACAAAAGATTCCACTATGCAAGTAACCATTTCCCTGTACCGTTTACACCTTCTGTATCCTGTGCATGTGACAAATAAACGTTGATTTTATTTGATATAGTGTGTGTTTACTAGAGACAGTAATGTGAAGAACAACATGACCTGCACCAAAGTCAAATTAGGATACATTAGGCCAACGAGACAATGCCCAAATTGTTCTGGTAGAATGCCCTGCTTTTATTTCGTCACACTCACAACCGTAAGGCATTTTCTGTAATTAGCTTGCTATTAACTTAAAAATTATGATCTTGTGGTGAGTTTATTTTCCTGTAATAATAAATACAAATTAGCTCAAGTTAAGACGTTGTCAGCTATATATGATCATTACTTGAACTGACTAGTCAGCTAACATAACGTTTGTTAGCTAGCTAGCTAACTAGAAACTAACCAAAACATTGTTGCTTTAGTTGCCTGGTTTGCTAGATTGACATATACTAAATTCATTTTCAAACGGATGGGTTTATTGGTGTTAAAATACACCAGTTATGGTCTTTCGGACCACCAGGCTACTGATGTCATGCAGTCATTTTCTGTATTTATACTTTTTCATAACAACAATGACAAGCTTGATAGACTGTTCATGATGTCACTGCGACAACTATGCGTAATCAGGTGTGCATACTTACTCAACATTGACAGGAGCGCTCAAACGAAAAGACAATGACTAAATTGACAAAACACACAAGATAAACATTGGTTGGGCGCTCTGCAAATGTGTCCACTCCGACAATAAGAACAGTAAAAGACTGGAATAAAAATGTATTGAATGCTTTAACAGACATTACCGTAACTAAACAAACATTGTAGATTAGAAATTATAAGAATTAAAGGTAAATATACTACTGGTGATATGTAATGGGGAATTGATAGACACTAACAATCAAACGCAAACAATTCAAACAATGAAGTTATGAAACAATTAATGTGCACAAATTAGCTTGAGAGCGCATTCTGGAAAGAGATGTGCATTGTGCAGCCACACCCCTTCTTGGACTGAGCCATCCCCGCAGCCTCCGCTACGGATCAGTCCTCGGCCTCCGCTACGGATCAGTCCTCGGCCTCCGCTACGGATCAGTCCTCGGCCTCCGCTACGGATCAGTCCTCGGCCTCCGCTATGGATCAGTTCACTGAGATGGACACTGACAGGTGTCTCGTGTGCCATTAAAAAAAACTATATATTATAGATATATATAAGTCAAAAGTTTGGACACATCTTCTCATTCAAGGGTTTTTCTTTATTTTTACTATTTTCTACATTGTAGAATAATAGTGAAGACATCAAAACTATTAAATAACATAAGGAATTGTGTAGAAACCAAAAAAAAGTGTTAAAATCAAAATATATTTTATATTTGAGATTCTTCAAAGTAGTTACCCTTTGCCTTGACAGATTTGCACACTCTTGGCATTCTCAACCAGCTACACCTGGAATGCTTTTCCAACAGTCATGGAGGAGTTCCCACATATGCTGAGCACTTGTTGGCTGCTTTTCCTTGACTCAGCTTTTCCTTGACTTTCCTTGACTCAACTCCTCCCAAACCATCTCAATTGGGTTGAGGTCTGGTAATTGTGGAGGTCAGGTAATCTGATGCAGCACTCCATCACTCTCCTTCTTGGTCAAATAGCCCTTACACAGCCTGGAGGTGTGTTGGGTCATTGTCCTGTTGAAAAACAAATGAATGTCCCACTAAGCGCAAACCATGCTGGTTAAGTGTGCCTTGAATTCTACATAAACCATCGACAGTGTCACCAGCAAAGCACCTCCACACCTCCTCCTCCATGCTTCATGGTGGGAACCACACATGCGGAGATAATCCGTTCACCTACTCTGCATCTCACAAAGACATGGTAGTTGGAACCAAAAACATCAAATTTGTACTCATCAGACAAAAAGACAGATTTCCACCTGTCTAATGTCCATTGCTCTCTTCTTCTTCTTATCGGTGTCCTTTAGTATTGGTTTCTTTGCAGCAATTCTCTTCTGAACAGTTGATGTTGAGATGTGTGTTACTTGAACTCTGTGAAGCATTTATTTGGGCTGCAATTTCTGAGGCTGGTAACTCTAATGACCTTATCCTCTGCAGCAGAGGTAACTCTGGGTCTTCCTTTCCTGTGGTGGTCCTCATGAGAGACAGTTTCTTCATAGTGCTTGATGGTTTTTGGGACTGCACTTGAAGAAACTTTCAAAGTTCCTGAAATTATCCGGATTCACTGACCTTCATGTCTTAAAGTAATGATGGACTGATGTTTCTCTTTGCCTATTTGAGCTGGTCTTGCCATAAAATATGGACTTGGTCTTTTACCAAATTATTACACCTTTATTTCAACAAGGAACACAGACTGAGACCAAGGTCTGTTTTACAGCTGGGTCCTGCATATACATGTTTACACATACACTTTAGGTACAATGATTAAAACACTAAAACAAGACAAACAAAACCATCACAGATAACACAAAAAAATACAGCAACAGATTTCATTTACACATAGGTTATTCTACTAACAGCACAAGAACTTGCATTACCCGAAACAGTTACAAGCAATACAAAAATAAAAATGCTCCAATAAATATTTAAAATGAGCACGGGGGACAAGAGTCTCAAGTTTAAGTTTAGTCTGCAGGCTATTCCATAGGCAAGGAGCGTAACAGGAAAAGGCAGCCATACCCAACTCTGTGGAAATTGCATGGGCCTCAAGTGTAATCCATGCTTGAGACCTGGTTTTAGGAATTCTAATTCTAATATTGGTGAGTGATGATAAATAAGAAGGTTGATTATTCAGAAGTGATTTATAGACAAACACGAGAGCATGTTGTTCTCGTCTCACGGACAGTGAAGTCCAACCCACATTTTGATATAAAACACAGTGGTGAGTTCTGTAGCTAGCACCCGTAATAAACGTAAGTGCGCAATGATAAGTAGCATCCAGCGATTTAAGTGTTGATGCCGTAGAATGCATGTAAATAATATCCCCATAATCTATAACAGACATAAAAGTAGCTTGCACAATTTGTCTTCTATTTGTAGAGGACAAGCATGTCCTGTTTCTATAGAGGAAGCCTAGCTTGATTTTTTGCCGTTTACAAAGTTCGTCAACATGCATTTTAAAAGACAGTTTATCATCCAACCATATCCCTAAGTATTTATATGCAGAGACCTGATTAATTCGAGAACCATCTAAGCTCGTAAGTGCAAGTGTATTTTCAACCAACTTTTTGAACCTATTAAAAAAATCATAAAATGTGTTTTCTTTGCATTTAAAACAAGTTTCAGCTGTATAAAAGACCCTTGTAATATTTTAAAATCTGTCTCCAATAGTGATAATGCTTGGTCAGCCGTTGAAGCGATAGAGTACATGACAGTGTCATCAGCATATAAATGAATTTGACACTTTCTTATCTCATCACCGATATTGTTTATGTAGAGAGTGAACAGTAATGGACCAAGTATAGAACCTTGTGGGACCCCTTTAACCAACTCCAATGGCTCTGACTGGATGCCGTCGACTCTAACAGCCTGACTTCTATCCTTTAGATAGTCATGAAAGCAACGACAAACATCCAATCCCAGTCCTATTGACGACAGCTTACCCAAAAGTATCGCATGGTCTACAGTGTCAAAAGCTTTAGATAAATCTATGAACAAGGCGGCACAGTACTATAGGGCTATCTTCTGTAAACCACACCTACCTTGTCACAACACAACTGATTGGCTCAAACGTATTAAGACGGAAAGAAATTACACAAATTAACTTTTAACAAGGCACACCTGTTATATGAAATGCATTCCAGGTGACTACCTCAAAAAGCTGGTTTAGAGAATGCCAAGAGTGTGCAAAGCTGTCATCAAGGCAAAGGGTGGCTACTTTGAAGAATCTCAAATAAAATATATTTTGATTTGTTTAACAATTTTATGGTTACTATATGATTCCATATGTTGTTATTTAATGGTTTTGATGATCTTAACTATTATTCTACAATGTAGAAAATAGTAAAAAGAAAAGAAAAACCCTTCAATGAGTAGGTGTGTCCAAACTTTTGACTGGTACTGTATATAATATGCTACTGCTCAACAACAACAAAAATCTCGGTTGACCAACAGCCTAACGACAAGTCGAATAATTCAGGTCAGTCCTAATTGATAGATAATGTGGAAATCTCAAATACGCACAGATTGGCAATCTGTGTCATGTAGTGGGAGTGGGGGAAAAAATAAGAGTAGGAGGGGAAGGAGGGTGACTGAGTGTAGGAGGAGGAGTGACTGTAGATGGAGGAGGAGGGGGACTGAGTGTAGGAGAGTGACTGTAGACAGAGGAGGGGAAGGAGAGGGGCTGAGTGTAGGAGGAGTGACTGTAGACGGAGGAGGAGGGGGACTGAGTGTAGGAGGAGTGACTGTAGACGGAGGAGGAGGGGGACTGAGTGTAGGAGGAGGAGTGACTGTATACGGAGGAGGAGTGACTGTAGATGGAGGATGAGGTGGGGGGCTGAGTGTAGGAGGAGTGACTGTAGACAGAGGAGGAGTGGTGTGGAGGCTGTGCTTTGGCAAAGTGGGTGGGGTTATATCCTACCTGTTTGGCCCTGTCCGGGGGTTTCATCGGATGGGGCCACAGTGTCTCCTGACCCCTCCTGTCTCAGCCTCCAGTATTTATGCTGCAGTAGTTTATGTGTCGGGGGGCTAGGGTCAGTCTGTCACATCTGGAGTATTTCTCTTGTCTTTTCCGGTGTCCTGTGTGAATTTAAATATGCTCTCTCTAATTCTCTCTTTCTCTCTCTCGGAGGACCTGAGCCCTAGGACCATGCCTCAGGACTACCTGGCTTGATACTCCTTGCTGTCCCCAGTTCACCTGGCCGTGCTGCTGCTCCAGTTCCAACTGTTCTGCCTGCAGCTATTGAACCCTGACCTGTTCACCGGACGTGCTATCTGTCCCAGACCTGCTGTCCCAGACCTGCTGGAACCCTGACCTATTCACCAGACGTGCTACCTGTCCCAGACCTGCTGTTTTCAACTCTCTAGAGACAGCAGGAGCGGTAGAGATACACTCAAAGATCGGCTATGAAAAAGCCAACTGACACTTACTCTTGTGTTACTAACTTGTTGCACCCTCGACAACTACTATGATTATTATTATTTGACCATGCTGTTCATTTATGAACATTTGAACATCTAGGCCATGTGCTGTTATAATCTCCACCCGGCACAGCCAGAAGAGGACTGGCCAGCCCTCATAGCCTGGTTCCTCTCTAGGTTTCTTCCTAGGTTTTGGCCTTTCTATGGAGTTTTTCCTAGCCACTGTGCTTCTACACCTGCATTGCTTGCTGTTTGGGGTTTTAGGCTGGGTTTCTGTACAACACTTTGAGATATCAGCTGATGTAAGAAGGGCTATATAAATACATTTGATTTGATTTGAGTGACTGTAGATGGAGAATGGGGGGAGGAGGGGGACTGAGTGTAGGAGGTGGAGTGACTGTAGACGGAGGAGGAGGGGGAGGAGAGGGGCTGAGTGTAGGAGGAGGAGTGACTGTAGACAGAGGAGGAGGAGGGGGACTGAGTGTAGGAGGAGGAGTGACTGTAGACGGAGGAAGAGTGACTAGATGGAGGATGGGGGAGGAGGGGGCTGAGTGTAGGAGGAGGAGTGACTGTAGATGGAGGGAGGAGGGGGCTGAGTGTAGGAGGAGGAGTGAGATAGAGATATATATATCCAAGCCATTCCTTATCATCTCCAGCCCTATACAGGATGAGAAGCTAGTTTAAGGCACGTGTCAAACTCATTCCACAGAGGGTGGAGTGTCTGCGAGTTTTCGCTCCTCAGTTGACATTGATTGATGAAATAAGGTCACTAAATAGTAAAGAACTCCCCTCACCTGGTTGTCTAGGTCTTAGTTGAAAGGAATAAGGAAAAACCTGCAGACACTAAGCCATTCATGGAATGAGTTTGACACCCCTGGTCTGAGGAGAGCAGTGAGAGTAGAGAGATGTGGACATTAATTCCTTTGTGATATGCATTTATGACTGCTTTTGAGAGTCAAGTTTAGATATCATGCAAATAAAGCACATTTGAGAAGCAAAAAGTAAGTGTGATAGCAAGAAAGAAAGGAGAGAGAGAAAGTGTGTCACGTCCGGGTCACACAACTCAATGGGTTTCCCTCGGGGCATCCTCAAAATTTGCTACCATCCTCGCCTCACTGAGCGCACGAGGCACACACACAGAGTTTGTGAGTGACATAGTGGAACACAGACAGAGGAATTCATATTCAGGGAGAGATGAAGGTTTGGACAGTGTGTGTGGGGGTGGGGGCACACAACTATCCCCCCACTACAACAGTAACTCCCTCATGATGTCACAAATCTCCATTCCAACCAACTAACAACAATACACACCTCATGAATATTCCTGAGCAAAATACATTTGGGAGGTCACATGACCCAACCTAGTGACAGATTCAGAGAAAAGAGAGGCCCCTTTCCTCAGGCTTCAATAAACTCTAGGTAGTGTAGTGGTAGTGTAGTGTGTAGACTACTATCTATGGTTGGGATTGAAGGTGGTGGTTATTGATAACTGGCCATGCAATCACCAATGAATCGGTGCTCAGTTTATCACTTCATTGTTCAAGAACTGAGAGGGCATAAACCAATAGGACTGGAAACAGGGGGTCAGATAGCATCTATATTAAAAACAGTGATGATGTCAGCCCGCGGCAAGTGTAATGGCTACCCACACAATTGGTTAACAGATTGGTTGATGAAATACGCACATTCCTTCATCTTTCAGTAGCTTCAGCCCAACTTCACACACACACACACACACACACACACTCTGTCCATCTCCAATAAGTTACCAAGGAAAGGGCTAGCCCATATTAATATACAACGCATTCAGAAAGTATTCAGACCCCTTCCCTTTTTCCACATTTTGTTACGTTACAGCCTTATTCTAAAATGGATTAAATGAAAAATGTCCTTATCAATCTACACACAATACCTCATAATGAGAAAACGAAACCACAGGTTTTTAGAAATGTTTGCAAATGTATTAAAAATAAAGAACAGAAATACCTTATTTACATAAGTATTCAGACTCTTTGCTATGAGCCTAGAAATTGAGCTCAGGTGCATCCTGTTTCCATCAATCATCCTTGAGATGTTTCTACAACTTGGTTGGAGTCCAACTGTGGTAAATTCAATTGATTGGACATGATTTAGAAAGGCACACACCTGTCTATATAAAGGTCCCACAGTTGACAGTGCATGTCAGAGCAAAAAAACCAAGCCATGATGTCAAATCTTGATCCAGAAATTATAAAAAATTATCGGCCTATATTGAATCTTCCATTCCTCTCAAAAGTTTTAGAAAAAGCTGTTGCACAGCAACTCACTGCCTTCCTGAAGACAAACAATGTATACGAAACGCTTCAGTCTGGTTTTAGACCCCATCATAGCACTGAGACTGCACTTGTGAAGGTGGTAAATGACCTTTTAATGACGTCAGACCGAGGCTCTGCATCTGTCCTCGTGCTCCTAGATCTTAGTGCCGCTTTTGATACCATCGATCACCACATTCTTTTGGAGAGATTGGAAACCCAAATTGGTCTACATGGACAAGTTCTGGCCTGGTTTAGATCTTATCTGTCGGAAAGATATCAGTTTGTCTCTGTGAATGGTTTGTCCTCTGACAAATCAATTGTAAATTTCGGTGTTCCTCAAGGTTCCGTTTTAGGACCACTATTGTTTTCACTATATATTTTACCTCTTGGGGATGTCATTCGAAAACATAATGTTAAATTTCACTGCTATGCGGACGACACACAGCTGTACATTTCAATGAAACATGGTGAAGCCCCAAAATTGCCCTCGCTAGAAGCCTGTGTTTCAGACATAAAGAAGTGGATGGCTGCAAACTTTCTACTTTTAAACTCGGACAAAACAGAGATGCTTGTTCTAGGTCCCAAGAAACAAAGAGATCTTCTGTTGAATCTGACAATTAATCTGGATGGTTGTACAGTCGTCTCAAATAAAACTGTGAAGGACCTCGGCGTTACTCTGGACCCTGATCTCTCTTTTGAAGAACATATCAAGACTGTTTCAAGGACAGCTTTTTTTCCATCTACGTAACATTGCAAAAATCAGACATTTTCTGTCCAAAAATGACGCAGAAAAATTAATCCATGCTTTTGTTACTTCTAGGCTGGACTACTGCAAGGCTCTACTTTCCGGCTACCCGGATAAAGCACTAAATAAACTTCAGTTAGTGCTAAATACGGCTGCTAGAATCCTGACTAGAACCAAAAAATTTGATCATATTACTCCAGTGCTAGCCTCCCTACACTGGCTTCCTGTTAAGGCAAGGGCTGATTTCAAGGTTTTACTGCTAACCTACAAAGCATTACATGGGCTTGCTCCTACCTATCTTTCCGATTTGGTCCTGCCGTACATACCTACACGTACGCTACGGTCACAAGACGCAGGCCTCCTAATTGTCCCTAGAATTTCTAAGCAAACGGCTGGAGGTAGGGCTTTCTCCTATAGAGCTCCATTTTTATGGAATGGTCTGCCTACCAATGTGAGAGACGCAGACTCAGTCTCAACCTTTAAGTCTTTACTGAAGACTTATCTCTTCAGTAGGTCCTATGATTAAGTATAGTCTGGCCCAGGAGTGTGAAGGTGAACGGAAAGGCTGGAGCAACGAACCGCCCTTGCTGTCTCTGCCTTGCCGGTTCCCCTCTTTCCACTGGGATTCTCTGCCTCTAACCCTTTTACAGGGGCTGAGTCACTGGCCTACTGGTGTTCTTCCATGCCGTCCATGGGAGGGGTGCGTCACTTGAGTGGGTTGAGTCACTGACGTGGTCTTCCTGTCTGGGTTGGTGCCCCCCCTTGGGTTGTGCCATGGCGGAGATCGTTGTGGGCTATACTCGGCCTTGTCTTAGGACGGTAAGTTGGTGGTTGGAGACATCCCTCTAGTGGTGTGGGGGCTGTGCTTTGGCAAAGTGGGTGGGGTTATATCCTGCCTGTTTGGCCCTGTCCGGGGGTATCATCGGATGGGGCCACAGTGTCTTCTGATCCCTCCTGTCTCAGCCTCCAGTATTTATGCTGCAGTAGTTTATGTGTCGGGGGGCTAGGGTCAGTCTGTTACATCTGGAGTATTTCTCTTGTCTTATCCAGTGTCCTGTGTGTATTTAAATATGCTCTCTCTAATTCTCTCTTTCTCTCTTTCTGTCTTTCTCTCGGAGGACCTGAGCCCTAGGACCATGCCTCAGGACTACCTGGTATGATGACTCCTTGCTGTCCCCAGTCCACCTGGCCGTGCTGCTGCTCCAGTTTCAACTGTTCTGCCTGCGGCTATGGAACCCTGACCTGTTCACCGGACGTGCTTGTTGCACCCTCGACAACTACTATGATTATTATTATTTGACCATGCTGGTCATTTATGACCATTTTAACATTTTAACATCTTGACCATGTTCTGTTATAATATCCACCCTGCACAGCCAGAAGAGGACTGGCCACCCCTCATAGCCTGGTTCCTCTCTAGGTTTCTTCCTAGGTTTTTGGCCTTTCTAGGGAGTTTTTCCTAGGGAGTTTTTCCTAGCCACCGTGCTTCTTTCACATGCTTTGCTTGCTGTTTGGGGTTTTAGGCTGGGTTTCTGTACAGCACTTTGAGAATATCAGCTGATGTACGAAGGGCTATATAAAAATAAATTTGATTTGAAAATTTGAAATGAATTGTCCGTAGAGCTCAGAGACAGGATTCTGTCAAGGGACAGATCGGGGGATGGGTACCAAAAAATGTCTGCGGCATTGAAGGTCCCCAAGAGCACAGTGGACTCCATCATACTTAAATGGAAGAAATTTGGAAACACCAAGACTCTTCCTAGAGCTGGCCGCCGAGCCAAACTGAGCAATCAGGGTAGAAGGCCTTGGTCAGGGAGGTGATGGTCACTCTGACAGAGCTCCAGAGTTCCTCTGCAGAGATGGGAGAACCTTCCAGAAGGACAACCATCTCTGCAGCACTCTACCATTCAGGCCTATATGGTAGAGTTGCCATACGGAAGCCACTCCTCAGTAAAAGGCAGATGACAGCCCGCTTGGAGTTTATCAAAAAGCACCTAAAGGACTCTCAGACCATGAGAAACAAGATTCTCTGGTCTGATAAAACCAAGATTGAACTCTTTGGCCTGAATGCCAAGCGTCACGTCTGGAGGAAACATGGCACCATCCCTATGGCGAAGCATGGTGGTAGCAGCATCATGCTGAGGTGATGTTTTTCAGCGGCAGGGACTGAGAGACTAGTCATGATTGAGGGAAAGATGAACGGAGAAAAGTACAGAGAGATCCTTCTCCCCCAATTGCTCAGTTTGGCCAGGCGGCCAGCTCAAGGAAGAGTCTTGGTGGTTCCAAATTTCTTCCACTTAAGAATGATGGTGGCCACTGTGTTCTTGGGGACCTTCAATGCTGCAGAAATTTTTTGGTTCCCTTCCCCAGATCTGTACCTCGACACAATCCTGTCTCGGAGCTCTACGGACAATTCCTTCAACCTCATGGCTTGGTTTTTGTTCTGACATGCACTGTCAACTGTGGGACCTTACATAGACAGGTGTGTGCCTTTCCAAATAATTTCCAATCAATTGAATTTACCACAGGTGGACTCCAATCAAGTTGTTGAAACATCTCAAGGATGATCAATGGAAACAAGATGCACCTGAGCTCAATTTCGAGTCTTATAGCAAAGGGTCTGAACACTTATGTAAATAATGTATCTGTTTTTTTTATATATATATAAATTTGCTAAAATTTCTAAAATCTCCTCTTTTCGCTTTGTCATTATGGGGTCTTGTGTGTAGATTGCTAAGGTTTTTTATTTATTTATCCATTTTAGAATTAGTCTGTAACGTAAAAAAAATTGTGTTGAAGTGTTGTGGTTGCAAGTTCACCTGACTCCTCTAAACCTCCTCTTTGGGGTGCTGCTATAGGCCGACAAGTGCTAACAGCGCTGCTAAGTGCTAACAGCGCTGCTAAGTGCTAACAGCGCTGCTAAGTGCTAACAGCGCTGCTAAGTGTGCTGCTAAGTGCAAACAGTCAGTATTTAGATAATAAGTGTGCAATGCTTGATAATGTGTGTGATAACAGAGAGTTATATTTTTTACCAATAGTGTTGGATCTGTCACATCTACTTGCATTGATCATATCTTCACTAACGCCGCATTGCTTTAATCCAAAGCAATATCAGTTTCCATTGGCTGTAGTGACCATAAGGGGAAAGGGGATACCTTGTCAGTTGACCAACTGAATGCGTTCAACTGAAATGTGTCTTGTGCATTTAACCCAACCCCTCTGAATCAGCGAGGTGCGGGGGGCTGCCTTAAATCGACGTCCACATCGTCGGCACCCAGGGAACAGTTGTTATTGGGGGTGAACTGGAGCAGAACGGTTGATTTTCCCACATTGCCGGCTTAGGGATTCGAACCAACTACCCCCCGCCCCTTACTGCTGGGAGCCAAATTCTTCACCCACAGTCTACTCTAGTAATCCTCAAATAATTTAAGTACTTGATAGTTAAATGCTTTGTCCGGCACACTGAGAAGATCCTACATTAGTCTAATTTCTAGCCAAACACTTAAGAGAAATTAGGACTAATGTAGGATCTTCTCAGTGTGCCGGACAAAGCATTTAACTATCAAGTACTTCAAGTATTTGAGGATTACTATAGACTGTGGGTGAAGAATTTGGCTCCCAGCAATAAGGATTTTTTTAATGAAGGACAGAAAATGACAATATAACTGAATGTTTACATTACCAGAGCATAATGAACAACTGAGTGTGAACACTATTTACAATCTAAAATGCAAAGATGACAGCATTTTGGCAATAACAAGGAAACACAAAGTGCCAAAGGTTGGGCCTAAAGTAATACAAAATAAGTGTGTCCCCCCACAGGCGTGGAAGGAAGCTAAAGTAATTCCACTGCCTAAAAATAGTAAAGCACACTTTGCTTGCTCTAACAGCCACCCAATCGGTTTGCTGCTTGTTCTTAGTAAACTGATGGAGAGGATCGTGTTTGACCAAATAAAATGCTATTTTTCAGAGTACAAATAAACTACAGACTTTCAGCATGCATATAATATAGAGAAGGGCACTCAACTTGTACTGTAATGACTCAGATGACAGATGATTGGTTAAAAGATATAGATAATAAGATAACAGTTGGAGCTGTATTGTCAGATTTCAGTGCAGTCTTTGATGTTATTGATCATAAATTGTTATCACATGGTTGGAGAGTTATTTATCCAATAGAACCCAGATAGTGTTCTTCAATGGAAGCTTCTCTAACATTCGATATGTGACCGACCTGCTCAAAAATTTTAAATAGTGTTTTTTACATTGGATAAAAGTAGAGACTCGGAGCTACAAAATGGTATATCATACACTACAGTTAAGGAACAATGGGAAAATAATTCTGCTAGGAAAGTTGATTAACTTGTAAACTCACTTTTGAGAAAATGGCCATTAAATGTTTTGGTACTACTATTGGAGAGCCCTTCTTTGTCTACACCCATTCAGCATCGTTCACACCCGCTTAAGCTTTAGCCCCACCCATCTCTTTAAGGGTTGATCTGAGTGTTCTGTAGTAACAACAGCAGTCAAGCACCCAAGCTAACTAGCTACTTCCAAACAAATGAGAGAACACCCCACTCTGACCATTTTACTCCCCCTGGCAGAGCTGGTAAGGCTATTTTGATGTTATCCAGAGCGTTGGTGACTGTAACTGTGCTGCTGGCAACAATTTAATTACGCTTTTTTGCCGACGTTTACTGACACCGGCCATATTCATCAGTTATTCTGCGCTCTGGCACACTCAGAGGAGAGTGAAATCAGAGTAGATGACCAGACTGAATTTACAAACGTATACAAAATGGTTAACAATGAACCATAATCCCAACTCATGACGTTACTACCTTGCATGAATCTGCAGGTAGCTAACCAACCGGATTCAATGTTAGCTAGCTAACAGTCTATAGCTAGCCAAGCAAATGGCTCTGAGATACGAAAGATCATACACGTAGCGTTAGCTAGCGAGACAGAAAGCTAATGTTAGCTAGCTAACAGTACACTTTAACTTGAAATGAAACCACTTTCTGTCAAAATTAGAAACATGTATTATTTGAAAATGTAGCTAGCTAGACTATCATTCATGGATGGATGTGTCTCCTGTCGGATGCCCTGGTTGCCTTTAGTTTGAAGATGTAATCCGGAGACAGGTGTTTTCTCCATCTCCTTAGCTATCATACTCGAATTGCACTGACTTCAAAACTCGGTCCTCCAGAAAGTGGAGAGAAACACTTAGGCAGTTTTACTACGCGATACATGTAAAAAAAATCTTTAAAAAAAGAGCCGCGTTAGACAGGATTATGTCCAGCCCACCCATAATCTTAGCAAATCATGGCTAGCGGGAAGGTTGCCCAACTTTTTCTGTGGCTAAACCAACTAGGCTCGTAATTTAACAATTGTATTTGTATTTACAGATGGCATACAAGTTTGTTATTAAGGCACATGAAAGTTCACATGTTCGAGAAGGCATTTCTGCCAAAAACTTTTTTTAATCAAAATGCGTTTTATGTTCAAACGGTTCTCCTGTGAAGTAGTGACCCACGACATACGCCTAGTTTCCTGAAATGGGTCACATATGTACAGTGCGGTGTCCCTCAGGGCAGTTGCCTTGGGCCGTTACTCATCGCTATTTGATTTGCTACTGGTCTTACACAAAGGTAGAATGGCTATGTACGTGGATCAATCCATATTCTACATGCCAGCACCAAAAGCCAGTGAGCTCACTGAAATTCTAAATAAGGAGTTACATTCAATATTCGAATGGGTGAATAATAATAAACTGGTATTAAATACATCTAAAACTAAATGCATTGTATTTGGTTCAAAACATTCTCTAAGACCTAAACTGGAGTTGTACATAAAGGGTGTGACCATTGATAAAGTTGAGGAAGCTAAACTTCTAGGTATAACATTGGATGGTCATTTACCATGGTCAAGTCATAATGACAAAGTTGTTGTGAAGATGGAGAGAGGTATGTATGTTACATAAAAAGATGTTCTGCATTTTTGACACAATCAATCAACTGTACTAGTTGTCCAGGCTCTGTTTTGTCCCATCTTGATTAATGTCTGGTAATATTGTCAAACAATTATAGATTGTCTACATAATCAAATAACATTCAGCTCAAACAGTTGTCTTGTTAGTCATTGCATTTCAAATGTGTGTGACTGTCCTTGTCTATCAGTGTTTTGTTGCTTGTCATGTTTTGTGTTTTTTTTTGTGGACCCCAGAAAAAGTATCTGCTGCTTCTGCAAAAGTTAATGGGGATCCAAATAAACAAATCTTTCAAGTATTACAGTCAAACAAAGTAAAATGGTTATTAATTATTTGAGAGGTGGGGGAAAAAACATTAACTTGAGGTTAGAGAATCGATAGGCTACATAATGGAAGACTGTGTACCTGCCATCCGTGCATCAGGCTAGACCAGCATCATGGGTCTGGATTGGAAGGACACATCTTACAATGAACATTTGTCTACGTTGATATTTGGAAACCTGCCTTTTGTCAATGAAGTGATGCTTAACGAAAACAATGTAACAAATTGCTGATAGCCCACTTAAAGTCCTATTAGAAAATATACTTAACAAAAATATAAAACGCAACGTGCAACAATGTCAAATACTATGCTGAGTTACAGTTCATATAAGGAAATCAGTCAATAGAAATAAATGTATTATGCCCTAATCTATGGATTTCACATGATTGGGCAGGGGCATAGCCATGGGTGGGCCTGGGAGGGTATATAGGCCCACCCACTTGGGAGCCAGACCGAGCCAATCAGAATGAGGTTTTCCCCACAAAAGGGCTTTATTACCCCCCCCCCCCCCCCCCTTAAACCGATGTTGGAGTTGGCTTATGATGGACAAATTAACATTACGTTCTCTGGCAACAGCTCCGGTGGACATCCCTGCAGTCAGCAAGCCAATTGCATGCTCCCTCAAAACTTGAGACATCTGTGGCATTGTGTTGTGTGACAAAACAACACATTTTAGAGTGGCCTTTATTTGTCCCTAGCACAAGGTGCACCTGTGTAATGATCATGCTGTTTAATCAGCTTCTTGATGTACCACACCTGTCAGGTGGATAGATTATATTGACAAAGGCTAAAATGATCACTAACAGAGATGTAAAAAATGTGTGCACAAAATTTGAGAGAAATAAGCTTTTTGTGCATATGGTACATTTCTGGGATATTTTATTTCAGCTCATGGGACCGGCACTTTACATATTGCGTTTATATTTTTGTTCAGTGTATGATAGAAAAATCTAAACTATAAGGAATTTAGTCTACGGGTAGAGCACACGTTAAAGAGCTAACCTCCACTAGCTGTAGCCAATATATCTATCAGAACATTAAATGTTACATTTTAACTATAAAATAACAATTGGATAAATGTTGTATGTTTTATTAAGACAATCAAATGTATTGTGTGATATTCATATCACCCGTAGTCTCTTCATGTAAAAATTAAGAAAACGCATTTTTTTCCTATAGCCACTGCCACCCCACCCATCTCTCGTAGTATGACGCTATCAATACACTGCCCGAAACAACGGGGGGGTTCATTCACATCACGGAATAAGTGAATAGGCAAACGGTCGCAAAAATGAATGATCGAATCCGATGCGTTTGTTTTCAATGTAAAAAATAAAAAATAAACAGACGTTAATTGCTTCCAATGGTAAAATGATGGTGCACCATGCAAGAGAGGGGAAACACCGCAGGTTCTCTACATCCATCGCAGCCTCCCGTCGAGAAGCGAGCGTAGGCTACCCGCACATATTTGCCGTGTGCTGGCAGCATATTCCGTTACATTTTGCACTTACCTGCAACTTGCATGTCCGTCCAGGAAAATTTGGGCGGACAATGTCGAACTCCGCGACGAAAATCCAATGTTTTACTGACGTTTTTTCTGGCCTTTTCCCCGACAGATGATCTCGCTTCTCTCAGCGCCTATCCGTTATAATCCACCCCACACAAAGAGCAGAAAATGGCTGCAAGTGCATTTCCTTAAAGAGACAGTTACTCACCCACAGGCAGGAGGATGGAACTGTGGCGCTGAATATGGCCAATGTTGTTGCACAGACCAACACTACCTTGCGATGAAGCGTTTGTATCGTCAAAATGAAACAATGTATTTGCAATGTCGCCTATCTATCGCTATTCTCTACAAACTATTCCCCTTGAAATTATATCATAGCCATTAGGACAACATTGAAACGTGCTTCACATTCTTCCCCATTTCAATTTGATTGGATGTTGCTTATTTACCATGCACAGCACACGCACCTCAATGACCCGGTTTCCAGGACAGATGGTGTCAAACTGAACTTTGATCACATCAACTGCACAGGATACAGCGTCCAGTCCTTGACATAACTGTATAGGCCTAGTATGCCATCTTAGAGGCACATGTGTTTTTAGAAGAAAACTAAATATTTTGAGTATTTCATTCAGTCACCTTACAATGGATTGTATAGAGATTTAATAGAATAGCCCTGAAACTGCATAGGTACCCTACTGTATGGAGTTATCTATATCAATCTACTCCTGTATATGTCGATCTATCTCTATTTATCTAGTATATTCATCTACATACATCCATACTCCCACAGAGATCGTATATGTAATTCTATGTATACTTTCTGCCTGACAGGGTATTACTTTGCCAGTACTTGTACCCATTCAGGCCTCGTTGTCACAGCAACCAGAGCAGGCATGCAGGGCTGTCTGGAACCATCAGGGCAGTGTGTTTGTGTGTCTGCGTGAGAACACTGGATACACTAAAACCACTTACAGTTAGACTACTACAGTTACTGTATAGACAAGTGAACAGTAATGAGTATTATGCATTGTGGTTATTTGATATTAGGACTGCAGTAGCCTGCTATACAGAGATCCTAGTACATAAGAAAGTCTGTAGATGATGGGAATAGCCTGCATTATGACATCATGGGTAAATGGGTTGTGGGGGCCCTCTGATGGTCAGACTTTGAGCGACAGACAGTAAAATCAAACAAAAGTAAGTTTATGAAACAACTAATTAACACAATAAACAGAAAAAATGTATCAAGACACAAGAGAAGTAGATTTCTAAATTTAATAAAAATATGATTTGCTACAAAATAAATAGAAACTTGAAGGAAATTAATAAATAAGAAACACAGCTAGCTAAGTATATTTCGTACAGTATCTTCAGTTTGGTTGAGCAAAATTATTCTGGCATGATTTACCCCGGATAGCTGGTTAGCACACCAGGTTTGGTTGAATAGCTTGTTTGTTCAGGCTCAGAGGTCTGAGAGCAAGGCCAGCTCGTGCAGCAGGAGAGCAAAAGATGGACGGTCGTCTGGTTTCTACACAGAAAGAGACAGATCAATCACAAGACATTATGCTTAAAACACATGCTACACTAAGAGCACAGGTGAACCAACCTACCAAGCTGAATCAGTAAGGTACAGGTGAACCAACCTACCAAGCTGAATCACTAAGGTACAGGTGAACCAACCTACCAAGCTGAATCAGTAAGGTACAGGTGAGTCTGTCTACTGCAACATTTCCCAAACTCGGTCCTGGGGACCCCAAGAGTTGCACATTTCATTTTTACCCTAACACTGATTCAAATAATCAACTCATCTTCAACCCACCCACACACACGCACCCCCACACACACACCCAACTACACCCACTCACACCCACCCAACTACACCCACCCACCCCGAACTACACCCACCCAACTACACCTACACTCAACTGCACCCACACACCCAGCTATACCCACCCACCCAACTACACCCACCCACCAACACCCACCCAACTACACCAACCCACCCACCCCCCCAACTACACCCACCCACACCCACACAACTACACCCACCCACCCCACAACTACACCCACCCACACCCATCCAACTACACCCACCCACACACAAAACTACACCCACCCACACACACACACACACTACACCCACCCACACTACACCCACTCACACACACACACCCTACACCCACACACACCCAACTACGCCTATCTACAAACACCCACCCACACTACACCCACACACCCAACTACACCCATCTACACTACACTACACCCACCCACACTACACTAACAGTACAGGTGAGTCAGTAAGCTACAGGTGTGAAACAGGTAGATCACACCCACCCAACTACACCCATCTACACTACACCCACAGTTCACCCACCCACACTACAACCACACACACCCACCCACCCACCCACACTACAACCACACCCACCCACCCACATTACACCCACCCACACCCACCCAACTACACCCATCTACACCACACTACACCCACCCGCACTACACTAACAGTACAGGTGAGTCAGTAAGCTACAGGTGTGAAACAGGTAGATCATTCCCACCCACCTCCTTCCAGCACCACTCCATGAGGAGGTGCACAGCCTCTGGGGCCTGCCTGGGTTTAAGCAGCCTCAGGCCTGCATTCAGGGCCTCCACCACCTCAAGATTAGACCGGTTGTCATAGGGCAGACGGCCCTCCGTATACACCTCCCACATAAACACACCTGGAGGAGAGGAATGGCGAGAAGGGGAGTAGAGAGGAGGAGGAGGGGAGGAGAGAGGAGTGGGGAGGAGAGGAGTAGAGGGGAGGAGGAGGGGAGGAGAGAGGAGTGGGGAGAAGGGGAGTAGAGGGGAGGAGGAGGGGAGGAGAGAGGAGTGGGGAGAAGGGGAGTAGAGGGGAGGAGGAGGGGAGGAGAGAGGAGTGGGGAGGAGAGGAGTAGAGGGGAGGAGGAGGGGAGGAGAGAGGAGTGGGGAGAAGGGGAGTAGAGGGGAGGAGGAGGGGAGGAGAGAGGAGTGGGGAGGAGAGGAGGGCAGGAGGAGTGGGGAGGAGAGGAGATTCAACATTCATTCATCATACCTCTAATATGATAACGGTTTAGAATTTGAAGAAGCTCAGTGTCTGACAATGCACAACAATCTCACAGAGAAACAAATAAACCTACCAAAGGACCAGACGCTCTCAGAGAGGATGAATAAACCTACCAAAGGACCAGACTGTCTCAGAGAGGATGAATAAACCTACCAAAGGACCAGACTGTCTCAGAGAGGATGAATAAACCTACCAAAGGACCAGACGCTCTCAGAGAGGATGAATAAACCTACCAAAGGACCAGACTGTCTCAGAGAGGATGAATAAACCTACCAAAGGACCAGGCTGTCTCAAAGAGGATGAATAAACCTACCAAAGGACCAGACTGTCTCAGAGAGGATGAATAAACCTACCAAAGGACCAGACGCTCTCAGAGAGGATGAATAAACCTACCAAAGGACCAGACGCTCTCAGAGAGGATGAATAAACCTACCAAAGGACCAGACTGGCTCAGAGAGGATGAATAAACCTACCAAAGGACCAGACTGTCTCAGAGAGGATGAATGAACCTACCAAAGGACCAGACGCTCTCAGAGAGGATGAATAAACCTACCAAAGGACCAGACGCTCACAGAGAGGATGAATAAACCTACCAAAGGACCAGACGCTCTCAGAGAGGATGAATAAACCTACCAAAGGACCATACTGTCTCAAAGAGGATGAATAAACCTACCAAAGGACCAGACTGTCTCAGAGAGGATGAATAAACCTACCAAAGGACCAGACGCTCTCAGAGAGGATGAATAAACCTACCAAAGGACCAGACGCTCTCAGAGAGGATGAATAAACCTACCAAAGGACCAGACTGTCTCAGAGAGGATGAATAAACCTACCAAAGGACCAGACGCTCTCAGAGAGGATGAATAAACCTACCAAAGGACCAGACGCTCTCAGAGAGGATGAATAAACCTACCAAAGGACCAGACGCTCTCAGAGAGGATGAATAAACCTACCAAAGGACCAGACTGTCTCAGAGAGGATGAATAAACCTACCAAAGGACCAGACGCTCTCAGAGAGGATGAATAAACCTACCAAAGGACCAGACTGTCTCAGAGAGGATGAATAAACCTACCAAAGGACCAGACGCTCTCAGAGAGGATGAATAAACCTACCAAAGGACCAGACTGTCTCAGAGAGGATGAATAAACCTACCAAAGGACCATACTGTCTCAGAGAGGATGAATAAACCTACCAAAGGACCAGACGCTCTCAGAGAGGATGAATAAACCTACCAAAGGACCAGACAGTCTCAGAGAGGATGAATAAACCTACCAAAGGACCAGACGCTCTCAGAGAGGATGAATAAACCTACCAAAGGACCAGACATCAGACTTGCTGCTGAACTTGCAGTACTTGATGACCTCAGGAGAAGACCACTTGATGGGGAACTTGGAGCCCTGAGAGCTGGTGTACTGGTCATCTAGAACAAACCTGGTAGGACAGGACAGGAGAGGACATACACGGTTATCTGTGTGCATCTCTGCAGCTTCCATGTATAGATGCACTTAGCCCCCTACCGAGTCTGACCGTTTAATGCACAGGTGGTAGTTCCCCTGCTACCTTAGGGCGGGTCACTGGTTCAAGTCTTCAACTGCTCTTCACCCTGAATCATCATATATTCTGGCCTTTATTGAAAACACACAACCTCAATGAGCATAAACCTGTCTGTCACAAACTCACCTGGTCATTCCAAAATCAGACACCTTCACCACGTTGTTGCAGGAAACCAGACAGTTTCTGGCTGCCTGTGAGGGTTGGGTTCAGAACACACACTTACGATCTGCAGTAGTTTGTCCATCTTATATACTATACACTCCACTATCACTGAAAATACATCTAGGCCTTAACCAAGCAGAGATGTCTTACAGTTCCTTGATGCTAGGCCTGTGAGGTAAACCAACACTTTCTAAGATATTCTGTGTTCTGTTTATATACATTAATAAAATATTTCTCTGTAAAGTGTGTTGAGACTTGTTAAATGTGCTTAAAATAAATTGTGACTTGACTGAACAAGCTCACACGCAATCAAGAACGTTCGCACGCACACACACGTACAGAAACACACATGTTCAGGTCTGAAAGTGTCTTTGGATGGGTTACCAGGTCTCTGTGGATGAAGTTGTTGCTCTCCAGGTATGCCATCCCTTCACTGACGTCCAGACACATCCCCAGTAGGCTGTCCTGGGACATACTCCCCCTCCTGGCTCGGAGGTAGTCTGACAGGCAGCCCTGCTCCATCAACTCAAACACCAGACACATGGGAGAATGCTGGGTACACACACCATACAGCTGCACCAGTTTACAGTGGGACAGCATCCTGCAACACGGACACACACACAGGCACAAGTATGCACGCGCGCACACACACACACACACACACACACACACACACACACACACACACACACACACATGGGTACACGTATATACACACACACACACATGATCTGATCAAATGTAGTTAATTACATAGTATGGGTCCAGGGTGTCATTTAAGACACAGCCCTGCATTTGATGTGAGTAGACTCTGGTTATATTAACCCACTATGTAGGGAATAGGGTGTCTTCTAAGATGTCCCCCCTCCACTATAAATTCCACTCACGTCATGACCCTGGCCTCCTCTTTGAAGTCCTCCTCAGACATGGCTCCCTCCCTGACCATCTTCACTGCTACCCTGCGCTCTCTCCACTGCCCCTGGAGTACCAGGCCAAACTGACCGCTGCCCACTTCCTCACCTAGAGTCAGCTCTGCCGGGTCCACCTCCCACTGACCTGGATGGTGGGAGTAGGGAGAGGGAGGGGGAGAGAGAGGGAAGGGGTAGGGAGAGGGAGGGAGGGAGGGAGGGGCGAGGAGAAGAGAGAGGGAGGGGGGAGAGGGAGGGGGAGGGAGGGGGAGGGGGGAAGGGGGAGAGAGAGTGCATAGGTAATAATGACATACTAATGCAATTATTAGAAAATACATCAAGCCTGAACACAACATGGTACACTGTGGTTGCCTGCCACATTCACCTCTAGGTAGTCCCTCCTGTCTGGAGGTTTTCAGGGTGTGGTGGAGCTGCCTGCCTATTGGTAACAGTTGGGGCTGTCACACACGTGTCTACCTTATATCACCACTTATGTCATCCCAGTCCAAATGCTTTTAGAATAGCAAAACACATGCCAATTCTCACTATCATGCATATGATTTGTTTAAGCATATCTTTATTACACAGTAACTTATCTATAACATATAAGCGTCTGGTGTGTTATCTGCTTTGTGTTTGATCTTTAGAATTGTCATGTAATTCAGGATTAGGAAACTTCCATAGAGATAGTTAGAGGACTCATCTGCCCATGCTATAACAGACACTGTAATGGCACAGATGCAAAAATGAGTCCTCTAACTATCTCTATGATACATTCCATAATCAATAACCAAACAAAATGGCTGCTGGCTGCCTGGAGGCAGAAGCAGCAGGTCGACCTCTGACCTTCTGAGAGTTCCGCAGGGCTCTGAGAGCTCTCTCTACCCTGAGAGACAGGATGCCTCAGTCGCGTGATCAGACCTGCAGAGGATACACACACACACACACACACACACACACACACACACACACACACACACACACACACAAACACACACACACACACACACACACACACACACACACACACACAGGTTGAATGTCAACATTAAACCACAAAACTATGTTTGCATACACTGGGAGTTAGATAATGTAGAGGCTTTAGGCTATTCTGCCTCAACAATAGAACACATGAACTCTTACTTTACAGGCAGTTTCCTCTGTAGAATGTTGATGCAAGGAAACGATTCCACGCTATACTAAGGGAAGAACATCGGGACCATAGAATGTATAGAACCATTTCATACTACATTTAACACTCCTCTCCCATCTCCCTCTCTACTGTGGGAGATCCACGTGTGCTGGTAGAACCTTTCATGACCCCTGAAGATGCCTTTATCTCAACGGACTAACAAACCCAGTTTGTGGTGCATGTCCAAATAGATCCCACTGGCCTGTAAACAGCTGTATTAGGTAGCTCAGGTACCTGCAGCGTTGTGTTGGTGGTAATGGATGAGCTCAGGAATAGTCATGAACAGGTATTTCTCTGCCAGGTAGAACTTGGACGTTTCCTCTGCCTCTGACTGTCTGATCTGGTAGTGCTTCACCCGCGGGTTCTTCTGCCCGTTGGATCTGAAGGTGGTTCATCATCATGTAACTATGCCATAGCAAAATCTTTAAAGTGGCGATATGCAGTTCAAACAATAACAAAGCAGACAACCAGCCACTGATTTGGTAAAAAGCTGAGGGATGGGGCTGGAGACATGTAACCACTTTCAAATTCATAGACAGAGCTAGGGACGTCCCAATACCAATCGCTGATTGCCCCTTTAACTGACTGTCATTAAAGCTGAGTGACATGGCTGAAACAGGCAGTAGTTACCCTGGGGCTTTAGTGAAGACAGACACAGTGTAGAGGCCTGCATGCCTGGAGTCTCGCACCATGAAGGCTCCTTCCTTACCCTGCAAGAACAAACACAACATTTCATTTCAGAAGGATCAATCAGAATTGTATCTGTTGAGTCCATTAGGTTGAATTTGTTGTATGTCATATCATACTTGAGTGACGTGGAAATTGTCTTTTCAATCTCTACTTATGGAAATAAGGCTTGACATGATAACACAGTGAGACTCCACAAAGGACGAGAGCTTGAAATGCACAACACCCACTCTACCCTCTAACCGTCACACTACACAACCCTCCCACTCCCACACTACACAACCCTCCACTCCCACCGTCACACTACACAACCCTCCCCTCCCACCGTCACACTACACAACCCTCCCACTCCCACACTACACAACCCTCCACTCCCACCGTCACACTACACAACCCTCCCACTCCCACTGTCACACTACACAACCCTCCCCTCCCACCGTCACACTACACAACCCTCCCCTCCCACTGTCACACTACACAACCCTCCCCTCCAACCGTCACACTACACAACCCTCCCCTCCCACTGTCACACTACACAACCCTCCCCTCCAACCGTCACACTACACAACCCTCCCCTCCCACTGTCACACTACACAACCCTCCCACTCCCACACTACACAACCCTCCCCTCCCACCGTCACACTACACAACCCTCCCCTCCCACACTACACAACCCTCCCCTCCCACACTACACAACCCTCCCCTCCCACCGTCACACTACACAACCCTCCCCTCCCACTGTCACACTACACAACCCTCCCCTCCCACCGTCACACTACACAACCCTCCCCTCCCACTGTCACACTACACAACCCTCCCCTCCAACCGTCACACTACACAACCCTCCCCTCCCACTGTCACACTACACAACCCTCCCCTCCCACTGTCACACTACACAACCCTCCCACCGTCACACTACACAACCCTCCACTCCCACTGTCACACTACACAACCCTCCACTCCCACTGTCACACTACACAACGCTCCCCTCCCACCGTCACACTACACAACCCTCCCCTCCCACTGTCACACTACACAACCCTCCCCTCCCACCGTCACACTACACAACCCTCCCCTCCCACACTACACAACCCTCCCCTCCCACCGTCACACTACACAACCCTCCCCTCCCACACTACACAACCCTCCCCTCCCACACTACACAACCCTCCCCTCCCACTGTCACACTACACAACCCTCCCCTCCCACTGTCACACTACACAACCCTCCCCTCCCACTGTCACACTACACAACCCTCCCCTCCCACTGTCACACTACACAACCCTCCCACTGTCACACTACACAACCCTCCCCTCCCACTGTCACACTACACAACCCTCCCACTGTCAGACTACACAACCCTCCCACTCCCACTGTCACACTACACAACCCTCCCACTGTCACACTACACAACCCTCCCCTCCCACTGTCACACTACACAACCCTCCCCTCCCACCGTCACATTACACAACCCTCCCCTCCCACTGTCACACTACACAACCCTCCCCTCCCACTGTCACACTACACAACCCTCCCCTCCCACTGTCACACTACACAACCCTCCCCTCCCACCGTCACACTACACAACCCTCCCCTCCCACTGTCACACTACACAACCCTCCCACTGTCACACTACACAACCCTCCCCTCCCACCGTCACACTACACAACCCTCCCCTCCCACTGTCACACTACACAACCCTCCCCTCCCACTGTCACACTACACAACCCTCCCCTCCCACTGTCACACTACACAACCCTCCCACTGTCACACTACACAACCCTCCCCTCCCACCGTCACACTACACAACCCTCCCCTCCCACTGTCACACTACACAACCCTCCCCTCCCACTGTCACACTACACAACCCTCCCCTCCCACTGTCACACTACACAACCCTCCCACTGTCACACTACACAACCCTCCCACTGTCACACTACACAACCCTCCCCTCCCACTGTCACACTACACAACGCTCCCCTCCCACTGTCACACTACACAACCCTCCCCTCCCACTGTCACACTACACAACCCTCCCCTCCCACTCGTCACACTACACAACCCTCCCCTCCCACCGTCACACTACACAACACTCCCCTCCCACCGTCACACTACACAACGCTCCCCTCCCACTGTCACACTACACAACCCTCCCACTGTCGCACTACACAACGCTCCCCTCCCACTGTCACACTACACAACCCTCCCACTGTCACACTACACAACCCTTCCCTCTCAATGTCACACTACACAACCCTCCCCTCCCACACTACACAACCCTCCCCTCCCACCGTCACACTACACAACGCTCCCCTCCCACTGTCACACTACACAACCCTTCCCTCTCAATTTCACACTACACAACCCTCCCCTCCCACACTACACAACCCTCCCCTCCCACTGTCACACTACACAACCCTCCCCTCCCACCGTCACACTACACAACCCTCCCCTCCCACTGTCACACTACACAACCCTCCCCTCCCACTGTCACACTACACAACGCTCCCCTCCCACTGTCACACTACACAAGCCTCCCCTCCCACTGTCACACTACACAACCCTCCCCTCCCACTGTCACACTACACAACCCTCCCCTCCCACTGTCACACTACACAACGCTCCCCTCCCACCGTCACACTACACAACGCTCCCCTCCCACTGTCACACTACACAACCCTCCCCTCCCACTGTCACACTACACAACCCTCCCCTCCCACTGTCACACTACACAACGCTCCACTCCCACTGTCACACTACACAACCCTCCCACTGTCACACTACACAACCCTCCCACTGTCACACTACACAACCCTCCCCTCCCACTGTCACACTACACAACGCTCCACTCCCACTGTCACACTACACAACCCTCCCACTGTCACACTACACAACCCTCCCCTCCCACACTACACAACCCTCCCCTCCCACCGTCACACTACACAACCCTCCCCTCCCACTGTCACACTACACAACCCTCCCCTCCCACTGTCACACTACACAACCCTCCCCTCACACTGTCACACTACACAACGCTCCACTCCCACTGTCACACAACCCTCCCCTCCCACCGTCACACTACACAACCCTCCCCTCCCACTGTCACACTACACAACCCTCCCCTCCCACTGTCACACTACACAACCCTCCCCTCCCACCGTCACACTACACAACGCTCCCCTCCCACTGTCACACTACACAACCCTCCCCTCCCACTGTCACACTACACAACCCTCCCCTCCCACTGTCACACTACACAACCCTCCCACTGTCACACTACACAACCCTCCCCTCCCACTGTCACACTACACAACCCTCCCCTCCCACTGTCACACTACACAACCCTCCCCTCCCACTGTCACACTACACAACCCTCCCCTCCCACCATCACACTACACAACCCTCCCACTGTCACACTACACAACGCTCCCCTCCCACTGTCACACTACACAACGCTCCCCTCCCACCGTCACACTACACAACCCTCCCCTCCCACTGTCACACTACACAACCCTCCCCTCCCACTGTCACACTACACAACCCTCCCTCTCCCACCGTCACACTACACAACCCTCCCCTCCCACCGTCACACTACACAACCCTCCCCTCCCACCGTCACACTACACAACGCTCCCCTCCCACTGTCACACTACACAACCCTCCCCTCCCACTGTCACACTACACAACCCTCCCCTCCCACCGTCACACTACACAACCCTCCCCTCCCACCGTCACACTACACAACACTCCCCTCCCACCGTCACACTACACAACGCTCCCCTCCCACTGTCACACTACACAACCCTCCCACTGTCGCACTACACAACGCTCCCCTCCCACTGTCACACTACACAACCCTCCCACTGTCACACTACACAACCCTTCCCTCTCAATGTCACACTACACAACCCTCCCCTCCCACACTACACAACCCTCCCCTCCCACCGTCACACTACACAACGCTCCCCTCCCACTGTCACACTACACAACCCTTCCCTCTCAATGTCACACTACACAACCCTCCCCTCCCACACTACACAACCCTCCCCTCCCACTGTCACACTACACAACCCTCCCCTCCCACCGTCACACTACACAACCCTCCCCTCCCACTGTCACACTACACAACCCTCCCCTCCCACTGTCACACTACACAACGCTCCCCTCCCACTGTCACACTACACAAGCCTCCCCTCCCACTGTCACACTACACAACCCTCCCCTCCCACTGTCACACTACACAACCCTCCCCTCCCACTGTCACACTACACAACGCTCCCCTCCCACCGTCACACTACACAACGCTCCCCTCCCACTGTCACACTACACAACCCTCCCCTCCCACTGTCACACTACACAACCCTCCCCTCCCACTGTCACACTACACAACGCTCCACTCCCACTGTCACACTACACAACCCTCCCACTGTCACACTACACAACCCTCCCACTGTCACACTACACAACCCTCCCCTCCCACTGTCACACTACACAACGCTCCACTCCCACTGTCACACTACACAACCCTCCCACTGTCACACTACACAACCCTCCCCTCCCACACTACACAACCCTCCCCTCCCACCGTCACACTACACAACCCTCCCCTCCCACTGTCACACTACACAACCCTCCCCTCCCACTGTCACACTACACAACCCTCCCCTCACACTGTCACACTACACAACGCTCCACTCCCACTGTCACACAACCCTCCCCTCCCACCGTCACACTACACAACCCTCCCCTCCCACTGTCACACTACACAACCCTCCCCTCCCACTGTCACACTACACAACCCTCCCCTCCCACCGTCACACTACACAACGCTCCCCTCCCACTGTCACACTACACAACCCTCCCCTCCCACTGTCACACTACACAACCCTCCCCTCCCACTGTCACACTACACAACCCTCCCACTGTCACACTACACAACCCTCCCCTCCCACTGTCACACTACACAACCCTCCCCTCCCACTGTCACACTACACAACCCTCCCCTCCCACTGTCACACTACACAACCCTCCCCTCCCACCATCACACTACACAACCCTCCCACTGTCACACTACACAACGCTCCCCTCCCACTGTCACACTACACAACGCTCCACTCCCACCGTCACACTACACAACCCTCCCCTCCCACTGTCACACTACACAACCCTCCCCTCCCACTGTCACACTACACAACCCTCCCTCTCCCACCGTCACACTACACAACCCTCCCCTCCCACCGTCACACTACACAACCCTCCCCTCCCACCGTCACACTACACAACGCTCCCCTCCCACTGTCACACTACACAACCCTCCCCTCCCACCGTCACACTACACAACCCTCCCCTCCCACCGTCACACTACACAACCCTCCCCTCCCACCGTCACACTACACAACCCTCCCCTCCCACCGTCACACTACACAACCCTCCCCTCCCACTGTCACACTACACAACCCTCCCCTCCCACCGTCACACTACACAACCCTCCCCTCCCACTGTCACACTACACAACCCTCCCCTCCCACTGTCACACTACACAACGCTCCCCTCCCACTGTCACACTACACAACCCTCCCCTCCCACCGTCACACTACACAACGCTCCCCTCCCACCGTCACACTACACAACCCTCCCCTCCCACTGTCACACTACACAACGCTCCCCTCCCACCGTCAACCTACACAACCCTCCCCTCCCACTGTCACACTACACAACCCTCCCACTGTCACACTACACAACCCTCCCCTCCCACTGTCACACTACACAACCCTCTCAATGTCACACTACACAACCCTCCCCTCCCACTGTCACACTACACAACCCTCCCCTCCCACTGTCACACTACACAACGCTCCCCTCCCACTGTCACACTACACAACCCTCCCCTCCCACCGTCACACTACACAACCCTTCCCTCCCACTGTCAGACTACACAACCCTCCCCTCCCACTGTCACACTACACAACCCTCCCCTCCCACTGTCACACTACACAACCCTCCCCTCCCACTGTCACACTACACAACGCTCCCCTCCCACTGTCACACTACACAACCCTCCCCTCCCACCGTCACACTACACAACCCTTCCCTCCCACTGTCAGACTACACAACCCTCCCCTCCCACTGTCACACTACACAACCCTCCCACTGTCACACTACACAACCCTCCCCTCCCACTGTCACACTACACAACCCTCTCAATGTCACACTACACAACCCTCCCCTCCCACTGTCACACTACACAACCCTCCCCTCCCACTGTCACACTACACAACCCTCCCCTCCCACTGTCACACTACACAACCCTCCCCTCCCACTGTCACACTACACAACCCTCCCACTCCCACCGTCACACTACACAACCCTCCCCTCCCACTGTCACACTACACAACGCTCCCCTCCCACCGTCACACTACACAACCCTCCCCTCCCACCGTCACACTACACAACGCTCCCCTCCCACTGTCACACTACACAACGCTCCACTCCCACTGTCACACTACACAACCCTCCACTCCCACTGTCACACTACACAACGCTCCCCTCCCACTGTCACACTACACAACGCTCCACTCCCACTGTCACACTACACAACCCTCCCCTCCCACTGTCACACTACACAACGCTCCCCTCCCACTGTCACACTACACAACGCTCCACTCCCACTGTCACACTACACAACCCTCCACTCCCACTGTCACACTACACAACCCTCCCCTCCCACCGTCACACTACACAACCCTCCCCTCCCACTGTCACACTACACAACCCTCTCAATGTCACACTACACAACCCTCCCCTCCCACTGTCACACTACACAACCCTCCCCTCCCACTGTCACACTACACAACCCTCCCACTGTCACACTACACAACCCTCCCCTCTCAATGTCACACTACACAACCCTCCCCTCCCACTGTCACACTACACAACCCTCCCCTCCCACTGTCACACTACACAACCCTCCCCTCCCACTGTCACACTACACAACCCTCCCACTGTCACACTACACAACGCTCCACTCCCATTGTCACACTACACAACCCTCCCACTGTCACACTACACAACGCTCCCCTCCCACTGTCACACTACACAACCCTCCCCTCCCACTGTCACACTACACAACCCTCCCCTCCCACTGTCACACTACACAACGCTCCCCTCCCACTGTCACACTACACAACGCTCCCCTCCCACTGTCACACTACACAACGCTCCCCTCCCACTGTCACACTACACAACCCTCCCCTCCCACCGTCACACTACACAACCCTCCCACTGTCACACTACACAACCCTCCCCTCCCACTGTCACACTACACAACCCTCCCTCCCACTGTCACACTACACAACCCTCCCCTCCCACTGTCACACTACACAACCCTCCCACCGTCACACTACACAACTCTCCCCTCCCACTGTCACACTACACAACCCTCCCACTGTCACACTACACAACCCTCCCCTCCCACCGTCACACTACACAACCCTCCCACTGTCACACTACACAACGCTCCCCTCCCACTGTCGCACTACACAACGCTCCACTCCCACTGTCACACTACACAACCCTCCCACTGTCACACTACACAACGCTCCACTCCCACTGTCACACTACACAACCCTCCCCTCCCACTGTCACACTACACAACCCTCCCCTCCCACTGTCACACTACACAACGCTCCCCTCCCACTGTCACACTACACAACCCTCCCCTCCCACCGTCACACTACACAACCCTCCCCTCCCACTGTCACACTACACAACCCTCCCCTCCCACTGTCACACTACACAACCCTCCCCTCCCACCGTCACACTACACAACCCTCCCCTCCCACTGTCACACTACACAACCCTCCCCTCCCACCGTCACACTACACAACCCTCCCACTGTCACACTACACAACGCTCCCCTCCCACTGTCACACTACACAACCCTCCCCTCCCACTGTCACACTACACAACCCTCCCCTCCCACTGTCACACTACACAACCCTCCCCTCCCACTGTCACACTACACAACCCTCCCCTCCCACTGTCACACTACACAACGCTCCCCTCCCACTGTCACACTACACAACGCTCCACTCCCACTGTCACACTACACAACCCTCCCACTGTCACACTACACAACGCTCCCCTCCCACCGTCACACTACACAACCCTCCCCTCCCACTGTCACACTACACAACCCTCCCCTCCCACTGTCACACTACACAACCCTCCCCTCCCACCGTCACACTACACAACGCTCCCCTCCCACTGTCACACTACACAACCCTCCCCTCCCACCATCACACTACACAACCCTCCCACTGTCACACTACACAACGCTCCCCTCCCACTGTCACACTACACAACGCTCCCCTCCCACCGTCACACTACACAACCCTCCCCTCCCACTGTCACACTACACAACCCTCCCCTCAAACTGTCACACTACACAACCCTCCCCTCCCACTGTCACACTACACAACCCTCAAACTGTCACACTACACAAGCCTCCCCTCAAACCGTCACACTACACAACCCTCCCCTCAAACTGTCACACTACACAACCCTCCCCTCCCACTGTCACACTACACAACCCTCAAACTGTCACACTACACAAGCCTCCCACTGTCACCATGCACCATGTCTCATCTGTAAAATCCAGCATGACATATTTACAACAGGAAATCCTGGACCTGAGGAAACTGTCATGTTTTTACTGTCTGTCTGTCTGTCTGTCTGTCTGTCTGTCTGTCTGTCTGTCTGTCTGTCTGTCTGTCTGTCTGTCTGTCTGTCTGTCTGTCTGTCTGTCTGTCTGTCTGTCTGTCTGTCTGTCTGTCTGTCTGTCTGTCTGTCTGTCTGTGTGCATCTTGCAAAATGCAGCTTTTGCATCTCTGCTGCTGGATGCAAAAGATTTTCAGGATAAATTCAAAACATGAACATCTCATTCTCAAACGTGATCAAAAATAAATAAATAATTCACATATATATATATATATATTTTTTTTTTTTTAGGGGTTACAAAAACATGCTTTCTCTCTAGTTTCAGTTTTGTCTGGTTGTAATTGTGATAACCTTGCTTTTTGATTGAATCAAGCCCAACATGTCTGTCCTCTCTCTTCTGTAGTACAGTTTAATACCAAGCTGAAGATGGTTGGCATTGTTTTACCTCTGTCATCAGAAGTTCCTCAGCTCTCCCTCTCGTTATGTCTTTGTTGTACCATCTGAAAAAAAAGAATGTGAATTAGAAACAACAAAGACAACCAATAAGATGTCTGAAATAAAAGGCTGAACACGGTACAATTGTTATTTTAAACTTTATAAATAGTCAGGAAAATTGTATTTGATATAAATCAGACTCACTCAAATCTGTTGAAGTTGTTGCAGGATTTCTCCGCTATATACATGCAAGGTACAAAACCTGAGTTTCTTTTGAAGGAAAGGACAAAATGGGATGAATACTGTAGGTGTGTACAACTATAAAGCCAATAATACATATTACAGATAGGATCACAGGGTTGTCATAAGGTTATCATATGACATAGGGTTGTCATAGGGTTGTCATAGGGTTATCATAGGGTTGTCATAGGGTTGTCATAGGGTTGTCATGGGGTTTTCATAGGGTTGACATAGGGTTGTCATATGGTTATCACGCTGTCTCTCCTTACCCTCTGTGGTCCTGTACCGTCCACCAGTCATGGTGGGAGCTGTCAGTCAGGATGTACTCCTGGTCTTTGTGAAGGGGCAGGTCTGTGTCCTCATGGGGACTGTAGTTCTGTAGCGCTACCACCACCCTCTGGCCCGGGTCAGAGAGCTGCCGCTAGTACCACGATGGAAGGGAAACACTGATCCTTAGCATTAATATGACTCAGCAACATACTGTACATTTACAGGCACAGTGAAGTAAATAGAGGCAACTTATCATGCACATTTACCTGTGGGTCCGGGGTTGGAGGGAGAGGCTTCTTGGACTCTACAGAAGAGCATTTCCTGGTTAATACTTCAAAGTTCTCGGGTTCTAACAGTGGTGGAAAAAGTACTCAATTGTCATTGTAAAGATTCCTTAATAGAAAATGACTCACCCAGTAAAATACTACTTGAGTAAAAGTCTAAAAGTATTTGGTTTTAAATATACTTAATAAGTATCAAAAGTAAATGGAATTGCTAAAATGTACTTAAGTAGCAAAGTAAAACGATCAATCCTTTAAAATTCATTATATTAAGCAAACCAGACGGCATAATTTGATTACATTTTTTTTATTGACGGTTAACCAGGGGCTCACTCCAACACTCAGACATAATTTACAAACAAAGCATTTGTGTTTTGTGAGTCCGCCAGATCAGAGGCAGTAGGGATGACCAGGATGTTCTCTTCTCAGGACCATTTTCCTGTCAAAATGTAACGAGTACTTTTGGGTGTCACGGAAAATGTAAGGAGTAAAAAGTATATCATTTTCTTTAGGAATGTAGTGAAGTAAAAGTAAAACTTGGCAAAAAATATAAATCGTAAAGTACAGATACCCTAAAAAACGACTTAAGTAGTGATTAAAGCATTTTTACTTTTGTACTTTACACCACTGGGTTCTAAGCTGACATATGGAATTGTTTTAAAAAGGTGATACCATGGATCATTTAGCTATTTGATTTAGAATTTTAGGACCCTTTAGGTATCAAAAAAAATATATATATGTGATAAAATATTGAATTTGGCCTTTACTACTATAGTCCATATATAGAAGCGTATTGAATAACACATTCACGAATGGCAAAAAAGAGGAATAAGGAATAAGGTTTGTAATGACGTTGCCCTGTTGGGTGAGGTGAATGACCCCCCCATAAATACCTTTCCCCCTTTTCTCTCCACTCTACAGAATGGACTCTTGGAAAGCCCTTTGTTAACATAGAGAGAGCATGGTAACATCAAAAGGTTGGGGAATGGAACAATATTTCCCTTTCTCAACCAGTTGAAAGTGTCCTTTGGTACTTAAAGAATATGATGTCAGATCAGTTGGTGTCTGGGACATTATATCTGATGTTAGGACGACATCATTTATATCTTGGAAAGTCTGCACATTCAAGTTATCAGATTCACATGGAATTGTTGTGCAACTGAAATGTTTAAATATGAAACTATTTGTGAAAAGATTTAATGTAATTTTAGCTTCTGAATGACAGAATTATTTTCCTAAGTAAACTATGCTCACTCAGTGGCCACGCCCAAGTGAACAGACATTGGTTGAGAACTATGAAACACGCCCTTCTTTCCCCCAGTACAAAAGCCTGTTAGTTCCAGATGACATGAGGATGTCCATACGTTTAAAAGGGCTAATTTCAACTACAACCTAACGAAATTAACATTTAGTTCCAGAAATGTTAGGACTGCTGTCCTAATGTTTAAAATGGTGAATTACAACGTGGAGGTGACGATCACCACACTCGAATGGTGAATTTCGACCAGACCAGCCAGAATACAGCGCAAGCTGATTATGGCAACTTGGTATGAACTTTGAACGATTATTCACTAAAGAAGAAGTGATACCTCCTAGACGTCGAGTTATCAGCTGCAAATGTACGTGGCCTAGGAAAGGACAGACAATCTCAGAAGAACAACAGGGTACTATAACGTATCCGCTTTACAACACTACGACCAGAAAGATTCTTCAAAGGACAATGGCGATCTCTGCTGGGTAAACTAGTCTTCGATCTTCGACCCATCTATCGAAGCGCAGCACAGAGTAAATATCTTGTTTTTTCCTTTTCCGAATGTGCGGTTATTAGAATGCATAACATTCTGTATTTACAGTAACATAGCTTCTCAAGGTCCGATAGAGACCCAAACTCTTTGTCCCTCAGTCTTCCCGCTCTTTCATTCAAACCCAACCCCCTTCCTTTGTGTAACCAGCCGTCATATCGGGTTAGCCTACTAGGGGCTTTTCATGACATGATTAGTAATCCATGTGTGATCTATCCTGTGTATATATATGTAATTCTGTGTGATTATCTAGGTATTTAGCAAATAAATAATTAAGCCAATTTGTGTATAGCTGATTCAACTTATTAGCTAGGGTTCGTGCAGATAAGCAAGTACTTATGACAATCAGAATGAGACCGATCCAGGTGACGATTAATAATTGACTGCTAATGATATAAAAGATTTTCAGATCTATAAGAGAGTGGATTAGGGAGAAAAGCACTCTATATAAATGAATGCTTTCGTGGTGCCCCAGGTTATTAATGGTTTAATTGTTGCATGGTTTAATTAAATCATGTAATCAATTAAACGTTAGGTAATCGATTAGATAAAATAGCAGGTCAAAATGTAATAAGTCAGAGACACGAAAGGTTTTAAAGTGTCTGTCCTATATCTAGGAGATATAAGAAAGCTCAGGAAATACATATACAGTACCAGACACCTGGAAAGTACCAGATTCCTCTGTAGCCATCCTTTGCCTTGATGACAGCTTTGCACACTCTTGGCATTCTCTCAACCAGCTTCATGAGGTAGTCACCTGGAATGCATTTCATTTCAGGTGCCTTGTAAAAATGTATTTGTGGAATTTCTTTCTTTCTTAATGCATTTGAGCCAATCAATTGTGTTGTGACAAGGTAGGGGTGGTATACAGAAGATAGCCCTATTTGGTTAAAGACCAAGTCCATATTATGGCAAGAATAGCTCAAATAAGCAAAGAGAAAGGACAGTCCATCATTACTTTAAGGCATGAAGTTCAGTAAATGCGGAACATTTCAAGAACTTCAAGCGCTGTGATGAAACTGGCTCTCATGAGGACTGCCACAGGAAAGGAAGACCCAGAGTTACCTCTGCTACAGAGGAAAAGTTCATTAGTTACCAGCCTCAGAAATTGCAGCCCAAACAAATGCTTCACAGAGTTCAGGTAACAGACACATCTTAACATCAACTGTTCAGAAGAGACTACGTGAATCAGGCCTTCATGGTCAAATTGCTACAAAGCATCCTTCACTCATGCTGCCAAACATACCCTCGTAAAACTGACCATCCTACCGATCCTCGACTTCGGCGATGTCATTTACAAAATAGCCTCCAATACTCTACTCAATAAACTGGATGCAGTCTATCACAGTGCCATCCGTTTTGTCACCAAAGCCCCATATACTACCCACCACTGCGACCTGTATGCTCTCGTTGACTGGCCCTCGCTTCATACTCGTCGCCAAACCCACTGGCTCCAGGTCATCTACAAGACCCTGCTAGGTAAAGTCCCCGCCTTATCTCCACTCACTGGTCACCATAGCAGCACCCACCTGTAGCACGCGCTCCAGTAGGTATATCTCTCTGGTCACCCCCAAAGCCAATTCCTCCTCTGGCCGCCTCTCTTTCCAGTTCTCTGCTGCCAATGACTGGAACGAACTACAAAAATCTCTGAAACTGGAAACACTTATCTCCCTCACTAGCTTTAAGCACCAGCTGTCAGAGCAGCTCACAGATCACTGCACCTGTACATAGCCCATCTATAATTTAGCCCAAACAACTACCTCTTCCCCTACTGTATTTATTAATTTATTTATTTTGCTCCTTTGCACCCCATTATTTCTACGTTGCACTTTCTTCCACTACAAATCTACCATTCCAGTGTTTTACTTGCTATATTGTATTTACTTTGCCACCATGGCCTTTTTTGCCTTTACCTCCCTTATCTCACCTCATTTGCTCACATTGTATATAGACTTATTTTTCTACTGTATTATTGACTGTATGTTTGTTTTACTCCATGTGTAACTCTGTGTTGGTGTATGTGTCGAACTACTTTGCTTTATCTTGGCCAGGTCACAATTGTAAATGAGAACTTGTTCTCAACTTGCCTACCTGGTTAAATAAAGGTGAAATAAATAAAAAGAAACCACTACTAAAGGACACCAATAAGAAGAAGAGACTTGCTTGGGCAAAGAAACATGCGCAATGGACATTAGACTGGTGAAAATCTGTCCTTTGGTCTGATGAATCCATATTTGATATTTTTGGTTCCACCTGCCGTGTCATTGTTAGACGCAGAGTAGGTGAACGGATGTTCTCCGCATGTGTGGTTCCCACCGGGAAGCATGGAGGAGTAATGATGGTGTAGGGGTGCTTTGGTGGTGACACTGTCTGTGATTTATTTAGAATTCAAGGCACACTTAACCAGCATGGCAACCACAGAATTCTGCAGTGATACGCCATCCCATCTGTTTTGTGCATAGTGGGACTATCATTTGTTTTTCAACAGGACAATTACCCAACACACCTCCAGGCTGTGTAAGGGCTATTTGACCAAGAAGGAAAGTGATGTAGTACTGCATCAGATGACCTGACCTTCACCATCTCCCAACCTCAACCCAATTGAGGTGGTTTGGGATGAGTTAGACCGCAAAGTGACGGAAAAGCAGCCAAAAAGTGGTCAACATATGTAGGAACTCCTTCAAGACTTTTGGAAAAGCATTCCAGGTGAAGCTGGTTGAGAGAGTGCCAAGAGTGTGCAAAGCTGTCATCAAGGCAAAGGGTGGCTACTTTGAAGAATCTCAAATATATTTTGATTTGTTTAACACTTTTTTGGTTACTACTAATGTGTTATTTCATAGTTTGTATGTCTTCACTTTTATTTTACATCGTAGAAAATAGTAAAAACAAAGAAAACCCCTTGAATGAGTAGGTGTGTCCACACTTTTGACTGGTAGTGTATATATTTTTTACACATATTTATTTTTCTTAGCACAAAATTACCTCCATACTTCCATTCATTTGTATGGGTTACGTTTAGACGAGGCCTATGAGAGTCTCCCTTGTCTATAGAGTGGTCATATTAGTTTTTAGGCTAAACCATTCGAATGCTACAGACGTTATCGTGAGAAGACCGATTTTTGGGTCTTACAAACAGCGCTGTAGCTCTGCCACTTTCCACCACAGATGCGGAAGGCGACATAGGCGGGTGTGGTGGATTGAGACGCAGCCCAGAATAAACAGATATCTTTAGCTTAAACTTACGGATTTTGATGGGGAATTTTTTATGTTACTTAGATTGACGCGCCAGTGCGTCAATAAGGTCTAGGGGGTAAAACTCACATTATTGGCAGTTATCATTATATACTTTTTAAAGGGATTATAAATGGTTTGTATGCAAGACATAACAATAATCATCATCATAATCATAAGCATAATCATATAATAATGCATATTATAGACATTGTGTGTGGGAAATGTGTTCTTCAAATGAAATAGTATTATTATACTGTGGTGTGGTAGCTGTACCATATCCCATAGGGTCGTACTCCTGACATCCTGTAGCCATCTTCTCTGTCTGGTAACAGCACCGCCACCTCCCCTCCATCCAGAAGTTGGGGTGATACTTCAGGAGTAATGCGTTGCACTTGGTCTCTTCATGGCAAGAGAGAGAAATGAAATACAGCGTAAGACATGGAGGCTCAAATGTGTCATAGAGCTTATAATATAATGTTGATATAATACACTTAATATTATGTGTTGATTTTGGTATCTTATGGTATATATGCTATGGTATATATATTATGGTATATATGAGAACTCAGCTCTGAGAGAGTTGTATTTGTATTATGGGTTTAACGTTAAACCTGTGGTCTTCCATAACTGCTGCTCACCTTCCTTCAGAGCTCGGACCCATCTCTGACGACAGTCGTTGTCCGGGGCGAAGATGTATAGGTAACAGTTGTCGTGGACAACCTGTTGAGACATTTATGCATATTTGAAAAAAACTGTGTCATGGCTTATTTATAAATGAAAGTCATTGTAAAGTGTTCCCAATGGTCAGTAATTAGCATTCCAGTAATTAGCTTTCCAGTCATTAGCATTCCAGTCATTAGCATTCCAGTAATTAGCTTTCCAGTCATTAGCATTCCAGTCATTAGCATTCCAGTAATTAGCATTCCAGTAATTAGCATTCCAGTAATTACCATTCCAGTGGTCTTACCTGGAAGGGGTACTTGTTGCTGCAGGGGATTGGGGCTTCACTGCACACTATCTCCACACACTTGATCCTGGAGAGCTCAATGCAGCCTTTCTGGCTGGGCTTTTTCTAAAGATGAACACAGCCTTCTATCAACATCTTCACAACTTTTCATTTGCACATCAAACAATACAACCCCCATAAAGTAACTCATGTAAAAGTCATATTTCTTCATAACTCAATATACGATTTAATAAAAAAATGACACTGCTGAACCGTAAAATGTAAAAGAATTTCAACAAAATGTAATTCTTGCCAGCAATTGATAAACAAACAAACCACACAATGTATCAATACAAATTGTACATGCCCCAGGGCGCTGTTCAGAATAGGTCAGGTCCTGGGTGTCCAAGACAAATAATCTTTCCTTGTAATTGCAGGGCGACGTCCTTCGCTTCTGTTGAGATTTCTTGATGAGAGTCCCCTTCAAGATTACCGTGGGGAGCATAGTGAACACAGATACCTGGCTAACATTGAGAGACAGAGAGAGAGAGACAGCGAGGTGGGCTGTAGAGTTAGACTGAACATCTATGGAGGAGTGGAGAGAAGGAAAAGAGTGTTGGGAGTTAGTGTCGTGTGAGTTTCCGGTGTAGATATAGGTAAACCACTTCCTTGAGCACGACAGATAGAACAGAGACCAACTCTCAGACACATACAAACTCATTCTGCAAAGATACACACTCAGACTAAGATGCACACACACACACCCACCCACACAAGTCAAAACATCACAAACTGCATGGGTGCACAGAACCACAGGGCCTGAGCAGCTCACGCACTTACAAAACTCACAGTTGAACAAATGCTATTATGGAGGTAACTGCCAAACTAATGAAAACATTTGAGTAAATGAGTGATACAAAGTATATTGCTTCCACACCAGTGTGGTTCTTGAGTTAATTAAGCAATTAGCATCCCCTCATGCTTAGGGTCATGTATAAAAATGCTGGGCAGGCCATTATTTTGCCTACCATGGCTATGCTCCCATAGGATGACAATACCCCCATCCACAGGACAGGAGTTCCAGACACTTATAGAATCTATGCCAAGGTGCATTGAAGCTGTTCTGGCTCGTGGTGGCCCAACCCCCTATTAAGAGACTTTATATTGGTATTTCCATTATTTTGGCAGTTACCTCCATATACACACAATATACAGTCGTTATATACACTGCTCAAGAAAATAAAGGGAACACTAAAACAACACAATGTGTAACGGCTGTCTGGAAGAGGGAACCAAGGTGCAGCAGAGGATGTGTTCATCATTAGAATTTTAATTCAAAAAACAAGAGAACACTACAAAATGAACAAAAACGACAGCAAACAGTCCTGTTAGGAAAATACTCAAAACAGAAACAATTACCCACAAAACCCAAAGGAAAAACATGCTCCTTATGTGTGACTCCCAATCAGCAGCAACGAGCTTCAGCTGTGCCTGATTGGGAGCCACACACATGGCCCAAAACAAAGAAATACCAAAACATAGAAAAAGGAACATAGAACGCCCACCCAATGTAACACCCTGGCCTAACCAAAATAAAGAACAAAAAACCCCTCTCTATGGCCAGGGCGTTACAGTACCCCCCCCCCAAAGGTGCGGACTCCGGCCGCAAAACCTGACTCTGAAGGGGAGGGTCCGGGTGGGCCTTCTTATGGCGGCGGCTCAGGTGCGGGACGTGGCCTCTGCTCCACCCTTGGCGTTGCCCTCTTAGGTGGCACACCTGGCCGCGCCGAAGGTCTGGTGGGCGACGCTGACTGCGCCCGGCTGGCAGGCGGCGATGGCTGCGCCCGGCTGGCGGGCGACCCTGGTTGCGCCCGGCTGGCGGCCGGCGATGGTTGCGCCCGGCTGGCGGGCGACCCTGGTTGCGCCCGGCTGGCGGCCGGCGATGGTTGCGCCCGGCTGGCGGGCGTCCCTGGTTGCGCCCGGCTGGCGGCCGGCGATGGTTGCGCCCGGCTGGCGGGCGTCCCTGGCTGCGCCACTCTGGCAGTTCAGGGCAGTCTGGCCACTCCGGCAGTTCAGGGCAGTCTGGCCACTCCGGCAGTTCAGGGCAGTCTGGCCACTCCGGCAGTTCACGGCAGGCTGGCCACTCCGGCAGTTCACGGCAGTCTGGCCACTCCGGCAGTTCAGGGCAGTCTGGCCACTCCGGCAGTTCAGGGCAGTCTGGCCACTCCGGCAGTTCAGGACTGGCGGGCAGCTCTGACGACTGTTGACTGGCGGGCAGCTCTGACGACTGTTGACTGGCGGGCAGCTCTGACGACTGTTGACTGGCGGGCAGCTCTGACGACTGTTGACTGGCGGGCAGCTCTGACTGCTCTGGACAGGTGAGACCCACTGGAGGCCTAGTCCTGGGAAGTGGCACAGGATGGACCAGGATGGGGAGACCCACTGGAGGCCTGGTCCTGGGAGGTGGCACAGGATGGACCAGGATGGGGAGACCCACTGGAGGCCTGGTCCTGGGAGGTGGCACAGGATGGACCAGGATGGGGAGACCCACCGGAAGCCTGGTCCGAGGAGGAGGCACAGGATAAACCGGGCTGTGGGGGAGCACTGGAGTTCTGGTATGGACACTCTTTACCCACACTCCAGGCTGAATGCCCACTTTGGCCCGGCACGGGCGGAGAGCAGGCATTGGGCGAACTGGACCCTCCCAGCGCTCTGGAGACACAGTGCGCAACGCCGGCGCAGGATAACCTGGACCGAGGAGGCGCACTGGAGACCAGACGCGCTGAGCTGGCACCATCCGCCCTGGCTCGATGCCTGCACTCGCATGGCACTTGCGGGGGGCTGGTATGTAGCGCACCGGGCTTTGAACGCGCACTGGGGACACCGTGCGCTCCACAGCATAACACGGTGTCTTACCAGTACCACGCTGCTTCCGGAAAGCACGGGGAGTTGGCTTAGGTCTACCACCTGACTCCGCCAATCTCCCCGTGTGCCCCCCCCCCAAAAAAAAATTGTGGGGCTGCCTCCCGTGTCCGTTGCGCTCCCTCTCCTCATACCAGCGCCTCTCAGCTCTCGCCGCCTCGATCTCCCACTGTGGGCGGCGATAATCCCCAGCTTGAGTCCATGGTCCTTTCCCGTCCAGGATTTCCTCCCAAGTCCATGACTCCAGATAGCTTTTCTCCTGGTGCCTCTCCTTGTGCTGCTCCTTCCTCTGCTGCTTGGTCCGTTGTTGGTGGGTAATTCTGTAACGGCTGTCTGGAAGAGGGAACCAAGGTGCAGCAGAGGATGTGTTCATCATTAGAATTTTAATTCAAAAAACAAGAGAACACTACAAAATGAACAAAAACGACAGCAAACAGTCCTGTTAGGAAAATACTCAAAACAGAAACAATTACCCACAAAACCCAAAGGAAAAACATGCTCCTTATGTGTGACTCCCAATCAGCAGCAACGAGCTTCAGCTGTGCCTGATTGGGAGCCACACACATGGCCCAAAACAAAGAAATACCAAAACATAGAAAAAGGAACATAGAACGCTATGTAACACCCTGGCCTAACCAAAATAAAGAACAAAAAACCCCTCTCTATGGCCAGGGCGTTACACAATGTAACTCCAAGTCAATCACACTTCTGTGAAATCAAACTGTCCACTTAGGAAGCAACACTGATTGACAATAAATTTCACATGCTATTGTGCAAATGGAATAGACAACAGGTGGAAATTATAGGCAATTAGCAAGACACCCCCAATAAAGGAGTGGTTCTGCAGGTGGTGACCACAGACCACTTCTCAGTTCCTATGCTTCCTGGCTGATGTTTTGGTCACTTTTGAATGCTGGTGGTGCTTTCACTCTAGTGGTAGCATGAGACGGAGTCTACAACCCACACAAGTGGCTCAGGTAGTGCAGCTCATCCAGGATGGCACATCAATGCGAGCTGTGGCAAGAAGGTTTGCTGTGTCTGTCAGCGTAGTGTCCAGAGCATGGAGGCGCTACCAGGAGAGAGGCAAGTACATCAGGAGACGTGGAGGAGGCCGTAGGAGGGCAACAACCCAGCAGCAGGACCGCTACCTCCGCCTTTGTGCAAGGAGGAGCAGGAGGAGCACTGCCAGAGCCCTGCAAAATGACCTCCAGCAGGCCACAAATGTGCATGTGTCTGCTCAAACGGTCAGAAACAGACTCCATGAGGCTGGTATGAGGGCCCGACTTCCACAGGTGGGGGTTGTGCTTACAGCCCAACACCGTGCAGGACGTTTGGCATTTGCCAGAGAACACCAAGATTGGCAAATTCGGCACTGGCGCCCTGTGCTCTTCACAGATGAAAGCAGGTTCACACTGAGCACATGTGACAGACGTGACAGAGTCTGGAGACGCCATGGAGAACGTTCTGCTGCCTGCAACATCCTCCAGCATGACCTGTTTGGCAGTGGGTCAGTCATGGTGTGGGGTGGCATTTCTTTGGGGGGCCGCACAGCCCTCCATGTGCTCACCAGAGGTAGCCTGACTGCCATTAGGTACCGAGATGAGATCCTCAGACCCCTTGTGAGACCATATGCTGGTGCGGTTGGCCCTGGGTTCCTCCTAATGCAAGACAATGCTAGACCTCATGTGGCTGGAGTGTGTCAGCAGTTCCTGCAAGAGGAAGGCATTGATGCTATGGACTGGCCCACCCGTTCCCCAGACCTGAATCCAATTGAGCACATCTGGGACATCATGTCTTGCTCCATCCACCAACGCCACGTTGCACCACAGACTGTCCAGGAGTTGGCGGATGCTTTCGTCCAGGTCTGGGAGGAGATCCCTCAGGAGACCATCCGCCACCTCATCAGGAGCATGCCCAGGTGTTGTAGGGAGGTCATACAGGCACGTGGAGGCCACACACACTACTGAGCCTCATTTTGACTTGTTTTAAGGACATTACATCAAAGTTGGATCAGCCTGTAGTGTGGTTTTCCACTTTAATTTTGAGTGTGACTCCAAATCCAGACCTCCATGGGTTGATAAATTGGATTTCAATGTATTATTTTTGTGTGATTTTGTTGTCAGCACATTCAACTATGTAAAGAAAAAAGTATTTAATAAGATTATTTCATTCATTCAGATCTAGGATGTGTTATTTTAGTGTTCCCTTTATTTTTTTGAGCAGTGTATATCGTTTTCAACAGAGGATATTTGTATAAACCTTGCTGTCTGTCTCTCTGACATTTGCAACACTATTTCAATATTCAAATTCGATCTACAGCTTTCGCATAGACAGGCAGGCAGCTTTTCTCCAGCTGGTTGAAATTATGAATCCGCATAATTTTTATGGATATATGCAAAGACAAATCAATAGAAAACAGGTCAAATGAAACTAAGTGCAGCTAGTCTGCAGCAGTGGCGACCCGTCATTCAGGACAAAAAAAGAAGTGTTGCCTTGTTAACACAGATAGAACAATGAGTCAGATGTTTCACCGGATGTATAAATCTGAATCTTCGGGTTGGCACCAAATGTGGTGATGAGAGGAAGCCCAGTGCCCGGCAGTGGGAGAAGATGGTGGTTTCCACTAGTTACCACAAACACAAAGTTCATAAAAACTAAAATGAGCTTTGGGACGTCCCTACCCAACTCACTGAGCACAGAAGTCAATTCCTTTTCATGTTTGTTCAACATAATATCATTGAAATGACATGGAAACAACATTGATTCAACCAGGTGTGTGACCAGTGGGTAACCCTAACACCCACTAGCGGTTCTGGGGGGGGGGGGGGGGGGGGGGCAGTGCCCCTGTGACAACCATTTTGGACCCCCTTGTGGCCCTGCTAAATGTGGATTATGAAATAATTTTTACATAAGTGATTTTTGCTATTGTTCTTTTTTTACATCCGTTATTAGACAGTGGCAACGATGATGATTATGAACATGGTCTTTTGCCTGCTAATGCCTGCAATGCAGTGAAGAAAACGATATGACAACAATAACGTCTAATGTAACTGGCCACTCTAACAGTACAACTGGCCCCAGCTTGGCACCCCCCAGTTGAAATGGTCTAGAACCGCCACTACTAACACCACCCCTTACCTTAACCCTAACCTTAACCCTTACATGAGCCATTTTACCGGGGGGGACATCCCAAGGAACCCAGAGAGTACATACCGACTCAGAGATCAGCTCAGAGACATTAAAGAAAGGAGGAGACAGGAATCCAATTGGGCAATGGAGTATAACATAACACCCCACCCAGCAGACTGTTGACCAATCGAGTTCACATTGTCATGCTGCGTCACGCGGTTGCTAAGCTAATCGTCATGCAATCCCTTCTCAAAGTCAGGGTATGATGGTGCTTTCAAGACAACTGGGAAGTCGGAGCTCTAGAAAGATGCCCGAGTTCCTGACTTTGAATTCCGAGTTGGATGACCATTCAAAATTATTTTTCCCAGTCGGAGCTCGTTTTTCCCAGTTGTCTTGAATGCACTGAAATCGGAAGTCTAAGATTTCCGAGTACCGAGTTCCCAGTTGTTTTGAACACGTCAAATTTCAAGAAACCGGTCTATTTTCCTTGAAAGTATGTAATGTCACGGTTACAAAGCTATATGACGTTACAGAGAACATGTACATTATTTCACATCTCAGAAAAGATTTGTAATGTTGTACTTCTTGTTCATGAAATTCATGTTAATGTTGGGTGTTTGAGCTAGAGCCCAATTGACTCCCATTCACTCTTTGAAGGAGAGCTCACCGTGGTGAAGAAGGCACGGCAGCAATTCTTCAACCTGAGAAATTCGGCGTGTACCCCAGGGCCATTTTTACTTCTTCTTTCTTTTTCCAATTTTTTGTTCCTTTGTTTTATTTTGTTTGTAGCTTTTTTCTTCTTCTTTCTTTTTCCAATTTTTTGTTCCTTTGTTTGTTTGTTTTTTAGCTTTTTTCATATATATTTAATATTATAATATCATTTTTGTACCCCTTTTTCTTCACATTTTCGTGGTATCCAATTGGTAGTTACAGTCCCATCACTGAAACTCCTGTACAGACTCAGGAGAGGCGAAGGTCGAGAGCCATGCATCCTCCGAAACACGACCCTGACAAGCGGCACTGCTTCTTGACACACTGCTTGCTTAACCCGGAAACCAGCCTCACCAATGTGTCAGAGGAAACACCGTGTACCTGGCGACCATGTCAGCTTGCATTGCGCCCAGCCCACCACAGGAGTCGCTAGTGACTCGATGGGACAAAGAACATCCCTGCCGGCCAAACCCTTTCCCTAACCCGGATGACGCTGGGCCAATTATGCGTCGTCCCGTGGATCACCCGGTCGCGGCCGGCTGGGACAGAGCCTGGACTCAAACCAGGATCTCTAGTGGCACAGATAGCACTGTGATGCTATCTAGGGCACTGTGGCACAGTGCCCTAGACCACTGTGCCACTCGGGAGGCCCCTTCGCAGTGTTCCACAGGAGCATCATTGAGAGCATACTGTCAGGCTGCATCATGGCCTGGTATGGTAACTCCACCACCGCTGACCACAAGGCTTGACAGAGGGTGGTACGCTTAGCCGAACGCACCATTGGATGCTCAATGCCTGCAACACGCAGGAAGGCAAGAACATCATCAAGGACCTCAGCCACTTTAGTCACGGCCTCTTCTCCCTGCTTCCATCATTCAGATGCAGGCAGTATAGGAGCATCATGGCAAAAACTGTCAGACTGGCCAATAGCTTCTACCCCTAGACCATCAGACTACTGCTAGGCAGCCACCTGCTCAACCTGTCCCCCCCCCCCCCCCCCATGTATATATTCTACCCCCCCAGCAAACATTTACCCTGCCCCAACCCACCAAATGGACAATGCTACAGTTATAAATAAATAGCATTGTCCATTTGGTGGGTTGGGGCAGGGTAAATGTTTGCTGGGGGGGTAGAATATATACATGTGTCTTTTCGTGTCTTTTCGCACGAATTAAGTAGCACATAAATTTGTGTTTTTTTTCTCAAGAACTAAACCACACAAAAATGCACAAAAACGCACTAAATCTGCTGAAATACATGATGTACATATATGCACAAATTGAATGTGAGGTTGGGCTGGTTCTTCGGAATGCAGGTTTTGGGGCTATTTTTAAGTTGCACTGCGGCCACCATGGGATTTCTCTTAAAAAATATAGATTTCACTGTGACCTGTTGCTGACTGAGTGGTGGGGAAGGCCGGAGGTGTGTGTGTGTGTGTGTGTGTGTGTGTGTGTGTGTGTGTGTGTGTGTGTGTGTGTGTGTGTGTGTGTGTGTGTGTGTGGTGTGTGTGTGTGTGTTGAGAGAGCACTACAGCTATTGGCAGCTTGTGACCCTTTTTTAGCAGTTGTAGGTAGGCCATTTAGAATGTCATTATGGTGACACCCACCTATTTCCAACCTTTCAAGAAATAACGGAGACAAAGCACTAGAGCGCATTACATAAATTCGCTCAGAGGTTTTTAAAACTGCATTCTAATGTTGACTTTGTTTAAAGAAAATGTTATCAAGCAAAGTGTTTTATGCATGCTCAGTTCTTGGGTCTCGGGGCTGCCCGAGCGAAAACTGAAATGGAAGTTTTGATGATACGTTTGCCTCTGTTGGCCATCAAGTAGCCTATTCATGTTATGCCATTGTAGGCTACCATTTGATACATATGTTGAAATGACGATATCAATGGAGTCATTGCAAATCAGTGCCACTAGTGTAGCAATTTAATAAATAGCCTATCACTTACGTTTATTGTTGTTGTAGCCTTTTGTTATTATGCAATTGTTAAAGGAAATGTTTAGTTAATTAAATTGGAAGTTATCAAAGCTCTATCGCAATTGCCAATAAGTTGTTAAAACGCATTAGATTGACGGTAACAGTAGTCAGATTTGACTACACTGGCTGTTGTTGTCAAGCATATTCAGTTCATAAATGTATTATCAAATAAAATAAAATAACACTTGATTTGTCACATGCGCCGAATACAACAGATAAACGGTCTGATATACCCCCATAATTCCACCTTACCATGAAATTCTTACTTAGAAATAGAGTTACGAAAATATTTGCTAAATAAACTAAAGTAAAAAATAAAATAAAAAGTATCACAATAAAATAACAATAACGATAACGAGGTTATAAACAAGAGGTACCGGTACGGAGTCAATGTGAAAGGGTACAGGTTAGTCAAGGAAATTTGTACATGTAGATGGGGCAAAGTGAATATGCATAGATAATGCATAGATATTAATGCATATATATTAATATTTAATTCAGTGTTTGAAATTATGAACACATCCTCAGTAGCCTATTCTAGCAGGCTATTTGGAAACACAAGCACTTCTTACCTCAAAATCGCCTCGCTATTCGTGTTGAATAAATTCGTATGTTAATTTGAACTAAGCAAGCTGCTAAATCGTTCAGTTTACATCTTGCCTACATCTTGTCTAGGTTACTGTAGATTATTTGAAAAGAGATGCCTATCAGGGGCTATAGGCTACCTGCCTTTATCCAAGCAAACCATGGCAAAGTTGAATTATAATCACAAACCCAGATTTTAGTCTAGCCTATGTGTAACAGTGTAGGTTCCGTCCCGCTCTTCGCCCCAACCCGGGCTCGAACCAGGGACCCTTGCACACATCAACAACTGACAACCACGAAGCATCGTTACCCATCGCGCCACAAAAGCCGCACTTCAAGTCTCAGAGCGAGTGACGTCACTGATTGAAACGGTATTAGCGCGCACCACCGCTAACTAACTAGCCATTTCACATCGGTTACATATGCCTATTGAAATGACAAGTCAATCTCGCAAATGGGTCATTTATAACGGGTTGTAGTCTTAACATCTGTCACATAATAACAGCACAATTGACAGAAAATTGCCTAACATTCGTTTTTTATGTTGTCCAAGTGTGAGATTTCGACATCCTGTGACCAACTTTCATCACTCCAACTCTCCTGTCTTATTTATCTATACAGTAGTCATGCACATGTGCAAAGAGGATTTATTTACAATTATAAACTGGTTACCAACGTAATTAAGAGCAATAAGAATAAATGCTTTGTCATACACGACCACGGCTGTCAGCCAATCAGCATTCAGGGCTCGAACCACCCAGTATTGAACAGACCATATACCAGGGGTATTATATATATATATATGTTTTACTGTTCGATTTTATGTTGGTAACCAGTTTATAATAGCAATAAAGCACGGGGGTTTGTGGTATATGGCCAATATACCACGGCTAATGGCTGTATCCAGGCACTCCATGTTGGGTCATACAGAAGAACAGCCCTTAGCCGTGGTATATTGGCCATATACCATGCCCCTTGTGCTTTATTGCTTAATCATAGCAGTCAAATTAGTTAAATCGGCATTCATTGATAGAAAATGATCTGGGGAGTTTATCTTTTCTCTAGGATATATTCCAATTCCTTTTTTTAGGTCATGTCATAGCTCCAAATAGTTAGTCTTGAAGAAAACCGAATTGTGCTTCTAACGTCGTTACAAGTTACTACGATATTCATTCTTAAAGTGCTCGATAAGGTTATGGGGAAATTATTTATTGTATAAATATGGCAACTTCTCTCTTGCTGTGAAGTGGGCTAGTTTTCAGGACTTTTCTGTAGTTTTGAGCAGTCATTGGGATAGATATTTGAACTGGACATGGCAACCTTGGCCAGGTGAAACCCCGCATCATTAGCTCATTGTTATGGCAATAGAACATTTAGAACGAATGACTGGGGCGCATCCATATATACCGAAAAAATACGTAACGACAGGTTTGATTCTCAGGCAACCGAACCGATAGAACGAACGAAACCCTAGATTTGTGTCGGGACTATATCTTGTGGAAGGATGAAATTGAATGAATACATTTATAAAATAACGTGTTTAATGAAAATATGTAAATCATTATTTGAATATGTTGCTAACCCTTTCTATAAAAGTGATAATGCCCTCGAAGCCGGTGTTTGGAGGATATAATGTCAGGGATTGCCGGCCCGAGACAAACACCCGTGCCAATATATCCTCCAAACGCCGGCTTATCGGGCATTATCACTTAATAAATAAACAGCTGCATTGGACCATTTTAAGACACTTTATGTTGGTGTTTCCTTTATTATGGCAGTTACCTCTATGTTGACCATCACAATGAGACATTAATTTATGTCAGATTGAACATCGCACTTTCGACCTCTCTTACGCCACTTTGTTACAAACTTTTACATTGTACAAGTGTGTTGGATGAAACATTTAAAGAAATTTGCCAAAATACATCAAATGAAGCGGCCAGTTTGTGAAAACCAATCAAATCGTGCATTACTGACGAGAAACTGGCCAATCCGCACTGCCAACAAATCATGTCAAACAAAAATCCAACCAATGGGATGGGATGATAGGGGCATGAAAGGGGAACGGGAAGAGAAGTCGCGCAAACACATTTCTTGTGAAAAGCAATAACGTTAGTTGTGGTGGCGAATTCAGTCTATATTAAATACAGTAATTGATGACTCGATAGAAAGGTATGTTTTGCCTCTGTCTCATTCCTTGTTGTGAAATTACTTCCAAGTCTGCCAAACTCGCATGTTAGCTAGCTAACGTTAGCTCGCTAGATACTGAATCATCTGAAAATACTGTAGCTAGCTAGATTGTTCACAATCCGTTTGTAGGCTTGTAGTTAGCGCATTAGTCCCACTTGCTCAGCAGGTTAGCTTTAGACAACGTAGTCAAGCTGTCCTACGTAACGTTACACACTTCTAGCTACGCTAATTAGCTAGCCAGCTAGACGCGCATGCGTGACTACAAGCTGGGTATCTCACAAAGCTAGCTACTATTACCAGATTAATAGGGGAAACCCTATAAATTGTCCTAGTTATAAGTATCTTTGATAATAGTCTATATCGAGAGGTAAGCCATCCTCTTTGTAAATCAGCAGGATAGTAGCCATCAGGTTCTTTCCCCAGTTTATTTGTTATCAATGACAAGACAACTAAAAAGGCAAAGTGGGATGATGAAGTAATGTGGGAGGCTATAATAAATATGTAATCTCATCTTCCTCTATCCAGGCCTCCACCATGGGTGAACCACAGCAGGTGAGTGCCCTACCTCCCCCTCCCATGCAGTACATCAAGGAGTACACGGACGAGAACATCCGCAAGGGGCTCGCCCCTAAACCCCCTCCTCCCATAAGAGACACCTACATGATGTTCGGCAACCAGTTCCAGTGCGACGACCTGATCATCCGACCGCTGGAGAGCCAGGGCATCGAGCGGCTCCACCCCATGCAGTTCCACCACAAACGGGAGCTCAAGAAACTCAACATGTCCATCCTGGTGAATTTCCTGGATCTCCTGGACATCCTGATCAAGAGCCCTGGCAGTATAAAGAGAGAGGAGAAGCTGGAGGACCTGAAGCTGTTGTTTGTCCACATGCACCATCTGATCAATGAGTACCGTCCGCACCAGGCCAGAGAAACCTTGAGGGTGATGATGGAAGTGCAGAAGAGACAGCGCCTGGAGACTGCAGAGAGGTTCCAGAAACATCTGGAGAGGGTCATGGAGATGATCCAGGGGTGCCTGGCCTCCCTGCCCGACGACCTGCTCCAGACTGAGGGCTCGAGTGGGGCAGGGGATGGGGCGAGGGGTGGTGGCGCGTTGGGGTTGGCCGCCAGGCTAAAGACTGAACCCATGGAAGTGGAGGAGGCTGGGGCTAGCTGTATGGCTGTTGGGCCACAACAGGACAAAAGTATGGGTGGGGCTGCTAAGGACACAGTATGGGACAAGGATGCAGCAATGTGTAGTATTATCGACGAGATCGCATGAGTTTTGTATTTAGGGCTTGGGTCTCTACAGAAGGCTGCAATGATGAAGAACGTTCAGATAGAAATGTGTTCTGTAGAACAGATTGTCTGTTGTGAATCGAGTTCTCTTCATTATATTTCTATATGTAATGTTCAGAATCAAAATGATTCACCATGCTGAATATAGGTCTCTCTTGTTTTGGTATGTTTGTTTCATTACTGTTATTTGTCTCTGTTTAATTGTGTTGTATGCTTCATCTAGTTCTGGTCACATACGCTGTCTGCAGTTTTATAGTATTTTTCATGGACTATGCAGTGTCATGGACTATGAAGACACCTTCCTTGAGTTCAGAATTTTTTGCGGCTATCATTAAGGTTTGGATGCTCTTAAAATTCATAATTTGATAAAAGTTAATAAAGCAATTTCCAAGTCCTGTAACATAATTGATTAATTATTTTATATGATTCATTTTCACTATCGTGGTTGACTGTTGAATTAGACAATTAGGCCTACCACCCTTTTTTCTGTTTTAATCTAAGAATGGTTGAATTATACCACTAGTGGGTCCTGCTGATTCCTTTCAGGTTGTCTTAAAACTGAGTCCTGGCTAGAAACCACTTTTCTACCTAAAATTATATTTCATACCTTAGATGAGTCCGTGTGTGAACAAACAATCTATATGTTTAGGAGCTGAATCACTGCATTACACTATGTAGTCCAAGAATGCTGAAAAGATCTTGCACTATGATCAAACCTGAACTCTATTCACATGTCATAACCTAATGTGATTGAATGTCAGTGATACAGCCACTGCAACAGTCTTTGTTAGATGGGAAGGACTTAGTCTGTGAAACTTTGTGTGTAGCAGCTTGCTATGTAAGCTTATATACCTGTAGCAATGTGAGCTAATGTCCCAGTCAGAGGCGCGCTACACTACCTCAGTCTCTGTCTGTCACTGTTTGGCTAGAGTGTGTAGTGACATACAGACACACTCCGGGATTAAGTTTCCCCTAGCCTTGTGAACAGCATGAATTGGCACACACCCAAACATTTTAGTAGATGGTGCTGACGGACCCAGAGTAAACTGTATAGAAATAGTCTCACTATGTATATGCTCCCAACAATTTAATGTGTAAATCACCAACTTTTTGGCAACACAATTCCCTGTACCTTGAAGAAGGCACAGTTGCTGAAATGAGGATTTACCCATTCAATTATTGGGATTATTTACATAGTGTGTGACTAGGTCTGTGCTATGTAACTACTAAAACATGCAGTAACGTGAGATTGCGCATTGGTGGTGACAGACAAAGACAATGAAGCCTTATACAACAGGCTGAGCTAGTACTGCAGGCAAGCCTTTGTTGTGTAAGATAAGGTTTGAGTCAGAGAAGGCTGGTGGGATGAGATACAGGAGGACATGCTCACTGTAATGGCTGGAATGGAATGGAGTCAAATGTGGTTTCCATTTGTTTGATGTGTTTGATACCGTTCCATTGATTCCATTCCAGCCATTACAATGAGCCCGTCCTCCTATAGCTCCTCCCTACAGCCTCCACTGGTTTGAGTATGTAAGTACATTAGTCCCATAGACAGACAGACACACTGAACCCCTAGGAGGATTCTAATTTCCTTATTACGACATACATACAAGCATTGAATTGATGTGGTGTTCGTTTTGGTTCAATGAGGACAGATATACCGCTGCCCGTGAAATGTGAATCTGAATTTCCATTCCTGTCTTATGAAAACATGTTTTGTTATTGAACTTGTTGGGAAACATAATGGCCTTGTTTTTCTGTATTTAATGTAGCCTAGATACTACTATCTCTGATTCAACATGTCTGTGAAGTCTGTAGTCACATCAGGCATTATTTCAACACAATACATTACCTAACCAGTTGGCCCTGTCTTTGTGCAGAGCAATCAAAACAACACTACTGCCCCAGATATCGAACTGCTACTCAAGTCAGGAGAGACCTACATTTTCAGGTGGTTGCTATAGTGACAGAATGATTATGAATCATAGAGCGCCTATGAAAGACAGGGGATGCATTATGTGGGTCTGTAGATGCTAGGTGGGAAGGCTGTTGTTCCGACATTAATTTAACACACCTGATTCAATGATTCAGCTAATCAAGGCACTGAGGAACCCAATTGATTAGCTAAATCAGTTGTGTTAGCACTGGTCTGGAGCAAAAACCTGCACACCAAGTAGGCTAGCTCAGCTTTCCAGGAGGAGAGTTGGCTACGGCTGATCTGGGCTAAAGGCTGGGTGTCCTATCATCAGATTGACTATGTTTAGATGTGTCGGTCTTTAAATAAATGGCCTTATTGGCCTACCTACCTGCATGTTGTAGGGATGGCTCCAATCCCCTTTTTTGCATCCCAAATGGCATAGTGCACTACTTTTGACCAGATCCCATATTCCCTACATAGTGCAGAGCCCTGGTCAAATGTAGTACCAAATATAGGGAATAGCTCTCGAGTGGCGCAACGGTCTCAGGCACTGCATCTCAGTGCGAGAGGTGTCATTACAGACCCTGGTTTGATTCCAGGCTGTATCACAACCGGCCGTGATTGGGATTCCCATAAGGCGGCGCACAATTGGCCTAGCGTCGTCAGGGTTTGGCAGGGGTAGGCCGTCATTGTAAATAAGTATTTGTTCTTAACTGACTTGCCTAGTTAAATAAAGGTTAAATCAAAATATATAGGGTGCCATTTAAAACACAACCCTTATCTTGGCCAGAGACGCACGCCCAGTGATTTACCCAAAAACTGGAAAGGTGTTATGATGGACCAGGGATTAAACCCTAATTAGGCTAACCCTGACATACATACTGTGTGTTACCTGTGCCATGGAGAACAAAGGGGGAAAGGTCAGAGAGTTTACAGCTTTATTTAGACTACTGTGGGATGAGGAGGGGGAGCTGGCTGGACATTGACTCTGTACCGGTACCCCCTGTATGTCGGCTTGCTACTGTTATTTTATTGTTGCGCCTTAATTATTTGTTATTTTATTTCAGTTTATTTTAGTAAATACTTTAACACTTTTTTTTCTTAAAACTATTGTTGGTTAAGGGCTTGTAAGTAAGCATTTCACTGTAAGATCTACGCCTGTTGTATTCGGCGCATGTGACAAATAAAGTTGATTTGATTTGGGTTATATGGGGATGCCAACTTAGCCTGCCCTGCTGTTATAAAACACATATCTTTGTTGGGTTTAAAGGAATGCCAAGTAGGCTGTAGTAATCATCTAATATGTTTTATGTTGCACAATCACTCATGGACAGATGAAACGGTGAGAACATGTCAAGGCTCACATAGAATTATGTGATAACAAGCAGCAGTAGTTCCTGGTTTGGGTTTTTGTCATTGATTATTTGGACAGATCCAGATTGGGTGAAGGTGGTGCATGAACTAACCTAGCCTAGCAGGCGTAAAAGAAACAAAAGATCCTTGGGTTGGGTTGTCACAGCTGCAAAGTCATAAACCGTGCCTATTTCTACAATTTCTTTTACTAAATGTGATTTTAAACCACAGGAGTTTGGTGGTACCTTAATTGGGGAGGATGGGCTCATGGTAATGGCTGGAGCGGTATCAGTAGAACGGTATTAAATACATCATTTGTTTGATGCCATTCCATTTGCGCTGTTCCAGCTATTATTATGAGCCGTCCTCCCTTCAGCACCCTCCCAGGTTTTCAACCTAACCTTAACCACATTGCTAACCTTATTACCTTAAGTGTTACCTTAAATTAAGACCAAAAGCATTTTTTTTTTCATGAATTTTGACAATAGCCCAATTTTGACTTTGTGGCTGTGGTGACTTGTGACAAACCCTGGCACAGACGTCTTGAAAATAAAAATAAAAACCTGTCAGGGGAGGTTCTCTTTGGCACTGTTCAACCAATCCAGTAAATGTGGAGGAGGAGTTAAGATGGAACAATGAGCCAGATGTTTCATTGGATGTATAAATCTGAAGCTTCGGGTTGGCATTTCCATTCACCACCAAATGTGGTGATGAGAGGAAGCCCAGTGGCTGACAGTGGAAGAGGATGGGGGGTTTCTACCAGTTACCACAGCCACAAAGTCAAAATTGGCTATATCGTAAAAATTCATGAAAACTAAAATGAGCTTTGGGACGTCCCTTCCCTACCCACTGGGCACAGACGTCAATTCAACGTCTATTCCACATTTGTCCAACATATTATCTTTGAAATTACATGGAAACAACATTGATTCAACCAGGTGTGTGCCCAGTGGGTAACCCTAACACCTACCTCTTACCTTAACCCTAACCTTAACCCTTACATGAACCATTTTACGCCTCACCCACCAGACTGTCGACCAATCACCACGCAATCCCTTCTCAAAGTCAGGGTAGGATGGTGCTTTCAAGACAACTGGGAACTCAGAGAAATATGAGGTGTAATCATGACATCAGTGAACGTCAGTTCGGAAAGTCGGAGCTCTAGAAAGTTGCCAGAGTTCCGTACTTGGAATTCCGAGTTGGATGACCGTTCAAAATATTTTTTTCCCAGTCAGAGCTTGTTTTTTCCCAAGTTTCCAGTTGTCTTGAATGCACTAAAGTCGGAAGTCTAAGATTTCCGAGTACCGATTTCGCAGTTGTTCTGAACGCGGCAAATGTTGAGAAACCTGCCTATTTTCCTTGAAAGTATGTAATATCACTTTTACAAACCTATAGACCCTCACAGAGATCATGTGATTTATCTCAAATCTCGGAAAAGATTTCTAATGTATTTCTGGTTCATGATATTCATGCTAATGTTGGGTTTTTGAGCTAGCGCCCAATTGACCCCCATTCACACCTTAAAGGAGAGCTCTCCTTGTCCCAGAATAGGCCATAATGCACCGTGTGGCCAATTGAAGACGTATGGGCAACGTAGACAATGGACGTTAATACGATTCCAATGGAGTATCCCATCTCCTCAAAACTATCTCTGGCTAGTTTAAACTGGTGCAGTGAAAATGGGCTATATCATAAAAATTCATGAAAACAAAAGTTAGGAACATGCTGGACTTCAATAGTCATTCTAGATTCTGTGTTATCTGAGAAATTTGACCTGTTAATTACTTTCAACTCGTTAATTATTTTGTCCCAGCTTTCCACTTGTCCCAGCTCTCCCCTATGTCTGGGCCAGGTGGTGAAGGTAGGTAACATTACCTCCTCCACACTGATCCTCACCCCTGGGGGCCAAACAAAGGTGTGTCCTCAGCCCCCTCCTGTATGCCCACGACTGCATGGCCTCACACAGTTCCATCTCCATCAAGTTCGCTGACGGCACGACAGTAGTAGGCCTGATTACCAGTAATGTTGAGATGGCCTACAGAGAGGAGTTAGGCACTCAGGAAAACAAACAGGAAAACGACCCTAAGCATACAGCCAAGACAACGCAGGAGTGGCTTTGGGACAAGTCTCTGAATGTCCTTGAGTGAACCAGCCAGAGCCCGGACTTGAACCCGATTTAACATGTCTGGGGAGACATGAAAATAGCTAGGCAGCAACGCTCGCCATCCAACCTGACAGAGCTTGAGAGGATCTGCAGAGAAGAATGGGAGAAACTCCCCAAATACAGGTGTACCAAGCTTGTAGCGTCATACCCAAGAAGACTCAATGCTGTAATCCCTGCCAAAGGAGCTTCAACATAGTATTGAGTAAATGGTCTAAAAACTTGTAAATGTAAAATTTCGGGGGGTTTTGTAAACCTATTTTTTGCAAAAGTTTGGACACACCTACTAATTCCAGGGTTTTTCTTTATTTTTACAATTTTCTGCATTGTAGAATAATAGTGAGGACATATAAACTATGAAATAACACATGGAATCATGTAGTAACCAAAACAGTGTTAAAAAAAATAAATAATACAATTAAGTTGAGATTCTTCAGAGTAGACACCCTTTGCCTTGATGACAGCTTTGCACGCTCTTGGCATTTTCTCAACCAGCTTCATGAGGTAGTCACCCGGAATGCATTTCAATTAACAGGTGTGCCCTGTTAAAAGTTAATTTGTGGAATTTATTTCCTTCCTAATGCATTTGAGCCAATCATTTGTGTTGTGACAAGGTAGGGGTGGTACACAGAAGATAACTCTATTTGGTAAAAGACTGATTGCATATTATGGCAAGAACAGCTCAAATCAGCAAAGAGAAACAACAGTCCATCATTACTTTAAGACATGAAGGTCATTCAATCTGGCAAATTTGAAGAACTTTGAAAGTTTCTTCAAGTGCAGTCGCAAAAACCATCAAGCACTACGATGAAACTAGCGCTCATGAGGACCACCACAGGAAAGGACCCAGAGTTACCTCTGCTGCAGAGGACAAGTTCATTAGAGTTAACTGTACCTCAGATTGCAGCCCAAGTTAATGCTTCACAGAGTTCAAGTAACAGACACATCTCAACATCAACTGTTCAGAGAAGACTGCGGGAATCAGGCCTTCATGGTGAAATTGCTGCAAAGAAACCACTACTAAAGGACACCAATAATAAGAAGAGACTTGCTTGGGCCAAGAAACACGAGCAATGGACATTAGACCGGTGGAAATATATATTTTGGTCTGATGAGTCCAAATGTGAGATTTTTGGTTCCAACCGCCATGTCTTTGTGTGACGCAGATTAGGTGAATGGATAATCTCTGCATGTGTGGTTCCCACCGTGTAGCGTGGAGGTGTGATGGTGTGGGTGTGTGCTTTGCTGGTTATACTGAATTCAAGGCACACTTAACCAGCATGGATAACACAGCATTCTGCAGCTATATGCCATCCCATCTGGTTTGCGCTTAGTGGGACTATCATATGTTTTTCAACAGGACAATGACCCAATACAACTTCAGCTTGTGTAAGGGCTATTTGACCAAGAAGGAGAGGGATGGAGTGCTGCATCAGATGACCTGGCTTCCACAATCCCCCGACGTCAACCCAATTGAGATGGTTTGGGGTGAGTTGGACCGCAGAGTGACGGAAAAGCAGTCAACAAGTGCTCAGCATATGTGGGAACTCCTTCAAGACTTTTGGAAAAGCATTCCAGGTGAAGCTGGTTGAGACAATGCCAAGAGTGTGCAAAGCTGTCATCAAGGCAAAGAGTGGCTACTTTGAAGAATATACAATATATTTTGATTTGTGTAACACTTTTTTGGTTACTACATGATTCCATATGTTTTAGTTAATAGTTTTGATGTTTTCACTATTATTCTACAATGCCTCATTTTGACTTGTTTTAAGGACATTACATCAAAGTTGGATCAGCCTGTAGTGTGGTTTTCCACTTTAATTTTGAGTGTGACTCCAAATCCAGACCTCCATGGGTTGATAAATTGGATTTCCATTGATTAGATCTAGGATGTGTTGTATATATACACTGCTCAATAAAATAAAGGGAACACTAAAATAACACATCCTAGATCGGAATGAATGAAATAATCTTATTAAATACTTTTTTCTTTACATAGTTGAATGTGCTGACAACAAAATCACACAAAAATAATCAATGGAAATACAATTTATCAACCAATGGAGGTCTGGATTTGGAGTCACACTCAAAATTAAAGTGGAAAACCACACTACAGGCTGATCCAACTTTGATGTAATGTCCTTAAAACAAGTCAAAATGAGGCTCAGTAGTGTGTGTGGCCTCCACGTGCCTGTATGACCTCCCTACAACGCCTGGGCATGCTCCTGATGAGGTGGCGGATGGTCTCCTGAGGGATCTCCTCCCAGACCTGGACTAAAGCATCCGCCAACTCCTGGACAGTCTGTGGTGCAACGTGGCGTTGGTGGATGGAGCGAGACATGATGTCCCAGATGTGCTCAATTGGATTCAGGTCTGGGGAACGGGCGGGCCAGTCCATAGCATCAATGCCTTCCTCTTGCAGGAACTGCTGACACACTCCAGCCACATGAGGTCTAGCATTGTCTTGCATTAGGAGGAACCCAGGGCCAACCGCACCAGCATATGATCTCACAAGGGGTCTGAGGATCTCATCTCGGTACCTAATGGCAGTCAGGCTACCTCTGGCGAGCACATGGAGGGCTGTGCGGCCCCCCAAAGAAATGCCACCCCACACCATGACTGACCCACCGCCAAACTGGTCATGCGGTAGGATGTTGCAGGCAGCAGAACGTTCTCCACGGCGTCTCCAGACTCTGTCACGTCTGTCACGTGCTCAGTGTGAACCTGCTTTCATCTGTGAAGGGACACTTATAAGAAACACTTATCTCCCTCACTAGCTTTAAGCACCAGCTGTCAGAGCAGCTCACAGATCACTGCACCTGTACATAGCCCATCTATAATTTAGCCCAAACAACTACCTCTTCCCCTACTGTATTTATTTATTTATTTTATTTTGCTCCTTTGCACCCCATTATCTCTATTTCTACTTTGCACTTTCTTCTACTACAAATCTACCATTCCAGTGTTTTACTTGCCATATTGTATTTGCTTTGCCACCATGGACTTTTTTTGCCTTTACCGCCCTTATCTCACCTCATTTGCTCACATTGTACATAGACTTATTTTTCTACTGTATTATTGACTGTATATTTGTTTTACTCCATGTGTAACTCTGTGTTGTTTTATGTTGTCCAACTGCTTTGCTTTATCTTGGCCAGGTCGCAATTGTAAATGAGAACTTGTTCTCAACTTGCCTACCTGGTTAAATAAAGGTGAAATAAATAAATAAAACATTTGTGGCCTGTTGGAGGTCATTTTGCAGGGCTCTGTCAGTGCTCCTCCTGCTCCTCCTCGCACATATATATATAGATATAGATATAGATATATATATATCTATCTATAAATCAACATAGGTACACTACCGTTCAAAAGTTTGGGGTCACTTAGAAATGTCCTTGTTTTTGAAAGAAAATACGATTTTTTGTCCATTTAAATAACATGAAATTGATCAGTAATACAGTGTAGACATTGTTAATGTTGTAAATGACTATTGTAGCTGGAAACGGCAGATTTTTTATGAAATATCTGCATAGGCGTACAGAGGCCCATTATCAGCAACCATCACTCCTGTGTTCCAATGGCACGTTGTGTTAGCTAATCCAAGTTTATAATTTTAAAAGAATAATTGATCATTAGAAAACCCTTTTTCAATTATGTTAGCACAGCTGAAAACTGTTGTGCTAATTAAAGAAGCAATAAACTGGCCTTCTTTAGACTAGTTGAGTATCTGGAGCATCAGCATTTGTGGGGTCGATTACAGGCTCAAAATGGCCAGAAACAAAGCACTTTCTTCTGAAATTCGTCAGTCTATTCTTGTTCTGAGAAATGAAGGCTATTCCATGCGAGAAATTGCCAAGAAACTGAAGATCTCGTACAACGCTGTGTACTTCTCCCTTCACAGAACAGCGCAAATTGACTCTAACCAGAATAGAAAGAGGAGTGGGAGGCCCCGGTGCACAACTGAGGAAGAGGACAAGTACATTAGTGTCTAGTTTGAGAAACAGACGACTCACAAGTCCTCAACTGTCAACTTCATTAATTAAATAGTAACCGCAAAACACCAGCCTCAACGTCAACAGTGAAGAGGCGACTCCGGGATGCTGGCCTTCTAGGCAGAGATGCAAAGAAAAATCCATATCTCAGACTGGCTAATAAAAATAAAAGATTAAGATGGGCAAAAGAACACAGACACTGGACAGAGGAACTCTACCTAGAAGGCCAGCCTCCCAGAGTATGCCCCCTTTATTTATCCTATGGTTCAGACTTACTGGGAGAATACTGTAAGAATGGCCCATGTTCTGAATTATGTTGCTGTACATTTCAAAAGTGCTGAACAAATAGTTGTATTGACCACGTCCGTCCTATCTCGTCCATTAATGTCTTAATGGAAATTACGGATTGCCTCTTATCCCCTTCAGGGGCGGAAATCCCGGGGGGGACACGACCCCCCCATCCTGGGAAAAATATGATTTGTCCCCCCCAATATATCACTGAAACATAACTATGTAATTTAAATAATATTCATAATACGCAATGAAAGCAATTGTGCTGATTATAGACACTTAATAGCGCGTTTTTAAGTTTCAAAAGATTGCGACCCCCCCACCCTTTGCCTCACAATGGTTTGATCCACTGCCAGTTCCTTAGTTGGCAAGGTAACAGAGGGGTGTTATCCACTGTCTGAAAGGCACTCAATGAACGTAACTGACGTGAGGTTAATCCAGTCAATCGCGCACACACACTAGCTGAATATGCAGAGCTAGCGGGCAAATATTAACTATTAAGCTAGCTAGTAATTATTCCATTTATGTGGCCTCGTCAAAGATGGAATCTTTGCTATCGTCAATTTATTCCAAGATCAGCATGCAGATGATGTAAGTTAGTGCTTCAAAGTCCCTGTGATAAGGTTAGCGATAAAATGAAGTCCAAACTGAACAGAACTACACTCTCTTCTACCATTGTCTTAAATATATTTAATGGTCTCGTTGCAAAAGCTAAATTGTAGCAAGGGAACTTTTATTTATTTATTTTATTTCACCTTTATTTAACCCGGGTAGCAAAGATTATAGCAAACACCATTGAAACGGAATTGGTGCTCGCTAGCTTTGCAAATTCAGCTATTGTTGGAAGCCAGCCAATATGAAACAAACTATTAAAATTACAAAAGGTTGCAGCATATGTTGTGTAAATGGTGAACTCATACAGCTGTCAACTCTTGTAATTTTAATCCGTTTCACATTTGCTAGCTACCTTTTAGATCGAAGCCCAAATAGAATGATAAAAGATAAGATGATAGAAGCCCATCTCCTACTGTAAATAACCTACACACTGTGTGTGTGTGTAGCCAGCCAGCCAGGTAGAAAAATGGCAGAAAAATAAAAGACAGAGTATTTTTCAGTACACCAAAACGCAAAGTAAGAACCCTAGTAGCCTAATATCTCAAAGACTAGTTGATAAAATGTTCATAAGAAATAAATGAAATTCTAATGGAAATGTTTCACAATGATGTCATTAGGCAGAGCAGGCAACAGATGGCACACAGACAGCAGAGTTGGGGACAGATATGCAGGGACAGACTGGCAGAGACAGGGAGTCTCAGGTAAGTTTGTTGAGTCTTTGTTTGGCAACATTATGAAAGGTTCTCAATGTTTTTTACTTGTAAAATAGGAACATAATTGGAAAATGCCATGGATACCCCGACTCTCAACTTAAACTGGTGACTGAACTAAGATTTGTTAAAGGCAATGGTATTGCTGTTGTGATTAGTTGTGTAGTTTTGGGTACCGGTAGTTAGGAGTACGGCAAACACCTTATTTCTTTGGTTCCTCAATATACATTTACCATATTACAATGTAGGCTATGTGTTACAGCACTACTTTTGGTGTCCCCCTCAGGAATTGCTCTTGAGAAAATGTAATGCAATTGTCCTCTCCAAAGTTGATATCAGATTTGTTGGTGCTGACATCTTCAGGACAGGAATACCGGTTTACTTAACGGAGGAATAAACACACATGTTCATCATTGGTGTTTCAACCAGAACGGGGAAAAATGCACTTTATTTATTTTCGCACATGCGCAGTCATACATCTCTCATAGGGCATGACTGTACCAGTGTAAGAACACAATTCAACAACATATTAGTCCACATGCCAACACCCCCACTTGCTCTTATACTGTACAAGTCGTATTCAACCTAACTTTATCAACACATTTAGCTTACAGTTATTCATCTCACAAATGTCAGTTTATATTCCAAACATGTAACCCAAGAATTTTTCATTTTTGAACTTCGTTACAGGTTTAGTCAAAACATCTGCAGCCATGTCTGCCGTTGGACAATATTCAATACTTATTTTACCATCACTGAGTGCAGATCGAATGAAATGATATCTGATGTCGACATGTTTACATCTCTGACGACATACTGGGTTCTTTGACAGAGCAATTGCACCTTGGTTATCTTCAAAGATTGTTACTGGTGTATATTGGCACTCACTATCCATCTCGCCCAATAACTGTACAAGGTACAAACTTTCTTGTGTAGTAGCAGCCAGTGCCATGTACTCTGCTTCACATGTAGATAAAGCTACTGTTGGCTGCTTCTTAGACCTCCATGAAATGACAGGTCCACATTTAGTTAAACTAAAACAATACCCTGTTATGCTTCGTCTGTCACTTTGATCTGCTGCCCAATCAGCATCACTATATGCTACGAGGTTGAGTTTTTCCACCCCCTTTTTGTAACACAACTCCTGATTCATTGTTCCCTTCAAGTACCTCAACACATGTTTAGCTGTTATCCAGTGTTGCTCTTTTGGTTCTGATAGGTATTGTGACAGCTTGCTGACAATCCAACTGATATCCGGTCTTGTACATGTCATCACATATATCAAGCTGCCTATCACTTCACGATACCTTTTTGAATCAATAAGTTCACCATCACCATCAAAGTTTAGTTTTTGTTCACATGGTGTTGACCTTGTCTTACAGTCTGACATACCAAACCTTTCCAGTATCTTTGTTATGTACCTTGTTTGGTTCATCGTTATTTTCCCTTCACTTTGTGTAAAATCAATGCCTAGGAAATGTCCAAGCCTCCCAAGATCTTTCATCTTAAATTTTTCACTTAACATTTCTTTTACACTTGTGAGTGAGTCACTATCACTAGCAGCGATAATTAGATCATCGACCCAAATTATCAAAATGATCCTTTCTGTTGCAGTTTGTTTGTTATAAACACAGTGATCAGCTGGGTTCTGTGTAAAACCATTTTCACTTAGGTGATCATGCAACATTTTGTTCCAGTTCCTTCCTGACTGTTTCAGGCCGTACAATGACTTGTTCAGTTTACAGACTAGTTGCTCACCTGTATCTGACCTGACTTCGAAACCCTCTGTTTGCTCCATGTACACTTCACAGTCAATAGGAGCATGTAGATATGCTGTTTTGACATCCATCTGATGTAACTCTAAGTCATACTGAGCTGCTAGCTGCATCAAACAGCGTACTGATGTCATATTTGCAGTTGGAGAAAAAGTCTCCTTATAGTCTATTCCTGCCACTTGACTATACCCCTTTGCAACATATCTTGCCTTGTATGTCTCAGTCTCATCTGAATTGTTTTTGACCGCATAGACCCACCTGCCCCCCACTGCATTTTTACCCTCTGGCAGTGTGGTTAATGTGAATGTATCATTTTCCCTAAGGGAATCCATCTCCTCCTTCATAGCAGTAGCCCAAATCTCTGATTTTGGTGAAATCATTGCTTCTTTGAAGGTTTGTGGTGCATTGCACATTACTCTGTAGCAGTAGTCAACACTAGGTGGTATCTGGTCATCACATTTCACTTTACACTCATAGTCTTTTAAGTACTGGGGTTTCTTCCTCGCTCTGTCTGGATAGCGTGGACTCTGACCATCTGAAGTCTCAATTTGCACATCTTGTGTCTCTTCTGAGTTTTGATCTGCCATCTTGGCTTTCGGCATGGGGTTTTCAAATCTCTCCCCATGAAGATCATCACTGTTTTCCAAATCTGTCTGAGTTTGGTGTTCGACTACACCTTTTGTAACACACTTGACTAATCTGTTTTTAAGAACTTTCCCAGTGTCTGGGTAGTAGACTAGGTATGCTGGACTATTTTTATCATACCCGACAAAAATACCCTTTTCACATCTTGAGTCTAACTTTTTCTTGTTCTGTCTATATGCATAGCAAACAGATCCAAATTCTTTCATCTTTGAAAGAAAGATCAGGCTTTCTCCCAGTAAACATGTAGTGTGGAGTCTGTCCTACACGCTTATTGTAACACCTATTGCGAATTACTGCAGCAGTCATTACAGCATATGTCCACAAGTTCTTTGGTAGGTTGCTTTCAAGTAGCATGCATCTTGCCATTTCGAACAGTGTTCTCCAATTTCTCTCAGCGGTCCCATTTTGATGGGGTGAGTAAGGGGCTGAAGTTTCATGTCTTATGGCGTTCTTACTGAGCAGTGACTGGAACTCTTTGGCTGTGAATTCTGTGCCATTATCTGACCTGACACACTTTATTTTCCCATAAGGGGCCACATCAGCAATAAACTTCTCAGTAGCTTTTACAGTATCACTCTTTGCTTTTAGGAAATACACAAAAACTGCCCCTGAATAATCATCCGTAAATGCTAGAGTATATCTGAACCCATCTTTCGCCTCTGGCTCAATAGGGCCAGCCAAATCAGTGTGCACAAGCTCAAGAGCCGCTTTTACCTTTTCATCAGGCTCTCTGTTTCTGCTCTGAACAAATTTTCCCTGAGTGCAGATTTCACAGTTGAGGGTAGATTTGTCAATCTTACCTGTGATTTTCATTCCCTCTGTCACATTTTCTAACTTTGACACATCCTCAAAATTACAGTGGCCAAGAATTTTGTGCCATGTGTGAATATCATAGCACCCATGACATCCATCATCATTTTCATCACTTACAGTGTTAAGATAGTAAAGTCTATCGTACTCCTTGATGTCAAAAGTGGTACCGTTCTTGTGGATGAGCTTGTTACACCCCTGTCGAAAGTTGACTGAAGCTCCGTTGGCTGTCGCTGCTTTAACAGAGAAAATGTCCTGTGGAAACGACGGCACGTACAGCGCCTTCGTCAGCGTTGTTTTTACCCGACGACCCGTGTTGTCTCTCAGGTAAACCTCCGCTGCACCTCTCCTCTCCGCGACACCATTCGTTCTTGTTCCGTCAGCCAGCTCCACGGAATGTTTTTCCGGTTTGAAAGTCTCGTCAAACTCCTTAAACTTCCCGATGTCCGTGACTATATGTGACGTTGCTCCCGTATCAACCATCAGCCCTTTCTGTTTCAGTCCACTAACCTGACAGTCACTTATTCTGAATGCAAATGTGTGGCTTTCAGCATCTGTTGCTTGTTTCACATTGTCTCTTCTTTTTCGTCTGCAATTTGCGTCAGTATGAGTGGATCTCTTGCAAAAACTACACCACTGTCTCCGTTCTTTGCGCTCTCCAGTAACGGTACATTCCCGGGCCTTGTGCCCTTTCTGGCCACAGTTGAAGCAGGTTATCTCGGTCCCTTTATCTCTCCCTCTTGGCCAGCTAACTTTAATGTTACTTGCCTTCATCACGTTGTCGTCAGTGGAAATGGCGCTAAACTTCTCGGTGCTTTCATAGCTCCTCAACTTGGTTTTGAACTTGCCAAAAGTTGTCGGCTCGTCACTCTGCGTAATGTGGATGGCAAACGGCTTAAATGATTCGGGCAAACCTTTCAGAATCATTGCAATCAACAGCCCATCACTTAAAGTCTCTTCAGCATTTCTCAGTGCTGTAATAGCCGTCTCAGCACGAATGATATAGTCCGTAACACTTTCGTCAGCGGCTTTCTGAAGAGAAGTTAGTTCAGTGTAGAGGCTAATCACACGTGGCTTCCCTTTACCTGCATAATGTTCCCTCAATATCTTCAACGCTTTTCTCCCATCATCTGCTGCTTCTCTCATTATCAGGGAAAGACTTTTATCATCCAAAACCTGTATCAATTCGGCGTAGGCTTCTTCATTTTTCTCTCCGTCTTCTTCATCTTCATCCACGCTCAATATGGCGGCCTTTAGCCCAAGCAAACGCAAGTGCCCCAAAAACTTTGTCTCCCATAACTCGTAGTTTTTTTTCATCTCCGTCGAAATATAATCTATTCCATCGGCTTCCATGTTCCCTCCTGGGCCCATAACCTGTTGGTGCTGACATCTTCAGGACAGGAATAACGGTTTACTTAACGGAGGAATAAACACACATGTTCATCATTGGTGTTTCAACCAGAACGGGGAAAAATGCACTTTATTTATTTTCGCACATGCGCAGTCATACATCTCTCATAGGGCATGACTGTACCAGTGTAAGAACACAATTCAACAACATATTAGTCCACATGCCAACAAGATTTTCACCCCTGATCCCCTTGTCGTCCCCTTATGCCATAGCTTGTACATCTCAATTGTCAGTAGAAACCACATTTGTTTAAGCAAGTCAGCCATATCAGCTGTTTTTTTTAAAGACAGTTAATGAGGCTAAATAAAGAGACGCCAGAAAAAAAACATTTCACGTTTTTCTGTCACATCATGTTTCTGCAGGTGGCAAATTCTCTGTATTTAGATGACTAGAACGGCCCAGGTCATTATAACAGCGTTTGGAGATTAGTAACTTGTCGGTGCGCGTTTTATGATTTTTGAGAAATATAAAAGCCACTGGCTGTCGGGTCCTCCCGATTCACCACCAGTCCGAGTAAAAGTGTGTTATGAAATCCGTTTCACAACAGAGTGGGACTCCGGTCTTTCGACCAATAGCATACCCAGCTTTCCCGTCACATGATCTTTATTTATGTAAGGTAACAGTCTTACACAGTGTGGCTTGGGCTTTTCGAGCTCTAGCCATACAATGCGCATGAGAGCGGAAAGCATGCTTCTCCCAGCTCTGTTTTTACAGTAAGCCTGGGGCCGAAACATTCGAGGAATCGTTGTTAAAATTCTGACCCAATATTGGTCTAGTGTTGATGGATCTCGGAGTTGAAGACAACCAGACGCGAAGTACAGAGACGATCGGACCTTCTGTCCATCATGATGCCAGGAAAGATAAGACGTTGCGTGGTGTTGTTCCAAACCAAATACTTTATGCTTGACAATGGAAAAGGCATGTGAATGAATCGGAAGGGTTTTGTCAGTTGGAATTACACTATAAGGTCTTTATGGTTGGATCCTGGGTTCCGCGAGCCTTTGTTTACAGAAAGAGTCCAGCAGTCCGGTCATGTTAATCGGAGAAGAGTGTCTGTCGTTGCTTAGATGGTGATTAGATAGGGACTCAAACTGCTCACCGACGGGCGGTGGTGACATAACCCCGCAACTGTGCCACCATGGATCTACTTGAGTGCCCAATCTGCCTGTTCCTCATGTGTGAACCGGCCACCATGTCCTGTGGTCACACGTTCTGCCGGAGCTGCCTGGGGAACTACTTGTCATCCAGGTGTCCAGCCTGCAAGGAAATATTTAAACAGAGCGACGCCAAAAACATCAAGAACAACATCCTACTCTTCAGTGTCGTTGAGAAGTGCTGCCCAGAAGAGACGAGGATAAAGTGTCATATTCTGGAGAAACTCAAAACCGGCGAGTTCACAGAAGCTTTACGCATCGCGGATGAAGGGATACGACTAGGTAGGTTTCTAACAATAATGTGTGAACTTGAGTACGTTTGAGTACTTCTCCTTCTGCAACCCTCGAGTAGGCTGCAGGACAGGCCTATGATCAAATGTGTATGTTCGTTGTGTAAAATGGAATCCACCCACTTATAAAAGCCCCACACGACCCTAATTACGTAAATGTACTATAAACAGCTATTTGCCCGAAAAAACTCCAGCCAAGACTTATGAAATAAAATGACACATAAAAACCAGACTTTAGATTAAATTATTTTGTCTTCAGTGCAATATAGACGACACAATCAGCCCCCCCTTGCAAAAGAGGCTTCTAACCTCAACGGTCTTTTCCTGGTTTTATAAAATACTGTTGGAACTGCTATAATATACTAGTGGTGTAGTGACCTGGCATCAGTGGCGACCCGTCATTCAGGGCATTGAGCCCCACCAGTTTAAAAAATAAAATTAAAAAAAGATTAATATATTTTTTGTGTGCTTGTTTTGCATGCTGTTTTGGCATTAATACATGTCAAGTATCAGTTTGCAAGTATCAGTTTGCAAGCAATGTAAAAGCTCAGTGCTTTTGTTTAGTGTTGTTGTGTAGTGGCTTTGCTGGCATCTATCAACATTTATTTTAGTTGAGTTTGCCACTGCCTGGCATGCACTCCCTGTTGTAGCCCATAGCCTGGTCACATAAGAGCCACATGGTGGGAGGCAGTACTGCACTCACAGTGGTCCAACATTACCTAAAGAAACGGAGGTTGTCACCAGGAGCTTACATACTTTTGGTCATGTAGTGTATGTGGACCCCTGCTCGTCAAACATCTCATTCCAAAATCATGGGCATTAATATGGAGTTGGTCACCCCTTTTGCTGCTAGAACAGCCTCTTCTCTTCTGGGAAGGCTTTCCACTAGATGTTGAAACATTGCTGCTGGGACTTATTTCCATTCAGCCACGAGCATTAGTGAGGTTAGGCGATTAGGCCTGGCTCATCCCAAAGGTGTTCAATGGGGTTGAGGTCAGGGCTCTGTGCAAGCCAGTCAAGTTATTCCACACTGATTAACAAACCATTTCTGTATGGTCCTCGCTTTGTGCACAGGGGCATTGTCATGCTGAAACAGGAAAGGGCTCTCCCCAAACTGTTGCCACAAAGTTGGAAGCACAGAATCATCTAGAATGTCACTGTATGCTGTGGCGTTAAGATTTCCACTCACTGGAACTAAGGGGTCTAGCCCGAACCATGAAAAACAGCCCCAGACCATTATTCCTCCTCCACCAAACTTTACAGTTGGCACTGTGCATTCGGGCAGGTAGGGTACTCCTGGCATCCGCCAAACCCAGACTCGTCCGTCGGACTGCCAGAGGGTGAAGCGTAATTCATCACTCTAGAGAACGCGTTTCCACTGCTCCAGAGTCCAATGGCGGTGAGCTTTACACCACTCCAGCTGACGCGTGGCATTGTGCATGGTGATCTTAGGCTTGTGTGCGGCTGCTCGGCCATGGAAACCCATTTCATGAAGCTACTGACGAACAGTTCTTGTGCTGACTGACGTTGCGTCCAGAGGCAGTTTGGAACTTGGTAGAGTGTTGCAACTGAGTACAGACGATTTTTACGTGCTTCAGCACTCGGCGGTCCCGTTCTGTGAGTTTGTGGAATACCACTTCGCAGCTGAGCCGTTGTTGCTCCTAGACATAATAACAGTACTTAGAGTTGACGGGAACAGCTCTAGCAGGGCAGAAAGTTGACAAACTGACTTGTTGGAAAGGTAGCATCCTATGACAGTGTCATGTTGAAAGTCACTGAGCTCTTCAGTAAGGCCAGTCTGCTGCCAATGTTTGTCTATGGAGATTGCATGGCGGTGTGCTCAATTTTATACACCTGTCAGCATGGGTGTGGCTGAAATAGCCCGAATCCACTAATTTTGGGGTGTCCCCATACTTTTGTATGTATGAATGAATGACCAGGTGATGGATGCCACTTGTTAATTCCACTTTAATCAGTGTAGATGAAGGCGAGGAGACAGGTCAAGAATGGTCAACCACCCAAAGGACATCCAGCCATCTTCACACAACTGTGGGAAGCATTGGCGTCAAAATGGACCAGAATCCCTATGGAACGCTTTTGACACCTTGTAAATCAATCCCCCTGACGAATTGAGGCTGTTCTGAGGGCAAAAGGGGGTACAACTCAATATTATGGTGTTCCTAATGTTTTGTACACTCAGTGTATATGTTAAAGAGGGTGGGGCTCAAGGCTGCATCCCTGTCTCCCCCTAAGAAATATGTGTGGGGGGGAGGGGTGTGGTGTTAGAGAGGGAGAGAGACTCAAATTGACTAAACTTGGCATGAAGGTCTGCTATACAAATAGATGGAAAGCTGTTTTGGGGGAAAAACAGCATTATAAAATCAATGTACACAAACAACCCAGCCAGACTTCTGTAACACTGGGTCCAGTGACATGTAATCTGTTGTGAGTGGGTGACACACACACACACACAAGTGCATGCACGCAACACACTCAAGTGGCTGTGTTCTAAGCATTGGAGTGTTGGTGAGTCTTTGTTAATGTTCTTCTTTGCTATGGCTGGTCAGTAATGCCAGTAGTCCACACACGTGACACTCCCCCAGCGAAGCACAGCAGTGTTTAGGAAGGTGACCAGGGTTACTTCTGAGGTGATGGGCACAGTTTCCTTGTCTTTCTTGTGGTGTATTTTTGTCATTGGTTTTCCCCCCTGTTTTGAGTCGTGACTCGTGACAGCCTTATGCAGCAGCTGATTGGTTTCTGGGTGCTGAGATTAGATTGGTAGTAATGTGTAACAGACATGCAGAGGTGTGAGGGAGTTAAGTTTCATAGTGAAGGCCTAAGCTCATACTAATGGTCAGTCGTTACATTCAATGTGGATCAACAGAGAATGAAACAACTTCCTGTAAGAGTAAGTCTGTGATGATTCTGAATCTTTGTCCTCCACCCACCAGTTGTTTAACTGCTTTTCTGTCTGGTTTGTCATACTGGGGGTGTCAGTGCACCAAACACTTTGCATAAGTAACTGTTTCTACGCACCACACAGGACTATGCATAGCAGTTCTGGTTTTAATGCAACCCTGCTGTGCCATTGTTTTGATACACATAATCACATTCTATTAATACTCTGCAGGCTTGGCTGTAAAACTAGTAGGTAGCATACCTGGTCTTGGGGGAGGAGGGAAGGTGAGGGTATGAGATCAGATGTGCAATTTGTAGCAAGAATGGAGATGGGTTGAGCTCATGTCACTTCAGGTTTTTGGGAGATGTCCAGTGTTATCTATTATTCCCTATGCATTGCAGGTGCAAGGGCAAATGGAACGAAACCAATTCTGACTGGGAAGCTGTCATCCTACAATAACTGTCAGGGATCACTGTTAATTATATCGAACTCTCTCTTCCCTCGCCTCCTCCCTCCCTCCCTCCATCGCCCAGCTCCTGGTGATGTGAGTCTGAAGGTGTGGAGAGCGGAAGCCAGTATGGGACTGAGACTTTTCTCTGATGCCCTGAGGGACCTGGAAGACCTCTGCTGCGTTCGCCCCAACTGGACAGAGGTAAGAAGCACCATGTTATTAGAATGCTATGTCAGACCATACCAGGAGAGAGGAGGGGTTTGGACCGAGGTAACAGTATCTCTGGTGTAACTGAATCGGGGCCTGCCTAGGGGTCTATACGTCGTCTGCACCTCCTTTATGTTTTCCTTTAATATCACTGTTTATTCCCCTTAAATGATCTGTCATCTATGGGTGCATCTCAATACTCCACCCTGTTTTCAGATCAGTTGTTGTCTTGATAAGTCACCACCACGTAACCTTATAAGGAGTTGTACCAAATCAGACTGATTTAGATTTGATGGCATATTTTCAGTTTCCTAGTGTGCTTCCTAGTATGCTTCTGAAATGGCACCCTAATATCCTCTTTATAGTGCACTACGTTTAACCAGACCCTTATGGGCTCTGGTCTAAAGTACTGCACTAATTAGGGTGCAATTTTGGACACCATTCTAGTTTTGTGTGTCCTGGTTGTTTTCTCTGTGGCTGCTGCTGATGGACTGTGTCTGTAGAAGTGTACAGTATGTTATATAATCTCTCTGTGGCTGCTGCTGATGGACTGTCTGTAGAAGTGTACAGTATGTTATGTCATTTGAGGCACATTATGCAAACGGCTACTTATGTCATCATGTAACTGAATCATTGGACACTAGTGGGTGGGTGAGTGCTATGACAGCTATGCATTGTTGTTAAGGCTGTTGTATAGGATTACCCCTTTTGTCCATAACATCTATGTGCAGAAACAGCCCAAAATATAGGTCAGTGTTATTCAATTCTGATCTTGGAGGTCTTCTCACCTAAATCGGCTAATCCAGGGTTTCCCAAACTCAGCCCCCCCCCCCCCCCTCCTCTCCTCCTCTCTCTCTCTCTCTCTCTCTCTCTCTCTTCTCTCCTCTCTCTCTCTTTCTCTCTCTCTCTCTCTCTCCTCTCTCTCTCTCTCTCTCTCTCCCTCCTCTCTCCCTCTCTTTCTCTTCTCTCTCTTCTCTCTCTCTCTCTCCTCTCTCTCTCTCTCTCTCTTCCACTCCTCTCTCTTCTCTCTCCCTCCTCTCTCTTCTCTCTCTCTCCCCCTCTCTCTCTCTCTCTCTCTCTCTCTCTTCTCTCTCTCTCTTCTCTCTCTCTCTCTCTCCTCTCTCTCTCTTCCACTCCTCTCTCTTTCTCTCTTCCACTCCTCTCTCTTCTCTCTCTCTTCCACTCCCTCTCTCTCTTCCCTCCTCTCTCTTCTCACTCCCTCCTCTCTCTTTCTCTCTCTCTTCCACTCCTCTCTCTCTTTCTCTCTCTCTTCCACTCCTCTCTCTCTCTTTCTCTCTCTCTTCCACTCCTCTCTCTCTCTTTCTCTCTCTCTTCCACTCCTCTCTCTCTTTCTCTCTCTCTCTCTCTCACTCTCTTCCATGCAGGAAGTTTAGAGTGGAGACCATCTCTTTACAGAAACACAGCATTTAACATAACAGATATGTCTTACTATTTGTTAAGTATATAATCGTTAACTATTAATATCATAGAAAAACTATCACAGTGCTCTAGGGCAACGGTGTCTAGATGGAATTTGTATTTGTGGTCCTGGCAACGGGACCTTTTTTTTGGAACACCATTATTTTTGTCTTACGGAGAGTTACTGTCAGGGCCCAGGTCTGACAGAATCTGTGCAGAAGATCTAGGTTCTGCTGCAAGCCCTCCTTGGTTGGGGACAGAAGCACCAGATCATCAGCAAACAGTCTGACATTTCACGTCAGATTCTAGTAGGGTGAGGCCTGGTGCTGCAGACTGTTCTAATGCCCTCACCAAATTCATTGATATATATAGGGGTGCTTAAGCTGCTTTGAAATCAACAAAGCATGACAAGACTTTGCCTGCGTTTTGTTTGTTTGTTTGTCAATTAGGTTGTGCAAGGTGAATACGTGGTCTCTCATATTGTAATTTATTAAAAAGCCAATTTGACATTTGCTCAGAACATTGTTTTGACTGAGGAAATGTATGAGTCTGCTGTTAATGATAATGCAGAGGATTTTTCCAAGGTTTCTGTTGATTCATATCCCACGGTAGTTAATGTGGTCAAATTAGGGTGATCAGTCCTTGGTTCCAAATATTGGGGAAGATGCTAGAGCTGAGGATGATGTTAAAGAGTTTTAGTATAGCCAATTGGAATTTGTGGTTTGTATATTTTATCATTTCACTGAGGATACCATGAACACCACAGGCCTTTTTGGGTTGGAGGGTTTGTATTTTGTCCTGTAGTTCATTCAATGTAATTGGAGAATCCAGTGGGTTCTGGTAGTATTTAACAGTTGATTCTAAGATTTGTATTTGATCATGTATATGTTTTTGTTATAAGGCCAAAAAGATTGGAGAAGTGGTTTACCCATATTTCTCAGTTTTGGATAGATAACTCTTGTATTGTAGTTTGTATAGTGTTTTCCAATTTTATCAGAAATGGTTCTTCTTTGGATTCTTCAATTACATTGCTGATTTCTGACGTGCTCTTCCTTCTTTTTCCGTAGTGTATTGTTTTAGTGATTCACCATAGTGAAGGCGTAGGCTCAGGTTTTCTGGGTCTCTATGTTTTTGGTTGGATAGGTTTGTCCATTTCTTTCTTAGGTTTTTGAATTCTTCATCAAATCATTTGTTATTGTTTTTAATTTTCTTTGGATTTCTGTTTGAAATTTTTAGATTTGATACAGAAGCTGAGAGGTCAAATATACTGTTAAGATTTTCTACTGCCAAGTTTACACCTTCACTATTACAGTGGAACGTTTTGTCCAGGAAGTTGTCTAAAAGGGATTGAATTTGTTGTTGCTTAATTGTTTTTTGGTAGGTTTACACACTACTTTCCTTCCATCTATAGCATTTCCTAATATTACTCAGTTCCTTTTGGCTTTGATGCCTCATGATTTGAGTATTGCTCTGTCCAAGTAGAGTCGATTGATTTTGCTATGATCTGATAGTTGTGTCAGTGGGCTGACTGTGAATGTTCTGAGAGACTCTGGGTTGAGGTCGGTGATAAAGTAGTCTACAGTACTACTGCCAAGAGATGAGCTATATAGGTGTACCTACCGTAGGAGTACCCTCAAAGCTTACCATTGACTATGTACATACCCAGCGTGCGACAGAGCTGCAGTAGGTGTGACCTGTTTTTGTTGGTAATGTTGTGCCAAGGGGGGCATATGGGGGAGGGAATGCTGTCACCTCCAGGTAGGTGTCCCCCTGTGTGCTGAGAATGTCAGTTTCTTCTCCAGTTCTGGTATTTAGGTTGCCACAGACTAGTACTGTACATATACCTGGGCCTGGAAATTATTGATTTCCCCCTCCAGGATGGAGAAGCTGTCTTCATTAACCTCTCTTGGGGAGGTGGGATGCTAGCCCACGGTTCACACTATTCAACAGCCAGTGAAAAATCAGAGTGCCAAATTCAAAATGTCAAAATTCTCAAACATACGACTATTTTACACCATTTTAAAGATGCACGTCTCCTTAATGTAACCACATTTTCCGATTTCAAAAAGGCTTTACGTCGAAAGCATAAAGTTAGATTATGTTAGGACAGTTCCAACACAAGAAAAACCACACAGCCATTTTCCTAGCAAGGACAGGTGTCACAAAAACCAGAAAACCAGCAAAAATTATGCACTAACCTTTGACGATCTTCATCAGATGACACTCCTAGGACATCATGTTACACAATACATGCATTTTTTGTTCGATCAAGTTGATATTTATATCCAAAAACAGCATTTTACATTGGCGCATGATGTTCAGAAAATATTTTGCCTCCAATACTGCCGCTGAATCAGCACAACAATTTACAAAAATACTCATAAACGTTGCTAAAATTTTAAACTGTTATTCAAAGAATTATAGATGAACATCTCCTTTATGCAACCACTGTGACAGATTTTAAAAAAAAAGCTTCACGGGGAAAGCACACTTTGCAATAATCTGAGTACTGCGCTCAGAAAAAGACATCAAGCAATACAGATACCTGCCATTTTGGAGTCATCTAAAATCATAAATAGCATTAGAAATATTCACTTACCTTTGATGATCTTCATCAGAAGGCACTTCCAGGAATCCCAGGCCCACAATAAATGTTGTTTTGTTCGGTAAAGTCCATAATTTATGTCCAAATACCTCCTTGTTATTTGCACGTTCAGTAAGCTACTCCAAGTGTAGGAAGTGCGGCCAAAATGTCACGACGAAAAGTAAAAGAAAGTCCTATTTACGTTCGTTCAAACATGTCAAACGTTGTATAGCATCAATCTTTAAGGCCTTTTTAACTTAGAACTTCAATAATATTCCAACCGGACGATTCCAATGTCTTGAAAAACGTTTTGGAACACAGCTACCCCTCACGTAAATGCGCGCCAATGAACTCATGTGCTTTCCTGAGTCAACAACTTCCAACTTCCTTTGTTGGCTCTCTGTTCACCATAGACGCCTCAAACAACTTTCTAAAGACTGTTGACATCTAGTGGAAGCCTTAGGAAGTGCAAAATGGACCCTAAGTAAAACTACAGCCTCAGATCCTCCACTTCCTGGTTGGATTTTTTCTCAGGTTTTTGCCTGCCATATGAGTTCTGTTATACTCACAGACATCATTCAAACAGTATTAGAAACTTCAGAGTGTTTTCTATCCAAATTTACTAATAATATGCATATTCTACTTCCTGGGCCCGAGTAGTAGGCCATTTAATTTGGGTACGTTTTTCGTCCAGCCGTGAAAATACTGCCCCCTACCCAAGAGAGGTTAAAGTATGGAGATTCTATTGGGGGGATATAAGTAGCACACAGGAGGACATTTTTCTCTGTTCAGATAATTTCCTTTAGAATTTCTAGCCAAATATAAAATGTTCATGTTTTGATTAATTTAATACAGTGAGTTAGGTCTGCTCTATACCAAATTGGCATACCCCCTGCCTGTTTCACACCTGGTTGTTTGGTGTATGGGACTACCAGCTCTCTGTAACGTAGAGGGCAACCAGTGGGTCCATCTCCTCTACCATGTTTCTTGTAGGATGACAATGTCTATATTTCTGATGTCTTTGGGTCTCTCTCTCTCTGTTTCGGTCTCTCTCATCCATTATTCTCCCTCTTTTCTGTTCTCTCCAGGGTTTATTTCGTAAAGGTAATGTGTTACTGGAGATGGGTCATCAGTCTGAAGCCCTGATCCAGTTTCACCGGTGTCTCAAACTACAGGCCGACTTCACTCCTGCCAAGAGCCAGATTAAAAAGGTCAGTAGCTATAGCCAACACTGACTGGCTCATTTACTGTTTACAGCAGACTGGCTTATTTACTGACTGGCTCATTAACTGACTGTTTACCAATCACTGGTCCAGTTACTTACTGACTATTTTTCCCTTACTGACTGTCTGCTTGACTGTGCTTTACTGGCTGTTTCACTGGTCCAGTTAGTCTCACTGACTGACTGTTTTCCACTCATTGACTGTCTGCCTGACTCTGCTTCACTGACTCATTCAGTTTCACTAGCTTAGTGTGTCAGTGACTGCCTGGCTGAATGACTATATGGGGTCAGTTAAGGTCCTAGGAATGGGTGGCAGTTGCTGCTTCTAGGAATGCTTTAAGGAATGGAATGCCTTGGAACAGTGTTAGACAATCTCAACATGTACTGTATACTAAACTCAGCAACAAAAGAAAACGTCCTCACTGTCAACTGCGTTTTATTTTCAGCAAACTTCACGTGTAAATATTTGTATGAACCTAACAAGATTCAACAACTGAGACATAAACTGAACAAGTTCCACAGACATGTGACTAACAGAAATTGAATAATGTGTCCATGAACAAAGGGGGGGTCAAAATCAAAAGTAAGTCAGTATCTGGTGTGGCCACCAGCTGCATTAAGTACTGCAGTGCATCTCCTCCTCAGGGACTACATCAGATTAGCCAGTTCTTGCTGTGAGATGTTACCCCACTCTACCACCAAGGCACCTGCAAGTTCCCGACATTTCTGGAGGGAATGGCCCTAGCCCTCACCCTCCGATCCAACAGGTCCCAGACGTGCTCAATGGGATTGAGATCCGGGCTCTTTGCTGGCCTTGGCAGAACACTGACATTCCTGTCTTGCAGGAAATCATGCACAGAACGAGCAGTATGGCTGGTGGCATTGTCATGCTGGAGGGTCATGTCAAGATGAGCCTGCAGGAAGGGTACCACATGAGGGAGGAGCATGTCTTCCCTGTAACGCACAGCGTTGATATTGCCTGCAATGACAACAAGCTCAGTCTGATGATGCTGTGACACACCGCCCCAGACCATGACGGACCCTCCACCTCCAAATCGATCCCGCTCCAGAGTACAGGTCTCGGTGTGACCCTCATTCCTTCGACGATAAACGCGAATCCGACCATCATCCCTGTTGAGACAAAACCGTGACTCGTCAGTGCAGGTGTTGTTACACGTGGTCTGCCACTGCAAGGACGATCAGCTGTCTATCCTGTCTCCCTGTAGCGCTGTCTTAGGCGTCTCACAGTACGGACATTACAATTTATTGCCCTGGCCACATCTGCAGTCCTCATGCCTCCTTGCAGCATGCCTAAGGCACGTTCACGCAGATGAGCAGGGACCCTGGGCATCTTTCTTTTGGTGTTTTTCAGTCAGTAGAAAGGCCTCTTTAGTGTCCTAAGTTTTCATAAGTGTGACCTTAATTGCCTACCGTCTGTAAGCTGTTAGTGTCTTGACGACCGTTCCACAGGTTCATTGAACAAGCATGGGAAACGGTGTTAAAACCCTTTACAATGAAGATCTGTGAAGTTATTTGGATTTTTACGAATTATCTTTGAAAGACAGGGTCCTGAAAAAGGGGCGTTTTCTTTTTTTTGCTGAGTTTATATACAGCAGGGGTGGGCAATGATTTCAGCCCGAGGGCCACATTGGGATTTCAAAATTCAGATTTGTTTGTCAAAAGCAATTTGCGGGCCAGAAAAAGTTATTTGAAAATGTATAGATCCATTAGTGTTTCTACATGCTTTCTACCTAGTTTTAGACGTTCAAGAGTGTCCTGGAGGTTAAAAAATCCTCAAAACTTCCCTGGGCCGGATTGAATGGACTCGTGGGATGAATCTGGCTTGGGGGCCATATAACATTCACCCCTGATGTACAGTAGACCAAGAACAAGGATGACTGACTGGGTGGGGTTATTCAAGGACAGGCTAGCATTGTAAATGCTATGATATGCTATGGAACACTGTCAGACTAACACTTATGTGTTTCAGGTCAACTAAGGCGAGGGGTCATCTATGCTAGAAAATGATATGACATGGGACAATATTAAGCAATCTAAACACTTCTACGTAACTGATAAATGGTCAGTTACAGTTAGAGGGCCAGTTAGAGGCTAACTGTGTCAGGTTATCTGAGGTTGGATAAGTTTTAGAAATGCAATGTCACAGAAGGCAATCTAGTCATTTACATGTTCAATCTGGTCATTTACATGTTCAATCTGGTCATTTACATGTTCAATCTAGTCATTTACATGTTCAATCTAGTCATTTAAAATATTCAGCAAGTTGTGAGTTTCTAAATGAATGGTTGATGGATTGATTGATTAAAGCCACGTCTGATGTTGTAGGACGAATTGTGTTGCAGAATGTTGTGGGATATGTTTATAATGATGGAACGTGTATGATGTTTTTAAATGATTCATGGATAGATTGATCTGTGTGTATGTTTCCCCTGGGCAGATCCTGGAGACGGAGGGCATGTCAGTGCCAGAGGAGGTGCCCCAGATCCTCCAGGTGGTCTCAGAGTACCTCAGAGACCACTGCCCCCCCATCACAGTCCTCTTCCCTGCAGAACCCGCACACAGCCACACACACAGCCACACACACTGCCACAACAAAAGCTTCCGATACCCTCAGGTGGAGGGGGCAGACGGGGACAGGAGAGGAGACTTGGAGACAGGGCCAAAGGTGAAACATGGGACCAGTACTGAGTGCTGTCTCTGTCAGGCCGTGTCCTTCCTCCCTACAGCCGAGGATGATGAGATGAGGAGGAGGGAGGAGAGGCACAGCAGGGGTACATAGAACATACACACACACACACACACACACACACAGGAAGAGAGAAGAGACATGTTGATGGTTGATATTGGTTATATGTTGTCTCCCTCAGGAGGCTGCAGTCTGGACAGAAGAGACTCTCTGAGTGTCCTCACTGTGTCTGACTTTGAATGTCCCCTCTGTATCAGGTTAGTAGTTTCCATAAGTGGTACATCCTGTGGAGTCTTGTGGTACTGTGTTATTGTTGAGAATCTTGTGCTGTACTCTGATCTTAGTGCTGTACCTCTACAGGTTGTTCTATGAGCCAGTGACCACTCCCTGTGGACACACCTTCTGTAGGACCTGCCTCGAGAGAAGCCTAGACCACAACCTCCGCTGCCCCCTCTGCAAACAACCACTACAGGAGGTAACTATGCCCTACGTAACTATGCCCTACGTAACTATGCCCTACGTAACTATGCCCTACGTAACTATGGCCTACGTAACTACAGTGCTTTGCAAAAATATTCAGTATTCACATTTATTGTCAACATAAAATACTATGTAATGTAGATGAGGAATATGTTTTTTTTAGTTTAAGATAAGTAAAACCTAAACTAAAATATAGTCATTGCATAAGTATTCAGACCCTTTGTTTAGGCAAGCCTAAATGACTTCTGGAAGGTCCCTTACACAGATTCAACTACAAGGATCAGGGAGCTTTTGGAAGCCTCATAAAGAAGGCCAGTGATTGGTAGATGGGTAACAATAACAAATCAGACATTGAATATCTCTTTAAGCATGGTCAGCCTAGTGGTTAGAGTGTTGGGCTAGTAACCGAAAGGTTGCAAGTTCGAATCCCCGAGCTGACAAGGTACAAATCTGTCGTTCTGCCCCTGAACAAGGCAGTTAACCCACTGTTCCTAGGCCGTCATTGAAAATAAGAATTTCTTCTTAACTGACTTGCCTAGTTAAATAAAGGTAAAAAAAATGTCATAATTATGTTGTGGATTATGTATTAAACCACCCAGACACATCAAAGATACTGTCGTCCTTCTGAACTGAGCTTCAGGACAGGAAGGAAACTGCTCAGGGATGTTACCAGGAGGCCATTGTTGATTTTAAAACAGCTACAGAGTCCAATGGCTATGATAGGAGAAAACTGAGGATGGATCAACAACATTATAGTGACTCCACAATAACGACCTAAATGACAGAGTGAAAAGAATAATACAAAAATACTGAATAAAATATTCCAGAACATGAATCTTGTATGCAGTAAGGTACTAAAGTAATACTGCTAAAAAATACACTTTTTGTCCTAAATGCAAAGCCTTATGGGAAAACACAACACATCACTGAGTAACTGTCTCCTTATTTTCAAGCATGGTGGTGGCTGCATCATGGTATGGGTATACTTGACATCGGCAAATACTTGGGAGTTTTTCAGGATAAAAAGAAACAGGATGGAGCTAAGCACAGGCAAATCCTAGAGAAAAACCTGCTTCAGTCTACTTTACACCAGAGACTGAGAGAGGAATTCACCTTTCAGCAGGATAATAACCTACAACACAAGGCTAAATCTGGAGTTGCTTACCAAGAAGACAGTGAATGTTTCTGAGTGGCCAAGTTACAGTTTTGACTTAAATCTGTTTCAAAATCTGTGGCAAGACTTAATGGCCATGATCATCAACGTCTTAACAGAGCTTGAAGATTTATTTTAAAGAATCATTGTCAAATATTGCACAATCCAGGTGAGCAAAGCTCTTACAGACTTACCCAAGAAGACTCACAGGTGTAATCAATGCCAAAAGTGTTTTTCACATGTATTGACTTAGGCAACAACTATATTTTAGCTATTTCATTTCTATTAATCTTTAGAAAAATATAATTGTTCTTCCACTTTGACATTACAGAGTATTTTGTGCAGTTTGTGCAGAAAATTACAATGAAATACATTTGAATCTCACTTTGTAACACAATAAAATGTAAAGAAATCCAAGCGGCCTGAATACTTTTGCAAGGCAATGTATGTACACTACTACATAACTAGGGCCTACGTAACTAGGGCCTTCGTCTGTGTACATGGACTCAATCAGAAACGCATTGCATATAACATCATAATGAAACAATTGCAATGGAAGGTCTGCTTGTAGTGTTTTTATGCCCCTATCATGTTTATAACCCAAGGGAGATCGCTTTAACTGGGATGCACTTATTTGTTACTTTTCTTCCCAATAATGCGGAATCGCTTCGTCTTTCCTGTGTAGTACTTTAAGAACAGGAAGTACAACCCCACGGTGCTGCTGCAGGAGATCATGTCTCACCTCTTCCCCCTGCAGCTGGATGAGAGGAAGCAGGTCCACGAGACTGAGATGGCCGAACTATCCAAGTGAGTCCTGTCGCTGACGCTCTGTAACCAGGGGTAAACGGAGGTCGATTGCGAACCCTCTCGGTTTGTTCTAGAGTCTCCCAGAACTGTAACCTGGCACCCAAACTGATTTCTCTACCTTTCATCTTTGTGAGTGCAGCGTTCAGTCTGGTTTAACCAGGCTACGAAAATTGGCCCTTACCTGTAAAACGAGCTTTGGAACTAATTTGGTAGAAGTTCTTAATGCCTGAATGAAATGAGAGACTGAAATGTGAAATTGTTGCTGGGCTATCATATGCTCGCCAGAATGAGCTTGGGGTGAGTTGGCAACCTTAATGGTAACCATGACAACAGGCATCGGGCATCAGGCTCCTCATACAGTAGAGAGTAGACGTTGTGACCGTGAGTTTATTGGCAAAGCACCGCACAAGGCAACAACACCAGCTGCTGGACAAGAGCAACACTGAAAATATGTATACAGTAGCAGTCAAAAGTTTGGGCACACCAATTCATTCAAGGGTTTTTCTTTATTTTTACTATTTTCTATATTGTAGAATAATAGTGAAGACATCAAAACTATGAAATAACACATATGGAATCATGTAGTAACCAAAAAAGTGTTAAACAAATCAAAATATATTTTATATTCTTCTAAGTAGCCACCCTTTGCCTTGATGACAGCTTTGCACACTCTTGCCATTCTCTCAACCAGCTGCACCTGGAATGCTGTTCCAACAGTCTTGAAGGAGTTCCCACATATGCTGAGCAATTGTTGGCTGCTTTTCCGTCACTCTGCGGTCCAACTCATCCCAAACCATCTCAATTGGGTTGACGTCAGGTGATTGTGGAGGCCAGGTCATCTGATGCAGCACTCCATCACTCTCCTTCTTGGTCAAATAGCCCTTACACAGCCTGGAGGTGTTGGGTCATTGTCTTGTTGAAAAACATATGATACTCCCACAAAGTGCAAGCCAGATGAGATGGTGTATCGCTGCAGAATGCTGTGCTAGCCTTGCTGGTTAAGTGTGCCTTGAATTGTAAATAAATCACTGACGGTGTCACCGGCAAAGCGACCCCACACCATCACACCTCCTCCTCCATGCTTCACGGTGTGAACCATACATGCGGAGAACATCCGCTCACCTACTCTGCGTCTCACAATGACATAGCGGTTGGAAGCAGAAAGCTCAAATTTAGACTCGTCAGACCATTGGACAGATTTCCACCGGTCTAATGTCCATTGCTTGTGTTTTTTTGGCCCAAGCATGTCTCTTCTTCTTATTGGTGTCCTTTAGTAGTGGTTTCTTTGCAGCAATTTGACCATGAAGGCATGATTCACGCAGTGTCCTCTGAAAAGTTAATGTTGAGATGTGTCTGTTACTTGAACTCTGAAGCATTTATTTGGGCTGCAATTTCTGAGGCTGGTAACTCTAATGAACTTATCCTCTGCAGCAGAGGTAACTGGGTCTTCCTTTTCTGTGGCGCTCGTCATGAGAGCCAGTTTCATCATAGAGCTTGATGGTTTTTGCGACTGCAAAAAGTTCTTGAAGTTTTCCGCATTGACTGACCTTCATGTCTTAAAGTAATGATGGCTTGTCGTTTTTCTTTGCTTATTTGGGCTGTTCTTGCCTTAATATGGACTTGGTCTTTTACCAAATAGGGCTATCTTCTGTATACCACCCCTACCTTGTCACAACACAACTGATTGGCTCAAATGCATTAGGAAGGAAAGAAATTCCACAAAATAACTTCTAGCAGGGCACACGTGTTAATTGAAATGCGTTCCAGTTGACTACCTCATGAAGCTGGTTGAGAGAATGCCAAGAGTGTGCAAAGCTTTCATCAAGGCAAAGGGTGTCTACTTTGTTTAACACTTTTTTGGGTTACTACATGAATCCATGTGTTATTTCATAGTTTTGATGTCTTCACTATTATTTTACAATGTAGAAAATAGTAAAAAGAAAGAAAAACCCTTGAATGAGTTTGAGTCCAAACTTTTGACTGTGTGTGTATTAAATACACACCTCCTTAACACCACTGTTACCCTGATTAAATATATATTTATCTCTCTCTGTATCCTCTCTCTTTTTGCATCCTCTGTCTCTTTCTGCTTTCTCTCTGTTTCTCTCCCTCCATCCCCCAGTCTAACTAGGGACATCCCTATCTTTGTGTGTACGGTGGCGTACCCGGGGGTGCCCTGTCCTCTCCACATCTTCGAGCCTCGTTACCGCCTCATGATGAGACGATGCATGGAGACGGGCACCAGGAAGTTTGGCATGTGCATCTACGAACATGGAAAAGGGTGGGTCGTGGATGTGTACAATCTGAAAATACTGGTATGAAAATGAACCCTGAGTGTATCTGTCTGACTCTTTTCCCCTTTTACACTACTACGCTGAGCCGCACTGTACTGGGGATCAGATTTTTTCACATTACCCTTTCAGCTTGCTTCCAACAACTCTCTGTCTGTGTGTGTCTTCCAGATTTGCAGACTACGGCTGTATGCTGGAGATCCATAGCCTGGAGGTGTTGCCTGATGGTCGCTCCTATGTGGACTGTGTGGGAGGAAGTCGCTTCAGGGTCCTGAAGAGAGGACAGAGAGATGGATACCACACTGCTGATATAGAATACATGGAGGACCACAAGGTAAGTTACAACACGGTTGTTCTAACCTAATCCTGGCCCTGGATGACCCCTGTGAATGCAGTGTTTTGGTTGAATTTAACACTCCTGGGGAAGGTTACAAATGCTATTTTATTAGCTAGTTCTCCTGTGAGTGTTTTACTGATACTTGGCCTGTTTCCAAGCAACAGTTTGTAAAGACAATGTTCAGTGCTCAACCAGGCATACCTTAGAGAGGGGGGTGTGTGTGTGTGTGTGTGTGTGTGTGTGTGCACGCGCACTAGAGGCTCAACATGCTTTGTTCACACCTACTGTAAAGGTCAGAGCCTTAACTACACGAAAACAACAGTAGACACTATGGAATACAAAACTTTTACCATCTCATCCTGGAATATACAAGGTCTGAGGTCATCTGCCTTTGGCCTAAAGAGCAGAAACACAGACTTCATCAAATAAAATGTAAATACAGATATTGTCATCCTACTAGAAACATAGTATAAAGGAGACGGACCCACTGTTTGCCCTCTTACAGAGGTAGTCCCAGCCACCAAACTACCTGGGATGAAACAGGGAAGAGACTCAGGGGGTATGCTAATTTGGTATAGAGCAGACCTAACCCACTCTATTAAATTAGTCAAAACAGGAACATTTTACATCTGGCTATAAATTAATAAGGAATTTATCTCAACAGAGAAAAATGTCCTTATGTGCTAGCTATATCCCCCAAGTACAATCCCCATACTTTAACGATGACAGCTTCTCCATCCTAGAGGGGGAGATCCACCATTTCCAAGCCCAGGGACATGACCTACTCTGTGGCGACCTAGTAAATTCCAGAACTGGACAAGAACCTGACACTCTTACCACACAGGGGGACAAACACCTACCTGGAGGCGATAGCATTCCCTCCCAAATATGCCCCCCTAGACTCAACTATGACAAAACAACCAACAAAAATGGGTCACAACTCCTGCAGCTCTGTCGCATGCTGGGTCTGTACATAGTCAATGGCTTTGAGGGAACTCCTATGGTAGGTACACCTATAGCTCACCCATTGGCAGTAGTAGTGTAGATGACTTTATCACTGACATCAACCCAGAGTCTCTCAGAGTGTTGAGAGTCAGCCCACTGACACTCCTATCAGATCACAGCAAAATCACAGTCTACTTAAACAGAGCAATACTCAATCATGAGGCAAAAAAGCCAAAGGAACTGAGTAATAGTAAGAAATGCTATAGATGGAAGGAAAGTAGTGTGTAAACCTACCAAAAAACAATTAGGCAACAACAAATTCAACCCCTATGAGACAACTTCCTGGAAAAAACGTTTCACTGTAATAGTGAAGGTGTAAACTTGTCAGTAGAAAACCTAAACAGTATATTTTACCTCTCAGCTTCCCTATCAAATCTAAAAATGTCAAGCAGACAACCTAAGAAAATTAACAACAATGACAAATGGTTTGATGAAGAATGCAAAAACCTAAGAAAAGAATCCAACCAAAAACATAAAGACCCAGAAAACCTGAGCCTACGCCTTCACTATGGTGAGTCACTAAAACAATACAGAAATACACTACGGAAAAACAAGGGACAGCATGTCAGAAATCAGCTCAATGTAATTGAAGAATCCATAGAATGTAATCACTTCTGGGAAAATTGGAACACACTAATCAAAAAACACTGCGTTATCTATCCCAAATGGAGATGTATGGATAAACCACTTCTCCAATCTTTTTGGCCTTATAACAAAAACGTATACATGATCAAATGCAAATATTAGAATCAAATATTAAAGACTACTAGAACCTACTGGATTCTCCAATTACATTACTACAGGACAAAATACAAACCCTCCAACCCAAAAAGGCCTGTGGGGTTAATGGTATCCTCAATGAAATGATAAAATATACAAACCACAAATTCCAATTGGCTATACTTAAACTATTTAACATCATCCTCAGCTCTGGCATCTTCCCCAATATTTGGAAACAAGGACTGATGACCCCAGTCCACAAAGGTGGAGACAGATTTGATCCCAATAACTACCATGGGATATGCGTCAACAGCAACCTTGGGAAAATCCTCTGCATTATCATTAACAGCAGACTTGCACATTTCCTCAATGAAAACAATGTACTGACCAAATGCTAAATTGTCTTTTTATCAAATTACTGTACGACAGATCACATATTCACCCTGTACACCTTGTTGGACTAACAAACATAACAAAGACAAAGTCTTATCATGCTTTGTTGATTTCAAAAAAGCTTTTGACTCAATTTGGCACGAGGGTCTGCTATACAAATGGATCATCACCATCACCTACAGAGAGATGAACCTGGAGAAGAGTCCCCTAAGCAAGCTGGTCCTGGGGCTCTGTTCACAAACAGACCCCACAGAGCCCCATGACATCAACACATTTAGACCCAACCAAATCATGAGAAAACAAAAAGATAATTACTTGACACATTGGAAAGAATACATTTTTTTTTTTATCTGTGTACAACGTAAAACACAAAATAATGGATGAATCAAAGAAAGACTAAAGAGAGAGTTTGTTTCTTTATGTAATAAGAGTCTAAACCGGGAGAGGGGGTTCTACTAAGCTATATGGAATTGTTTTAAGAAAGTCATACCAAGGATAATTTTGCTATTTGTATAAAAAAAGTATTTGGCCTTACTGCAATTTGCCCATACAAATGCATTGAATAACAAATTCACTACATGGAACAACTGAGTTCCCCCCCCCCCCCCAAACACAATAATCTGAAGGAAGTTTGTTCTATCTCTGAGAGATAGAAGAAAGATCAGGATTTTATTTATTCACTTAATAGTCTCCATAGATACTTCCCTACATATTTTTGACTGGTACTGGGGACCTTCAGACGAGTCTTGTGAGGCCTCTGGGCGTCCAAGAGCTTGTACCTGTTCGTGAGAGTCTCATCTTTCCATACAGGAGTCATAATAGTTTTTGGCCAAACCGTTCGGACTCTACAGACTTTCGGGATGTCTCATGGTCTGACAAACACCGCTCTACCTCTGTCACCTTTCACTGTGGAAGTGCGACATGGGCAGATGCGGTGGATTGAGATGCAGCCAGTGCAAAAAAACAGATCTCTCTAGCTTACACTGACAGATTTTTTTATGGGGATTTTTGTATGATGCTAATTAGATTTCCACAGAGGCTCGGATATTGATCTTAGTGGGTTAAAGGTTTGAAGAGAATCAATTGTATTTTGCATTGAGAATCTCCTCCTTTGTTTCTAGGCTGAGGGGTCAGAGTTGGAGCTGTTGCAGAGCCTCCATGACAGTGTGTATGAGCAGGCCCAGGACTGGTACACACGCCTCAACACACGGCTCAGAGAACAGATCAGCAGACAGTATGGAACCATGCCTGACAAGGACGACAACATACAGGTACACAGACACACACGGACCTTGCCTATCACCTACCCTTTCCAGACCAGCACTCATCTAGTATCGAAAATCCCTTATCTCCCCATCTCTCTCCTCTCTCTCCCTGTCTCTCTCTCTCTCCTTTTTATCACCCTGTCTCTCTCCATCAGGCCTCCAACAACGGTCCAGCGTGGTGTTGGTGGTTGTTGTCAGTTCTCCAGCTGGACCCTGCCTACCAGACCACCGTCCTGTCCCTGGCCTCCCTCAATGAGCGCCTGGGACACCTGCGCATGGTTCTGGAGTACTTCTCCCAGAGCTAGAGAAGAGGAGGAGATAAAGGGATACAGCTTTACTGGGCTTTCTGATGCTTATCCAGTACCCTACACATAGGAGAGGGGCATCTCCACAGACTGGATAATGTGAAACATCACACACACTAATATATCACTCACACACAGATCCCACATACAGTACCTGTCAGGCCCACACCCCACCCCTGTATCTTCAGTAAGATGTTACTAGGTTTAGAACCTGTCGCCATGGAAATCATATGTCCTAGCTTGAACCCATTTTACCTGGCCAAGAGCAGAAAGTGTTTTATCACTTACATAAATAATGTGTTTGTTCATAGAAACATCATAGGTAAATACCATATTGAATCACTGGTGAAAGGTGCTTTTTGGGTGAAACTAGCTTGAAATACTTTAAACTATACCGTTTCTTGTTTGTGTCCAGCTCGCTAATAATCACCCAAATTAAAGATGGACAGTCACGTACGATTGATATATTGGACTATCTCTTGCAAATTTTGACTGCAAAGAAATTTAACACATTTTCATTGCGGCCTTCTGGACCTCATTGAAGACCGAATGCAGCCCCCGGGGCAAAATAAGTGTGACACCCCTGCAGTATAAGGTTTAACTCAAACTGTTCTGATTCATGCCAAGGGATGTAAACCTGGTGGTAATGTCTCAGATAACCACTAGATGTCCCTGTTCTCACTCCGGTTTCCACTGTCAGCCAAGCATAAAGAACACTTCCATGGCGACCGACCCGCATGCATGACGTAACCAGCCATGTCAGAATCAGATGATCTGATTCCTATGGCTGTAAAGTGCTTGAAGAAAAGCTTTTTTCTTTTTTTTAAGTGACACAGATCACTCAGTCTTACAGAGCTGAAAACTTGATTTCCTGGGTAATGCACAATATGCTATTAAAAGGCTTGGGTTAAAGTTATGTGTAGTTTATAATAATCATATTGTCTTTTTTGGGGGTTCTTTAAAACCTTGGGAAGCTACTATATTGTGACAAACACAGTGAGCAGCCATTTTGAATTACTAGCGCTACAGTATAATTACTATTGCCATTACTATATCTTTACTGCCTTGTTACCAATATTGAATAGGATGTAATATTAGTGCGTTATTGCAATAATTATCTATTATGAAACATTGAAACAAAAAGGTGCCGCCTGGATGAAAATCGTAATATTTTGGAGTAATGTGAATTAAAGCTGCTATAGCCTGACTTCTCTGTAATGTTGGCGAAGATGTATTGAACAGGGTTCCATCCCAAATGGCACCCTACTCCCTTCATAGTGCACTACCTTTGATCAGGGCCGCAATAGGACTGTGGTGAAAAGTAGTGCACTATATAGGGAATAGGGTGCTATTTGGGATTCAGCCCCAGGTCTTTGTTAAATAAGGTGGGAAAAGACAGACAGGTGGTACAGCTTAGCTGTTTTACACATGTGTAAACAGGTGTGTTGTTCTGTACACATGCATATGTATGTATGCACAGGAGGTTGGTGGCACCTTAATTGGTGAGAATGGGCTTGTGGTAATACCTGGAGCAGAATCAGTGGAATGGTGTCAAATACAGTAAACATGGTTTCCAGGTGTTTGAAGCCATTTCATTTGCTCCGTTCCAGACATTATTATGAGCCATCCTCCCCTCAGCAGCTTCCTGTATGTAAACAGTCGTTGGATAGCAGTCCTCCCTCTGACAACACAAACAAGTTGATGCTTTGTTGGGCAGTAGAGGTGTGTGTGTGTGTGTGTGTATTGAAGAGACTACCTGTGTAATATAAAAGCTACCACTCCTGAGTTCAAATAGTATGGGTTTTCTTTCAAATGCTTGAGTTGCACTTTATTGAGTTTGCCTGATGCAATGGCACCAATAGAATAGTCCCAAAAGTGCACACCATGTCCATCAGGCTCAATCAATCGTTCAAAGTATTTGGAAATAAATAAATCAAATAATATTTCCTTTAACCCAGGTCTGGTAGCTTTCACACCCACAGGCAGGACAGACAGGAGTTGCCTCCCTAGCCCATCCTGGGCTCACACCACCCTCTGCCTCCTGTAGCGCCCCCTACTTGTGTGGCCCTCTCACCACTAGTGTTGGTGACTACAGTGCCTGGCCACCCACTAGGAGGCAGCGTTTTGTGTTTGAGCAGAAGGGAATAGACAAACGTTGTTTTCTTTTTGGGGGTTTATTAGTGCCACATTCCATGGAATGGTGAAACTGCACATCTTAACATGATTTACTAACAGACAGGCTTGAACTGCAGGAAAACATACACAAGCTGTGTTTTTCTACTATAATAATTGTGCCATAGATACTGTTATTGTGTGTTTTTTTTTAGATTTAGTTGGATTCAGTCATGAAATATTTATTAAGATTACAACCAACCTGCAACTTAAGCATTGTAATTACTTCCCCGTGTTTTATATCCGCTGGACAGTGAGACTAGCTACCACCTGGCACATTAGATTGACCACATATCGTTTTTAACAGACCGTCACAGACAGGTGACTCAGCATTGTAACTCGCCTGTTTATAGACTACAGTAGACATAGTAGTGTAGCTATAATATAGATACATAGATAATAACCCTTAGTGATTGGACTGATGTGTGTGCGTGTGTGCTAGATTTTGGAGGGGCACATTTAAAGGCCTGATATTACGGACAACGGTACCCCTCCAAAAGACAGACAGACAAATGGACGGATGGTTGGGCACAGGGGCAGGCCGGGCCTCGGCCCCTGGTTATTCTGACCTCTGACTTATCCCCTAACATTTAACCTGGTGGCCCATGTTTCCCTCTAACATCACTGATGAAGCCCTGCCTTTTGTTAGTTTGGGTTCAGTTGGTTCAGTTGGACATGGTTGATTCTGACACTCCTGAAAACCGCTTTAGGAACTGATTTAGACGGGGCATCTAAGTAAAACCAATCTAGGGGAAACACTGGTCTGACTGGCTATGTACAGTTCACTACCCACACAGAACCTTAGAACCCACAGGTACTGACCTACACACCAGCTTTCTGAATACACACCAATACAGAAACGATCATGAGGTCCAATGTAGGCCTATTCTAAAGTGCAGATTTTGACTGGATCACTACAGATCGCTGGCTGTCAGACATGTACAGAAGTCTGTATATAAGTCTTTAGCTGATTGTTTGCCGATGGAAACAAAAAAAAAACTTGAGGTCCAATCAAAAACATTGATCACTTTACACTTCGGCCGTCTTGAATTCCCCTGGCTAATTCGACAAAAAGGGACTTTGATCAGGAACAGGCAGTAGTCTACGTTGTGTATCCTCATAGGTGATTATGACGTACATGAGAACATGTAGTGATCAGTATCTGTGCTCTATTCAGGAACCAGACCTGACTGTTAAAATGAACAACTGGGTGGAAATTGACTACAGTTGACTTGTCCTTGATTGAGGCGACTCCCCTCTCCTGTATGATTTATTATTGGAGAAGAAGACTTCTATTCTTGCACAGTATAATAGATATGCATGACCTGTTTTCTCTAATGTTCAGCAGTGGTATTCATGTTATTTTGTACGACTACGCATCATAAAAATAAAAAAAAGATTTTCTCCTTTCCCTTTTTTTCTTTCTTTTGAATGTTCAGTTGTTTAGGTCCACACAGACAGGAATGTTCAGTTGTTTAGGTCCACACAGACAGGAATGTTCAGTTCTTTAGGTACACACAGACAGGAATGTTCAGTTGTTTAGGTCCACACAGACAGGAATGTTCAGTTGTTTAGGTACACACAGACAGGAATGTTTAGGTCCACACAGACAGGAATGTTCAGTTGTTTAGGTCCACACAGACAGGCATGTTCAGTTGTTTAGGTCCACACAGACAGGAATGTTCACTTGTTTAGGTACACACAGACAGGAATGTTTAGGTCCACACAGACAGGAATGTTCAGTTGTTTAGGTCCACACAGACAGGAATGTTTAGGTACACAGAGACAGGAATGTTCAGTTGTTTAGGTCCACACAGACAGGAATGTTTAGGTCCACACAGACAGGAATGTTCAGTTGTTTAGGTACACACAGACAGGAATGTTCAGTTGTTTAGGTACACACAGACAGGAATGTTCAGTTCTTTAGGTACACACAGACAGGAATGTTCAGTTGTTTAGGTACACACAGACAGGAATGTTTAGGTCCACACAGACAGGAATGTTCAGTTGTTTAGGTCCACACAGACAGGAATGTTTAGGTACACAGCGACAGGAATGTTCAGTTGTTTAGGTCCACACAGACAGGAATGTTCAGTTGTTTAGGTACATACAGACAGGAATGTTTAGGTCCACACAGACAGGAATGTTCAGTTGTTTAGGTCCACACAGACAGGAATGTTCAGTTGTTTAGGTCCACACAGACAGGAATGTTAAGTTGTTTAGGTCCACACAGACAGGAAGGTTCAGTTGTTTAGGTCCACACAGACAGGAATGTTCAGTTGTTTAGGTACACACAGACAGGAATGTTTAGGTCCACACAGACAGGAATGTTCAGTTGTTTTGGTACACACAGACAGGAATGTTCAGTTGTTTAGGTACACACAGACAGGAATGTTCAGTTGTTTAGGTCCACACAGACAGGAATGTTTAGGTCCACACAGACAGGAATGTTCAGTTGTTTAAGTACACACAGACAGGAATGTTCAGTTGTTTAGGTACACACAGACAGGAATGTTCAGTTGTTTAGGTCCACACAGACAGGAATGTTCAGTTGTTTAGGTCCACACAGACATGAATGTTCAGTTGTTTAGGTCCACACAGAAAGGAATGTTCAGTTGTTTAGGTCCACACAGACAGGAATGTTTAGTTGTTTAGGTACACACAGACAGGAATGTTCAGTTGTTTAGGTCCACACAGACAGGAATGTTCAGTTGTTTAGGTCCACACAGACAGGAATGTTTAGGTCCACATAGACAGGAATGTTCAGTTGTTTAGGTACACACAGACAGGAATGTTCAGTTGTTTAGGTACACACAGACAGGAATGTTCAGTTCTTTAGGTACACACAGACAGGAATGTTCAGTTGTTTAGGTACACACAGACAGGAATGTTTAGGTCCACACAGACAGGAATGTTCAGTTGTTTAGGTCCACACAGACAGGAATGTTTAGGTACACAGCGACAGGAATGTTCAGTTGTTTAGGTCCACACAGACAGGAATGTTCAGTTGTTTAGGTACATACAGACAGGAATGTTTAGGTCCACACAGACAGGAATGTTCAGTTGTTTAGGTCCACACAGACAGGAATGTTCAGTTGTTTAGGTCCACACAGACAGGAATGTTCAGTTGTTTAGGTCCACACAGACAGGAATGGTTCAGTTGTTTAGGTCCACACAGACAGGAATGTTCAGTTGTTTAGGTACACACAGACAGGAATGTTCAGTTGTTTAGGTACACACAGACAGGAATGTTTAGGTACACACAGACAGGACTGTTCAGTTGTTTAGGTACACATAGACAGGAATGTTTAGGTCCACACAGACAGGAATGTTCAGTTGTTTAGGTACACACAGACAGGAATGTTCAGTTGTTTAGGTACACACAGACAGGAATGTTTAGGTACACACAGACAGGAATGTTCAGTTGTTTAGGTACACACAGACAGGAATGTTTAGGTACACAGAGACAGGAATGTTCAGTTGTTTAGGTCCACACAGACAGGAATGTTCAGTTGTTTAGGTCCACACAGACAGGAATGTTTAGGTCCACACAGACAGGAATGTTCAGTTGTTTAGGTACACACAGACAGGAATGTTTAGGTCCACACAAACAGGAATGTTCAGTTGTTTAGGTACACACAGACAGGAATGTTCAGTTGTTTAGGTCCACACAGACAGGAATGTTCAGTTGTTTAGGTCCACACAGACAGGAATGTTTAGGTCCACACAGACAGGAATGTTCAGTTGTTTAGGTACACACAGACAGGAATGTTCAGTTGTTTAGGTACACACAGCACACAGACAGGAATGTTCAGTTGTTTAGGTACACACAGACAGGAATGTTCAGTTCTTTAGGTCCACACAGACAGGAATGTTCAGTTGTTTAGGTCCACACAGACAGGAATGTTCAGTTGTTTAGGTACACACAGACAGGAATGTTTAGGTCCACACAGACAGGAACGTTCAGTTGTTTAGGTACACACAGACAGGAATGTTCAGTTGTTTAGGTACACACAGACAGGAATGTTCAGTTGTTTAGGTACACACAGACAGGAATGTTCAGTTGTTTAGGTCCACACAGACAGGAATGTTCAGTTGTTTAGGTCCACACAGACAGGAATGTTCAGTTGTTTAGGTACACAGAGACAACAGGAATGTTCAGTTGTTTAGGTACACACAGACAGGAATGTTCAGTTGTTTAGGTACACACAGACAGGAATGTTCAGTTGTTTAGGTCCACACAGACAGGAATGTTCAGTTGTTTAGGTACACACAGACAGGAGCAGTGTTTAGGTACACAGAGACAGGAATGTTCAGTTGTTTAGGTCCACACAGACAGGAATGTTCAGTTGTTTAGGTCCACACAGACAGGAATGTTTAGGTCCACACAGACAGGAATGTTCAGTTGTTTAGGTACACACAGACAGGAATGTTCAGTTGTTTAGGTCCACACAGACAGGAATGTTCAGTTGTTTAGGTCCACACAGACAGGAGTTAGTGTTTAGGTCCACACAGACAGGAATGTTCAGTTGTTTAGGTACACACAGACAGGAATGTTCAGTTGTTTAGGTACACACAGACAGGAATGTTCAGTTGTTTAGGTCCACACAGACAGGAATGTTCAGTTGTTTAGGTCCACACAGACAGGAATGTTCAGTTGTTTAGGTCCACACAGACAGGAATGTTTAGGTCCACACAGACAGGAATGTTCAGTTGTTTAGGTACACACAGACAGGAATGTTCAGTTGTTTAGGTACACACAGACAGGAATGTTCAGTTGTTTAGGTACACACAGACAGGAATGTTCAGTTGTTTAGGTCCACACAGACAGGAATGTTCAGTTGTTTAGGTACACACAGACAGGAATGTTCAGTTGTTTAGGTACACACAGACAGGAATGTTCAGTTGTTTAGGTCCACACAGACAGGAATGTTCAGTTGTTTAGGTCCACACAGACAGGAATGTTTAGGTCCACACAGACAGGAATGTTCAGTTGTTTAGGTACACACAGACAGGAATGTTCAGTTGTTTAGGTCCACACAGACAGGAATGTTCAGTTGTTTAGGTACACACAGACAGGAATGTTCAGTTGTTTAGGTACACACAGACAGGAATGTTCAGTTGTTTAGGTCCACACAGACAGGAATGTTCAGTTGTTTAGGTCCACACAGACAGGAATGTTCAGTTGTTTAGGTCCACACAGACAGGAATGTTTAGGTCCACACAGACAGGAATGTTCAGTTGTTTAGGTACACACAGACAGGAATGTTCAGTTGTTTAGGTACACACAGACAGGAATGTTCAGTTCTTTAGGTACACACAGACAGGAATGTTCAGTTGTTTAGGTACACACAGACAGGAATGTTTAGGTCCCCGACAGGAATGTTCAGTTGTTTAGGTCCACACAGACAGGAATGTTCAGTTGTTTAGGTACACACAGACAGGAATGTTCAGTTGTTTAGGTACACACAGACAGGAATGTTCAGTTGTTTAGGTCCACACAGACAGGAATGTTTAGGTCCACACAGACAGGAATGTTCAGTTGTTTAGGTACACACAGACAGGAATGTTCAGTTGTTTAGGTACACACAGACAGGAATGTTCAGTTGTTTAGGTCCACACAGACAGGAATGTTCAGTTGTTTAGGTCCACACAGACAGGAATGTTCAGTTGTTTAGGTCCACACAGACAGGAAGTTCAGTTGTTTAGGTCCACACAGACAGGAATGTTCAGTTGTTTAGGTACACACAGACAGGAATGTTCAGTTGTTTAGGTACACACAGACAGGAATGTTCAGTTGTTTAGGTACACACAGACAGGAATGTTCAGTTGTTTAGGTCCACACAGACAGGAATGTTCAGTTGTTTAGGTACACACAGACAGGAATGTTCAGTTGTTTAGGTACACACAGACAGGAATGTTCAGTTGTTTAGGTCCACACAGACAGGAATGTTTAGGTCCACACAGACAGGAATGTTCAGTTGTTTAGGTACACACAGACAGGAATGTCTTAGGTACACACAGACAGGAATGTTCAGTTGTTTAGGTCCACACAGACAGGAATGTTCAGTTGTTTAGGTACACACAGACAGGAATGTTCAGTTGTTTAGGTACACACAGACAGGAATGTTCAGTTGTTTAGGTCCACACAGACAGGAATGTTCAGTTGTTTAGGTCCACACAGACAGGAATGTTCAGTTGTTTAGGTCCACACAGACAGGAATGTTTAGGTCCACACAGACAGGAATGTTCAGTTGTTTAGGTACACACAGACAGGAATGTTCAGTTGTTTAGGTACACACAGACAGGAATGTTCAGTTGTTTAGGTACACACAGACAGGAATGTTCAGTTGTTTAGGTCCACACAGACAGGAATGTTCAGTTGTTTAGGTACACACAGACAGGAATGTTCAGTTGTTTAGGTACACACAGACAGGAATGTTCAGTTGTTTAGGTCCACACAGACAGGAATGTTCAGTTGTTTAGGTCCACACAGACAGGAATGTTCAGTTGTTTAGGTCCACACAGACAGGAATGTTCAGTTGTTTAGGTACACACAGACAGGAATGTTCAGTTGTTTAGGTCCACACAGACAGGAATGTTCAGTTGTTTAGGTACACACAGACAGGAATGTTCAGTTGTTTAGGTACACACAGACAGGAATGTTCAGTTGTTTAGGTCCACACAGACAGGAATGTTCAGTTGTTTAGGTCCACACAGACAGGAATGTTCAGTTGTTTAGGTCCACACAGACAGGAATGTTTAGGTCCACACAGACAGGAATGTTCAGTTGTTTAGGTACACACAGACAGGAATGTTCAGTTGTTTAGGTACACACAGACAGGAATGTTCAGTTGTTTAGGTACACACAGACAGGAATGTTCAGTTGTTTAGGTCCACACAGACAGGAATGTTCAGTTGTTTAGGTCCACACAGACAGGAATGTTCAGTTGTTTAGGTACACACAGACAGGAATGTTCAGTTGTTTAGGTCCACACAGACAGGAATGTTTAGGTCCACACAGACAGGAATGTTCAGTTGTTTAGGTACACACAGACAGGAATGTTTAGGTACACACAGACAGGAATGTTCAGTTGTTTAGGTCCACACAGACAGGAATGTTCAGTTGTTTAGGTCCACACAGACAGGAATGTTCAGTTGTTTAGGTCCACACAGACAGGAATGTTTAGGTCCACACAGACAGGAATGTTCAGTTGTTTAGGTACACACAGACAGGAATGTTCAGTTGTTTAGGTACACACAGACAGGAATGTTCAGTTGTTTAGGTACACACAGACAGGAATGTTCAGTTGTTTAGGTCCACACAGACAGGAATGTTCAGTTGTTTAGGTCCACACAGACAGGAATGTTCAGTTGTTTAGGTACACACAGACAGGAATGTTCAGTTGTTTAGGTCCACACAGACAGGAATGTTCAGTTGTTTAGGTCCACACAGACAGGAATGTTTAGGTCCACACAGACAGGAATGTTCAGTTGTTTAGGTACACACAGACAGGAATGTTCAGTTGTTTAGGTCCACACAGACAGGAATGTTCAGTTGTTTAGGTACACACAGACAGGAATGTTCAGTTGTTTAGGTACACACAGACAGGAATGTTCAGTTGTTTAGGTCCACACAGACAGGAATGTTCAGTTGTTTAGGTCCACACAGACAGGAATGTTCAGTTGTTTAGGTCCACACAGACAGGAATGTTTAGGTCCACACAGACAGGAATGTTCAGTTGTTTAGGTACACACAGACAGGAATGTTCAGTTGTTTAGGTACACACAGACAGGAATGTTCAGTTGTTTAGGTACACACAGACAGGAATGTTCAGTTGTTTAGGTCCACACAGACAGGAATGTTCAGTTGTTTAGGTACACACAGACAGGAATGTTCAGTTGTTTAGGTACACACAGACAGGAATGTTCAGTTGTTTAGGTCCACACAGACAGGAATGTTCAGTTGTTTAGGTCCACACAGACAGGATGTTCAGTTGTTTAGGTCCACACAGACAGGAATGTTCAGTTGTTTAGGTACACACAGACAGGAATGTTCAGTTGTTTAGGTACACACAGACAGGAATGTTCAGTTGTTTAGGTCCACACAGACAGGAATGTTCAGTTGTTTAGGTCCACACAGACAGGAATGTTCAGTTGTTTAGGTCCACACAGACAGGAATGTTCAGTTGTTTAGGTCCACACAGACAGGAATGTTCAGTTGTTTAGGTACACACAGACAGGAATGTTCAGTTGTTTAGGTCCACACAGACAGGAATGTTCAGTTGTTTAGGTACACACAGACAGGAATGTTTAGGTCCACACAGACAGGAATGTTCAGTTGTTTTGGTACACACAGACAGGAATGTTCAGTTGTTTAGGTACACACAGACAGGAATGTTCAGTTGTTTAGGTCCACACAGACAGGAATGTTTAGGTCCACACAGACAGGAATGTTCAGTTGTTTAGGTACACACAGACAGGAATGTTCAGTTGTTTAGGTACACACAGACAGGAATGTTCAGTTGTTTAGGTCCACACAGACAGGAATGTTCAGTTGTTTAGGTACATACAGACAGGAATGTTTAGGTCCACACAGACAGGAATGTTCAGTTGTTTAGGTCCACACAGACAGGAATGTTTAGGTACACAGCGACAGGAATGTTCAGTTGTTTAGGTCCACACAGACAGGAATGTTCAGTTGTTTAGGTACATACAGACAGGAATGTTTAGGTCCACACAGACAGGAATGTTCAGTTGTTTAGGTACACACAGACAGGAATGTTCAGTTGTTTAGGTACACACAGACAGGAATGTTCAGTTGTTTAGGTCCACACAGACAGGAATGTTCAGTTGTTTAGGTCCACACAGACAGGAATGCTTTAGGTCCACACAGACAGGAATGTTCAGTTGTTTAGGTACACACAGACAGGAATGTTCAGTTGTTTAGGTACACACAGACAGGAATGTTCAGTTGTTTAGGTCCACACAGACAGGAATGTTCAGTTGTTTAGGTACACACAGACAGGAATGTTTAGGTCCACACAGACAGGAATGTTCAGTTGTTTAGGTCCACACAGACAGGAATGTTTAGGTACACAGCGACAGGAATGTTCAGTTGTTTAGGTCCACACAGACAGGAATGTTCAGTTGTTTAGCTACATACAGACAGGAATGTTTAGGTCCACACAGACAGGAATGTTCAGTTGTTTAGGTCCACACAGACAGGAATGTTCAGTTGTTTAGGTCCACACAGACAGGAATGTTCAGATGTTTAGGTCCACACAGACAGGAATGTTTAGGTCCACACAGACAGGAATGTTCAGTTGTTTAGGTACACACAGACAGGAATGTTTAGGTCCACACAGACAGGAATGTTCAGTTGTTTAGGTCCACACAGACAGGAATGTTCAGTTGTTTATGTCCACACAGACAGGAATGTTTAGGTCCACACAGACAGGAATGTTCAGTTGTTTAGGTAGACACAGACAGGAATGTTCAGTTGTTTAGGTCCACACAGACAGGAATGTTCAGTTGTTTAGGTCCACACAGACAGGAATGTTCAGTTGTTTAGGTCCTACACAGACAGGAATGTTCAGTTGTTTAGGTACACACAGACAGGAATGTTCAGTTGTTTAGGTACACACAGACAGGAATGTTTAGGTACACACAGACAGGAATGTTCAGTTGTTTAGGTACACACAGACAGGAATGTTTAGGTCCACACAGACAGGAATGTTCAGTTGTTTAGGTACACACAGACAGGAATGTTCAGTTGTTTAGGTACACACAGACAGGAATGTTTAGGTACACACAGACAGGTATGTTCAGTTGTTTAGGTACACACAGACAGGAATGTTTAGGTACACAGAGACAGGAATGTTCAGTTGTTTAGGTCCACAAAGACAGGAATGTTCAGTTGTTTAGGTCCACACAGACAGGAATGTTTAGGTCCACACAGACAGGAATGTTCAGTTGTTTAGGTACACACAGACAGGAATGTTTAGGTCCACACAAACAGGAATGTTCAGTTGTTTAGGTACACACAGACAGGAATGTTCAGTTGTTTAGGTCCACACAGACAGGAATGTTCAGTTGTTTAGGTCCACACAGACAGGAATGTTTAGGTCCACACAGACAGGAATGTTCAGTTGTTTAGGTACACACAGACAGGAATGTTCAGTTGTTTAGGTACACACAGACAGGAATGTTCAGTTGTTTAGGTCCACACAGACAGGAATGTTCAGTTGTTTAGGTCCACACAGACAGGAATGTTCAGTTGTTTAGGTACACACAGACAGGAATGTTGTTTAGGTCCACACAGACAGGAACGTTCAGTTGTTTAGGTACACACAGACAGGAATGTTCAGTTGTTTAGGTACACACAGACAGGAATGTTCAGTTGTTTAGGTACACACAGACAGGAATGTTCAGTTGTTTAGGTCCACACAGACAGGAATGTTCAGTTGTTTAGGTCCACACAGACAGGAATGTTCAGTTGTTTAGGTACACACAGACAGGAATGTTCAGTTGTTTAGGTCCACACAGACAGGAATGTTCAGTTGTTTAGGTACACACAGACAGGAATGTTCAGTTGTTTAGGTCCACACAGACAGGAATGTTCAGTTGTTTAGGTCCACACAGACAGGAATGTTCAGTTGTTTAGGTCCACACAGACAGGAATGTTCAGTTGTTTAGGTCCACACAGACAGGAATGTTCAGTTGTTTAGGTACACACAGACAGGAATGTTCAGTTGTTTAGGTCCACACAGACAGGAATGTTCAGTTGTTTAGGTCCACACAGACAGGAATGTTCAGTTGTTTAGGTCCACACAGACAGGAATGTTTAGGTCCACACAGACAGGAATGTTCAGTTGTTTAGGTCCACACAGACAGGAATGTTCAGTTGTTTAGGTACACACAGACAGGAATGTTCAGTTGTTTAGGTCCACACAGACAGGAATGTTCAGTTGTTTAGGTACACACAGACAGGAATGTTTAGGTCCACACAGACAGGAATGTTCAGTTGTTTAGGTCCACACAGACAGGAATGTTCAGTTGTTTAGGTCCACACAGACAGGAATGTTCAGTTGTTTAGGTCCACACAGACAGGAATGTTTAGGTCCACACAGACAGGAATGTTCAGTTGTTTAGGTACACACAGACAGGAATGTTTAGGTCCACACAAACAGGAATGTTCAGTTGTTTAGGTACACACAGACAGGAATGTTCAGTTGTTTAGGTCCACACAGACAGGAATGTTCAGTTGTTTAGGTCCACACAGACAGGAATGTTTAGGTCCACACAGACAGGAATGTTCAGTTGTTTAGGTACACACAGACAGGAATGTTCAGTTGTTTAGGTCCACACAGACAGGAATGTTCAGTTGTTTAGGTCCACACAGACAGGAAGTTCGTTTAGGTCCACACAGACAGGAATGTTCAGTTGTTTAGGTACACACAGACAGGAATGTTCAGTTGTTTAGGTACACACAGACAGGAATGTTCAGTTGTTTAGGTACACACAGACAGGAATGTTCAGTTGTTTAGGTCCACACAGACAGGAATGTTTAGGTCCACACAGACAGGAATGTTCAGTTGTTTAGGTACACACAGACAGGAATGTTCAGTTGTTTAGGTACACACAGACAGGAATGTTCAGTTGTTTAGGTCCACACAGACAGGAATGTTCAGTTGTTTAGGTACACACAGACAGGAATGTTCAGTTGTTTAGGTCCACACAGACAGGAATGTTCAGTTGTTTAGGTCCACACAGACAGGAATGTTTAGGTCCACACAGACAGGAATGTTCAGTTGTTTAGGTACACACAGACAGGAATGTTCAGTTGTTTAGGTCCACACAGACAGGAATGTTCAGTTGTTTAGGTCCACACAGACAGGAATGTTCAGTTGTTTAGGTCCACACAGACAGGAATGTTCAGTTGTTTAGGTACACACAGACAGGAATGTTCAGTTGTTTAGGTCCACACAGACAGGAAGTTCAGTTGTTTAGGTACACACAGACAGGAATGTTCAGTTGTTTAGGTACACACAGACAGGAATGTTCAGTTGTTTAGGTACACACAGACAGGAATGTTTAGGTCCACACAGACAGGAATGTTCAGTTGTTTAGGTACACACAGACAGGAATGTTTAGGTCCACACAGACAGGAATGTTCAGTTGTTTAGGTACACACAGACAGGAATGTTCAGTTGTTTAGGTCCACACAGACAGGAATGTTTAGGTACACACAGACAGGAATGTTCAGTTGTTTAGGTACACACAGACAGGAATGTTCAGTTGTTTAGGTCCACACAGACAGGAATGTTCAGTTGTTTAGGTCCACACAGACAGGAATGTTCAGTTGTTTAGGTCCACACAGACAGGAATGTTCAGTTGTTTAGGTACACACAGACAGGAATGTTCAGTTGTTTAGGTACACACAGACAGGAATGTTCAGTTGTTTAGGTACACACAGACAGGAATGTTCAGTTGTTTAGGTCCACACAGACAGGAATGTTCAGTTGTTTAGGTCCACACAGACAGGAATGTTTAGGTCCACACAGACAGGAATGTTCAGTTGTTTAGGTACACACAGACAGGAATGTTCAGTTGTTTAGGTACACACAGACAGGAATGTTCAGTTGTTTAGGTCCACACAGACAGGAATGTTCAGTTGTTTAGGTACACACAGACAGGAATGTTTAGGTCCACACAGACAGGAATGTTCAGTTGTTTAGGTCCACACAGACAGGAATGTTCAGTTGTTTAGGTACACACAGACAGGAATGTTCAGTTGTTTAGGTCCACACAGACAGGAATGTTCAGTTGTTTAGGTACACACAGACAGGAATGTTCAGTTGTTTAGGTACACACAGACAGGAATGTTCAGTTGTTTAGGTCCACACAGACAGGAATGTTCAGTTGTTTAGGTCCACACAGACAGGAATGTTCAGTTGTTTAGGTCCACACAGACAGGAATGTTCAGTTGTTTAGGTACACACAGACAGGAATGTTCAGTTGTTTAGGTACACACAGACAGGAATGTTCAGTTGTTTAGGTACACACAGACAGGAATGTTCAGTTGTTTAGGTACACACAGACAGGAATGTTCAGTTGTTTAGGTACACACAGACAGGAATGTTTAGGTCCACACAGACAGGAATGTTCAGTTGTTTAGGTCCACACAGACAGGAATGTTTAGGTACACACAGACAGGAATGTTCAGTTGTTTAGGTCCACACAGACAGGAATGTTCAGTTGTTTAGGTACACACAGACAGGAATGTTTAGGTCCACACAGACAGGAATGTTCAGTTGTTTAGGTCCACACAGACAGGAATGTTCAGTTGTTTAGGTCCACACAGACAGGAATGTTCAGTTGTTTAGGTCCACACAGACAGGAATGTTTAGGTCCACACAGACAGGAATGTTCAGTTGTTTAGGTACACACAGACAGGAATGTTTAGGTCCACACAGACAGGAATGTTCAGTTGTTTAGGTACACACAGACAGGAATGTTCAGTTGTTTAGGTCCACACAGACAGGAATGTTCAGTTGTTTAGGTCCACACAGACAGGAATGTTTAGGTCCACACAGACAGGAATGTTCAGTTGTTTAGGTACACACAGACAGGAATGTTCAGTTGTTTAGGTCCACACAGACAGGAATGTTCAGTTGTTTAGGTCCACACAGACAGGAATGTTCAGTTGTTTAGGTCCACACAGACAGGAATGTTCAGTTGTTTAGGTACACACAGACAGGAATGTTCAGTTGTTTAGGTACACACAGACAGGAATGTTCAGTTGTTTAGGTCCACACAGACAGGAATGTTCAGTTGTTTAGGTCCACACAGACAGGAATGTTCAGTTGTTTAGGTCCACACAGACAGGAATGTTCAGTTGTTTAGGTACACACAGACAGGAATGTTCAGTTGTTTAGGTACACACAGACAGGAATGTTCAGTTGTTTAGGTCCACACAGACAGGAATGTTCAGTTGTTTAGGTCCACACAGACAGGAATGTTCAGTTGTTTAGGTCCACACAGACAGGAATGTTCAGTTGTTTAGGTACACACAGACAGGAATGTTCAGTTGTTTAGGTACACACAGACAGGAATGTTCAGTTGTTTAGGTCCACACAGACAGGAATGTTCAGTTGTTTAGGTCCACACAGACAGGAATGTTCAGTTGTTTAGGTCCACACAGACAGGAATGTTCAGTTGTTTAGGTCCACACAGACAGGAATGTTTAGGTCCACACAGACAGGAATGTTCAGTTGTTTAGGTACACACAGACAGGAATGTTCAGTTGTTTAGGTACACACAGACAGGAATGTTCAGTTGTTTAGGTCCACACAGACAGGAATGTTCAGTTGTTTAGGTCCACACAGACAGGAATGTTCAGTTGTTTAGGTACACACAGACAGGAATGTTTAGGTCCACACAGACAGGAATGTTCAGTTGTTTAGGTCCACACAGACAGGAATGTTCAGTTGTTTAGGTCCACACAGACAGGAGCAGTGTTTAGGTCCACACAGACAGGAATGTTCAGTTGTTTAGGTACACACAGACAGGAATGTTTAGGTCCACACAGACAGGAATGTTCAGTTGTTTAGGTACACACAGACAGGAATGTTCAGTTGTTTAGGTCCACACAGACAGGAATGTTCAGTTGTTTAGGTCCACACAGACAGGAATGCGGTTTAGGTACACACAGACAGGAATGTTCAGTTGTTTAGGTCCACACAGACAGGAATGTTCAGTTGTTTAGGTCCACACAGACAGGAATGTTTAGGTCCACACAGACAGGAATGTTCAGTTGTTTAGGTACACACAGACAGGAATGTTCAGTTGTTTAGGTACACACAGACAGGAATGTTCAGTTGTTTAGGTACACACAGACAGGAATGTTCAGTTGTTTAGGTACACACAGACAGGAATGTTCAGTTGTTTAGGTCCACACAGACAGGAATGTTCAGTTGTTTAGGTACACACAGACAGGAATGTTCAGTTGTTTAGGTCCACACAGACAGGAATGTTCAGTTGTTTAGGTCCACACAGACAGGAATGTTTAGGTCCACACAGACAGGAATGTTCAGTTGTTTAGGTACACACAGACAGGAATGTTCAGTTGTTTAGGTACACACAGACAGGAATGTTCAGTTGTTTAGGTCCACACAGACAGGAATGTTCAGTTGTTTAGGTCCACACAGACAGGAATGTTCAGTTGTTTAGGTCACACAGACAGGAATGTTTAGGTCCACACAGACAGGAATGTTCAGTTGTTTAGGTCCACACAGACAGGAATGTTCAGTTGTTTAGGTCCACACAGACAGGAATGTTCAGTTGTTTAGGTACACACAGACAGGAATGTTCAGTTGTTTAGGTACACACAGACAGGAATGTTCAGTTGTTTAGGTCCACACAGACAGGAATGTTCAGTTGTTTAGGTACACACAGACAGGAATGTTCAGTTGTTTAGGTCCACACAGACAGGAATGTTCAGTTGTTTAGGTACACACAGACAGGAATGTTCAGTTGTTTAGGTCCACACAGACAGGAATGTTCAGTTGTTTAGGTCCACACAGACAGGAATGTTCAGTTGTTTAGGTACACACAGACAGGAATGTTCAGTTGTTTAGGTACACACAGACAGGAATGTTCAGTTGTTTAGGTACACACAGACAGGAATGTTCAGTTGTTTAGGTCCACACAGACAGGAATGTTCAGTTGTTTAGGTACACACAGACAGGAATGTTCAGTTGTTTAGGTACACACAGACAGGAATGTTCAGTTGTTTAGGTACACACAGACAGGAATGTTCAGTTGTTTAGGTACACACAGACAGGAATGTTCAGTTGTTTAGGTACACACAGACAGGAATGTTCAGTTGTTTAGGTCCACACAGACAGGAATGTTCAGTTGTTTAGGTACACACAGACAGGAATGTTCAGTTGTTTAGGTCCACACAGACAGGAATGTTCAGTTGTTTAGGTACACACAGACAGGAATGTTCAGTTGTTTAGGTACACACAGACAGGAATGTTCAGTTGTTTAGGTACACACAGACAGGAATGTTCAGTTGTTTAGGTACACACAGACAGGAATGTTCAGTTGTTTAGGTCCACACAGACAGGAATGTTCAGTTGTTTAGGTACACACAGACAGGAATGTTCAGTTGTTTAGGTACACACAGACAGGAATGTTCAGTTGTTTAGGTCCACACAGACAGGAATGTTCAGTTGTTTAGGTACACACAGACAGGAATGTTTAGGTCCACACAGACAGGAATGTTCAGTTGTTTAGGTCCACACAGACAGGAATGTTTAGGTCCACACAGACAGGAATGTTCAGTTGTTTAGGTCCACACAGACAGGAATGTTCAGTTGTTTAGGTCCACACAGACAGGAATGTTCGGTAGGTCCACACAGACAGGAATGTTCAGTTGTTTAGGTACACACAGACAGGAATGTTTAGGTCCACACAGACAGGAATGTTCAGTTGTTTAGGTACACACAGACAGGAATGTTCAGTTGTTTAGGTCCACACAGACAGGAATGTTCAGTTGTTTAGGTCCACACAGACAGGAATGTTCAGTTGTTTAGGTCCACACAGACAGGAATGTTTAGGTCCACACAGACAGGAATGTTCAGTTGTTTAGGTACACACAGACAGGAATGTTCAGTTGTTTAGGTACACACAGACAGGAATGTTCAGTTGTTTAGGTCCACACAGACAGGAATGTTCAGTTGTTTAGGTCCACACAGACAGGAATGTTCAGTTGTTTAGGTACACACAGACAGGAATGTTCAGTTGTTTAGGTCCACACAGACAGGAATGTTCAGTTGTTTAGGTCCACACAGACAGGAATGTTCAGTTGTTTAGGTCCACACAGACAGGAATGTTCAGTTGTTTAGGTCCACACAGACAGGAATGTTCAGTTGTTTAGGTACACACAGACAGGAATGTTTAGGTCCACACAGACAGGAATGTTCAGTTGTTTAGGTACACACAGACAGGAATGTTCAGTTGTTTAGGTCCACACAGACAGGAATGTTCAGTTGTTTAGGTCCACACAGACAGGAATGTTTAGGTCCACACAGACAGGAATGTTCAGTTGTTTAGGTACACACAGACAGGAATGTTCAGTTGTTTAGGTCCACACAGACAGGAATGTTCAGTTGTTTAGGTCCACACAGACAGGAATGTTCAGTTGTTTAGGTACACACAGACAGGAATGTTCAGTTGTTTAGGTCCACACAGACAGGAATGTTCAGTTGTTTAGGTACACAGAGACAGGAATGTTCAGTTGTTTAGGTACACACAGACAGGAATGTTCAGTTGTTTAGGTCCACACAGACAGGAATGTTCAGTTGTTTAGGTACACACAGACAGGAATGTTCAGTTGTTTAGGTCCACACAGACAGGAATGTTCAGTTGTTTAGGTCCACACAGACAGGAATGTTTAGGTCCACACAGACAGGAATGTTCAGTTGTTTAGGTACACACAGACAGGAATGTTCAGTTGTTTAGGTACACACAGACAGGAATGTTCAGTTGTTTAGGTCCACACAGACAGGAATGTTCAGTTGTTTAGGTCCACACAGACAGGAATGTTCAGTTGTTTAGGTACACACAGACAGGAATGTTTAGGTCCACACAGACAGGAATGTTCAGTTGTTTAGGTACACACAGACAGGAATGTTCAGTTGTTTAGGTACACACAGACAGGAATGTTCAGTTGTTTAGGTCCACACAGACAGGAATGTTCAGTTGTTTAGGTACACACAGACAGGAATGTTCAGTTGTTTAGGTCCACACAGACAGGAATGTTCAGTTGTTTAGGTACACACAGACAGGAATGTTCAGTTGTTTAGGTCCACACAGACAGGAATGTTCAGTTGTTTAGGTACACACAGACAGGAATGTTCAGTTGTTTAGGTACACACAGACAGGAATGTTCAGTTGTTTAGGTACACACAGACAGGAATGTTCAGTTGTTTAGGTACACACAGACAGGAATGTTCAGTTGTTTAGGTACACACAGACAGGAATGTTCAGTTGTTTAGGTACACACAGACAGGAATGTTCAGTTGTTTAGGTCCACACAGACAGGAATGTTCAGTTGTTTAGGTACACACAGACAGGAATGTTCAGTTGTTTAGGTACACACAGACAGGAATGTTCAGTTGTTTAGGTACACACAGACAGGAATGTTCAGTTGTTTAGGTCCACACAGACAGGAATGTTCAGTTGTTTAGGTACACACAGACAGGAATGTTCAGTTGTTTAGGTCCACACAGACAGGAATGTTCAGTTGTTTAGGTACACACAGACAGGAATGTTCAGTTGTTTAGGTCCACACAGACAGGAATGTTCAGTTGTTTAGGTACACACAGACAGGAATGTTCAGTTGTTTAGGTACACACAGACAGGAATGTTCAGTTGTTTAGGTACACACAGACAGGAATGTTCAGTTGTTTAGGTACACACAGACAGGAATGTTCAGTTGTTTAGGTCCACACAGACAGGAATGTTCAGTTGTTTAGGTCCACACAGACAGGAATGTTCAGTTGTTTAGGTACACAGAGACAGGAATGTTCAGTTGTTTAGGTACACACAGACAGGAATGTTCAGTTGTTTAGGTACACACAGACAGGAATGTTTAGGTCCACACAGACAGGAATGTTCAGTTGTTTAGGTCCACACAGACAGGAATGTTTAGGTACACAGAGACAGGAATGTTCAGTTGTTTAGGTCCACACAGACAGGAATGTTCAGTTGTTTAGGTCCACACAGACAGGAATGTTTAGGTCCACACAGACAGGAATGTTCAGTTGTTTAGGTACACACAGACAGGAATGTTTAGGTCCACACAAACAGGAATGTTCAGTTGTTTAGGTACACACAGACAGGAATGTTCAGTTGTTTAGGTCCACACAGACAGGAATGTTCAGTTGTTTAGGTCCACACAGACAGGAATGTTTAGGTCCACACAGACAGGAATGTTCAGTTGTTTAGGTACACACAGACAGGAATGTTCAGTTGTTTAGGTCCACACAGACAGGAATGTTCAGTTGTTTAGGTCCACACAGACAGGAATGTTTAGGTCCACACAGACAGGAATGTTCAGTTGTTTAGGTACACACAGACAGGAATGTTCAGTTGTTTAGGTACACACAGACAGGAATGTTCAGTTGTTTAGGTCCACACAGACAGGAATGTTCAGTTGTTTAGGTCCACACAGACAGGAATGTTCAGTTGTTTAGGTCCACACAGACAGGAATGTTCAGTTGTTTAGGTACACACAGACAGGAATGTTCAGTTGTTTAGGTACACACAGACAGGAATGTTCAGTTGTTTAGGTCCACACAGACAGGAATGTTCAGTTGTTTAGGTACACACAGACAGGAATGTTCAGTTGTTTAGGTACACACAGACAGGAATGTTCAGTTGTTTAGGTCCACACAGACAGGAATGTTCAGTTGTTTAGGTACACACAGACAGGAATGTTCAGTTGTTTAGGTCCACACAGACAGGAATGTTCAGTTGTTTAGGTCCACACAGACAGGAATGTTCAGTTGTTTAGGTCCACACAGACAGGAATGTTCAGTTGTTTAGGTCCACACAGACAGGAATGTTCAGTTGTTTAGGTACACACAGACAGGAATGTTCAGTTGTTTAGGTCCACACAGACAGGAATGTTCAGTTGTTTAGGTACACACAGACAGGAATGTTCAGTTGTTTAGGTCCACACAGACAGGAATGTTCAGTTGTTTAGGTCCACACAGACAGGAATGTTCAGTTGTTTAGGTCCACACAGACAGGAATGTTCAGTTGTTTAGGTACACACAGACAGGAATGTTCAGTTGTTTAGGTACACACAGACAGGAATGTTCAGTTGTTTAGGTCCACACAGACAGGAATGTTCAGTTGTTTAGGTCCACACAGACAGGAATGTTCAGTTGTTTAGGTACACACAGACAGGAATGTTCAGTTGTTTAGGTACACACAGACAGGAATGTTCAGTTGTTTAGGTCCACACAGACAGGAATGTTCAGTTGTTTAGGTCCACACAGACAGGAATGTTCAGTTGTTTAGGTCCACACAGACAGGAATGTTCAGATGTTTAGGTCCACACAGACAGGAATGTTCAGTTGTTTAGGTACACACAGACAGGAATGTTTAGGTCCACACAAACAGGAATGTTCAGTTGTTTAGGTACACACAGACAGGAATGTTCAGTTGTTTAGGTCCACACAGACAGGAATGTTCAGTTGTTTAGGTCCACACAGACAGGAATGTTTAGGTCCACACAGACAGGAATGTTCAGTTGTTTAGGTACACACAGACAGGAATGTTCAGTTGTTTAGGTCCACACAGACAGGAATGTTCAGTTGTTTAGGTCCACACAGACAGGAATGTTCAGTTGTTAGGTCCACACAGACAGGAATGTTCAGTTGTTTAGGTACACAGAGACAGGAATGTTCAGTTGTTTAGGTACACACAGACAGGAATGTTCAGTTGTTTAGGTACACAGAGACAGGAATGTTCAGTTGTTTAGGTACACAGAGACAGGAATGTTCAGTTGTTTAGGTCCACACAGACAGGAATGTTCAGTTGTTTAGGTACACACAGACAGGAATGTTCAGTTGTTTAGGTCCACACAGACAGGAATGTTCAGTTGTTTAGGTCCACACAGACAGGAATGATTAGGTCCACACAGACAGGAATGTTCAGTTGTTTAGGTACACACAGACAGGAATGTTCAGTTGTTTAGGTACACACAGACAGGAATGTTGAGTTGTTTAGGTCCACACAGACAGGAATGTTCAGTTGTTTAGGTCCACACAGACAGGAATGTTCAGTTGTTTAGGTACACACAGACAGGAATGTTTAGGTCCACACAGACAGGAACGTTCAGTTGTTTAGGTACACACAGACAGGAATGTTCAGTTGTTTAGGTACACACAGACAGGAATGTTCAGTTGTTTAGGTACACACAGACAGGAATGTTCAGTTGTTTAGGTACACACAGACAGGAATGTTCAGTTGTTCAGGTCCACACAGACAGGAATGTTCAGTTGTTTAGGTACACACAGACAGGAATGTTCAGTTGTTTAGGTCCACACAGACAGGAATGTTCAGTTGTTTAGGTACACACAGACAGGAATGTTCAGTTGTTTAGGTACACACAGACAGGAATGTTCAGTTGTTTAGGTCCACATAGACAGGAATGTTTAGTTGTTTAGGTACACAGAGACAGGAATGTTCAGTTGTTTAGGTACACACAGACAGGAATGTTCAGTTGTTTAGGTACACACAGACAGGAATGTTTAGGTCCACACAGAGAGGAATGTTCAGTTGTTTAGGTACACACAGACAGGAATGTTCAGTTGTTTAGGTACACACAGACAGGAATGTTCAGTTGTTTAGGTACACACAGACAGGAATGTTCAGTTGTTTAGGTACACAGAGACAGGAATGTTCAGTTTTTTAGGTACACACAGACAGGAATGTTCAGTTGTTTAGGTCCACACAGACAGGAATGTTCAGTTGTTTAGGTACACACAGACAGGAATGTTCAGTTGTTTAGGTCCACACAGACAGGAATGTTCAGTTGTTTAGGTACACACAGACAGGTATGTTCAGTTGTTTAGGTACACACAGACAGGAATGTTCAGTTGTTTAGGTACACAGAGACAGGAATGTTCAGTTGTTTAGGTACACACAGACAGGAATGTTCAGTTGTTTAGGTCCACACAGACAGGAATGTTCAGTTGTTTAGGTACACAGAGACAGGAATGTTCAGTTGTTTAGGTACACAGAGACAGGAATGTTCAGTTGTTTAGGTACACACAGACAGGAATGTTCAGTTGTTTAGGTACACACAGACAGGAATGTTTAGGTCCCCACAGACAGGAATGTTCAGTTGTTTAGGTCCACACAGACAGGAATGTTCAGTGTTTAGGTACACAGAGACAGGAATGTTCAGTTGTTTAGGTCCACACAGACAGGAATGTTCAGTTGTTTAGGTCCACACAGACAGGAATGTTTAGGTCCACACAGACAGGAATGTTCAGTTGTTTAGTTACACACAGACAGGAATGTTTAGGTCCACACAAACAGGAATGTTCAGTTGTTTAGGTACACACAGACAGGAATGTTCAGTTGTTTAGGTCGACACAGACAGGAATGTTCAGTTGTTTAGGTCCACACAGACAGGAATGTTTAGGTCCACACAGACAGGAATGTTCAGTTGTTTAGGTACACACAGACAGGAATGTTCAGTTGTTTAGGTCCACACAGACAGGAATGTTCAGTTGTTTAGGTCCACACAGACAGGAATGTTTAGGTCCACACAGACAGGAATGTTCAGTTGTTTAGGTACACAGAGACAGGAATGTTCAGTTGTTTAGGTACACACAGACAGGAATGTTCAGTTGTTTAGGTCCACACAGACAGGAATGTTCAGTTGTTTAGGTACACAGAGACAGGAATGTTCAGTTGTTTAGGTACACAGAGACAGGAATGTTCAGTTGTTTAGGTACACACAGACAGGAATGTTCAGTTGTTTAGGTACACACAGACAGGAATGTTTAGGTCCCCACAGACAGGAATGTTCAGTTGTTTAGGTCCACACAGACAGGAATGTTTAGGTACACAGAGACAGGAATGTTCAGTTGTTTAGGTCCACACAGACAGGAATGTTCAGTTGTTTAGGTCCACACAGACAGGAATGTTTAGGTCCACACAGACAGGAATGTTCAGTTGTTTAGTTACACACAGACAGGAATGTTTAGGTCCACACAAACAGGAATGTTCAGTTGTTTAGGTACACACAGACAGGAATGTTCAGTTGTTTAGGTCGACACAGACAGGAATGTTCAGTTGTTTAGGTCCACACAGACAGGAAGTCGTTTAGGTCCACACAGACAGGAATGTTCAGTTGTTTAGGTACACACAGACAGGAATGTTCAGTTGTTTAGGTCCACACAGACAGGAATGTTCAGTTGTTTAGGTACACACAGACAGGAATGTTCAGTTGTTTAGGTCCACACAGACAGGAATGTTCAGTTGTTTAGGTACACACAGACAGGAATGTTCAGTTGTTTAGGTACACACAGACAGGAATGTTCAGTTGTTTAGGTCCACATAGACAGGAATGTTTAGTTGTTTAGGTACACAGAGACAGGAATGTTCAGTTGTTTAGGTACACACAGACAGGAATGTTCAGTTGTTTAGGTACACACAGACAGGAATGTTTAGGTCCACACAGAGAGGAATGTTCAGTTGTTTAGGTACACACAGACAGGAATGTTCAGTTGTTTAGGTCCACACAGACAGGAATGTTCAGTTGTTTAGGTACACACAGACAGGAATGTTCAGTTGTTTAGGTACACACAGACAGGAATGTTCAGTTGTTTAGGTACACACAGACAGGAATGTTCAGTTGTTTAGGTACACAGAGACAGGAATGTTCAGTTGTTTAGGTCCACACAGACAGGAATGTTCAGTTGTTTAGGTACACAGAGACAGGAATGTTCAGTTGTTTAGGTACACAGAGACAGGAATGTTCAGTTGTTTAGGTCCACACAGACAGGAATGTTCAGTTGTTTAGGTACACACAGACAGGAATGTTCAGTTGTTTAGGTACACACAGACAGGAATGTTCAGTTGTTTAGGTCCACACAGATAGGAATGTTCAGTTGTTTAGGTACACAGAGACAGGAATGTTCAGTTGTTTAGGTCCACACAGACAGGAATGTTCAGTTGTTTATGTCCACACAGACAGGAATGTTCAGATGTTTAGGTCCACACAGACAGGAATGTTTAGGTCCACACAGACAGGAATGTTCAGTTGTTTAGGTACACACAGACAGGAATGTTTAGGTCCACACAGACAGGAATGTTCAGTTGTTTAGGTACACACAGACAGGAATGTTCAGTTGTTTAGGTCCACACAGACAGGAATGTTCAGTTGTTTAGGTCCACACAGACAGGAATGTTTAGGTCCACACAGACAGGAATGTTCAGTTGTTTAGGTACACACAGACAGGAATGTTCAGTTGTTTAGGTACACACAGACAGGAATGTTCAGTTGTTTAGGTCCACACAGACAGGAATGTTCAGTTGTTTAGGTCCACACAGACAGGAATGTTCAGTTGTTTAGGTACACAGAGACAGGAATGTTCAGTTGTTTAGGTACACAGAGACAGGAATGTTCAGTTGTTTAGGTCCACACAGACAGGAATGTTCAGTTGTTTAGGTCCACACAGACAGGAATGTTCAGTTGTTTATGTCCACACAGACAGGAATGTTCAGATGTTTAGGTCCACACAGACAGGAATGTTCAGTTGTTTAGGTCCACACAGACAGGAATGTTTAGGTACACAGAGACAGGAATGTTCAGTTGTTTAGGTCCACACAGACAGGAATGTTCAGTTGTTTAGGTCCACACAGACAGGAATGTTTAGGTCCACACAGACAGGAATGTTCAGTTGTTTAGTTACACACAGACAGGAATGTTTAGGTCCACACAAACAGGAATGTTCAGTTGTTTAGGTACACACAGACAGGAATGTTCAGTTGTTTAGGTCGACACAGACAGGAATGTTCAGTTGTTTAGGTCCACACAGACAGGAATGTTTAGGTCCACACAGACAGGAATGTTCAGTTGTTTAGGTACACACAGACAGGAATGTTCAGTTGTTTAGGTCCACACAGACAGGAATGTTCAGTTGTTTAGGTACACACAGACAGGAATGTTCAGTTGTTTAGGTCCACACAGACAGGAATGTTCAGTTGTTTAGGTACACACAGACAGGAATGTTCAGTTGTTTAGGTACACACAGACAGGAATGTTCAGTTGTTTAGGTCCACATAGACAGGAATGTTTAGTTGTTTAGGTACACAGAGACAGGAATGTTCAGTTGTTTAGGTACACACAGACAGGAATGTTCAGTTGTTTAGGTACACACAGACAGGAATGTTTAGGTCCACACAGAGAGGAATGTTCAGTTGTTTAGGTACACACAGACAGGAATGTTCAGTTGTTTAGGTCCACACAGACAGGAATGTTCAGTTGTTTAGGTACACACAGACAGGAATGTTCAGTTGTTTAGGTACACACAGACAGGTATGTTCAGTTGTTTAGGTACACACAGACAGGAATGTTCAGTTGTTTAGGTACACAGAGACAGGAATGTTCAGTTGTTTAGATCCACACAGACAGGAATGTTCAGTTGTTTAGGTACACAGAGACAGGAATGTTCAGTTGTTTAGGTACACAGAGACAGGAATGTTCAGTTGTTTAGGTCCACACAGACAGGAATATTCAGTTGTTTAGGTACACACAGACAGGAATGTTCAGTTGTTTAGGTACACACAGACAGGAATGTTCAGTTGTTTAGGTCCACACAGATAGGAATGTTCAGTTGTTTAGGTCCACACAGACAGGAATGTTTAGGTCCACACAGACAGGAATGTTCAGTTGTTTAGGTACACACAGACAGGAATGTTTAGGTCCACACAAACAGGAATGTTCAGTTGTTTAGGTACACACAGACAGGAATGTTCAGTTGTTTAGGTCCACACAGACAGGAATGTTCAGTTGTTTATGTCCACACAGACAGGAATGTTTAGGTCCACACAAACAGGAATGTTCAGTTGTTTAGGTACACACAGACAGGAATGTTCAGTTGTTTAGGTACACACAGACAGGAATGTTCAGTTGTTTAGGTCCACACAGACAGGAGTGTTCAGTTGTTTAGGTCCACACAGACAGGAATGTTCAGTTGTTTAGGTACACAGAGACAGGAATGTTCAGTTGTTTAGGTACACAGAGACAGGAATGTTCAGTTGTTTAGGTCCACACAGACAGGAATGTTCAGTTGTTTAGGTCCACACAGACAGGAATGTTCAGTTGTTTATGTCCACACAGACAGGAATGTTCAGATGTTTAGGTCCACACAGACAGGAATGTTCAGTTGTTTAGGTACACACAGACAGGAATGTTTAGGTCCACACAAACAGGAATGTTCAGTTGTTTAGGTACACACAGACAGGAATGTTCAGTTGTTTAGGTCCACACAGACAGGAATGTTCAGTTGTTTATGTCCACACAGACAGGAATGTTTAGGTCCACACATACAGGAATGTTCAGTTGTTTAGGTACACACAGACAGGAATGTTCAGTTGTTTAGGTCCACACAGACAGGAATGTTCAGTTGTTTAGGTCCACACAGACAGGAATGTTTAGGTCCACACAGACAGGAATGTTCAGTTGTTTAGGTACACAGAGACAGGAATGTTCAGTTGTTTAGGTACACACAGACAGGAATGTTCAGTTGTTTAGGTACACAGAGACAGGAATGTTCAGTTGTTTAGGTACACAGAGACAGGAATGTTCAGTTGTTTAGGTCCACACAGACAGGAATGTTCAGTTGTTTAGGTACACACAGACAGGAATGTTCAGTTGTTTAGGTCCACACAGACAGGAATGTTCAGTTGTTTAGGTCCACACAGACAGGAATGATTAGGTCCACACAGACAGGAATGTTCAGTTGTTTAGGTACACACAGACAGGAATGTTCAGTTGTTTAGGTACACACAGACAGGAATGTTGAGTTGTTTAGGTCCACACAGACAGGAATGTTCAGTTGTTTAGGTCCACACAGACAGGAATGTTCAGTTGTTTAGGTACACACAGACAGGAATGTTTAGGTCCACACAGACAGGAACGTTCAGTTGTTTAGGTACACACAGACAGGAATGTTCAGTTGTTTAGGTACACACAGACAGGAATGTTCAGTTGTTTAGGTACACACAGACAGGAATGTTCAGTTGTTTAGGTACACACAGACAGGAATGTTCAGTTGTTCAGGTCCACACAGACAGGAATGTTCAGTTGTTTAGGTACACACAGACAGGAATGTTCAGTTGTTTAGGTCCACACAGACAGGAATGTTCAGTTGTTTAGGTACACACAGACAGGAATGTTCAGTTGTTTAGGTACACACAGACAGGAATGTTCAGTTGTTTAGGTCCACATAGACAGGAATGTTTAGTTGTTTAGGTACACAGAGACAGGAATGTTCAGTTGTTTAGGTACACACAGACAGGAATGTTCAGTTGTTTAGGTACACACAGACAGGAATGTTTAGGTCCACACAGAGAGGAATGTTCAGTTGTTTAGGTACACACAGACAGGAATGTTCAGTTGTTTAGGTACACACAGACAGGAATGTTCAGTTGTTTAGGTACACACAGACAGGAATGTTCAGTTGTTTAGGTACACAGAGACAGGAATGTTCAGTTTTTTAGGTACACACAGACAGGAATGTTCAGTTGTTTAGGTCCACACAGACAGGAATGTTCAGTTGTTTAGGTACACACAGACAGGAATGTTCAGTTGTTTAGGTCCACACAGACAGGAATGTTCAGTTGTTTAGGTACACACAGACAGGTATGTTCAGTTGTTTAGGTACACACAGACAGGAATGTTCAGTTGTTTAGGTACACAGAGACAGGAATGTTCAGTTGTTTAGGTACACACAGACAGGAATGTTCAGTTGTTTAGGTCCACACAGACAGGAATGTTCAGTTGTTTAGGTACACAGAGACAGGAATGTTCAGTTGTTTAGGTACACAGAGACAGGAATGTTCAGTTGTTTAGGTACACACAGACAGGAATGTTCAGTTGTTTAGGTACACACAGACAGGAATGTTTAGGTCCCCACAGACAGGAATGTTCAGTTGTTTAGGTCCACACAGACAGGAATGTTTAGGTACACAGAGACAGGAATGTTCAGTTGTTTAGGTCCACACAGACAGGAATGTTCAGTTGTTTAGGTCCACACAGACAGGAATGTTTAGGTCCACACAGACAGGAATGTTCAGTTGTTTAGTTACACACAGACAGGAATGTTTAGGTCCACACAAACAGGAATGTTCAGTTGTTTAGGTACACACAGACAGGAATGTTCAGTTGTTTAGGTCGACACAGACAGGAATGTTCAGTTGTTTAGGTCCACACAGACAGGAATGTTTAGGTCCACACAGACAGGAATGTTCAGTTGTTTAGGTACACACAGACAGGAATGTTCAGTTGTTTAGGTCCACACAGACAGGAATGTTCAGTTGTTTAGGTCCACACAGACAGGAATGTTTAGGTCCACACAGACAGGAATGTTCAGTTGTTTAGGTACACAGAGACAGGAATGTTCAGTTGTTTAGGTACACACAGACAGGAATGTTCAGTTGTTTAGGTCCACACAGACAGGAATGTTCAGTTGTTTAGGTACACAGAGACAGGAATGTTCAGTTGTTTAGGTACACAGAGACAGGAATGTTCAGTTGTTTAGGTACACACAGACAGGAATGTTCAGTTGTTTAGGTACACACAGACAGGAATGTTTAGGTCCCCACAGACAGGAATGTTCAGTTGTTTAGGTCCACACAGACAGGAATGTTTAGGTACACAGAGACAGGAATGTTCAGTTGTTTAGGTCCACACAGACAGGAATGTTCAGTTGTTTAGGTCCACACAGACAGGAATGTTTAGGTCCACACAGACAGGAATGTTCAGTTGTTTAGTTACACACAGACAGGAATGTTTAGGTCCACACAAACAGGAATGTTCAGTTGTTTAGGTACACACAGACAGGAATGTTCAGTTGTTTAGGTCGACACAGACAGGAATGTTCAGTTGTTTAGGTCCACACAGACAGGAATGTTTAGGTCCACACAGACAGGAATGTTCAGTTGTTTAGGTACACACAGACAGGAATGTTCAGTTGTTTAGGTCCACACAGACAGGAATGTTCAGTTGTTTAGGTACACACAGACAGGAATGTTCAGTTGTTTAGGTCCACACAGACAGGAATGTTCAGTTGTTTAGGTACACACAGACAGGAATGTTCAGTTGTTTAGGTACACACAGACAGGAATGTTCAGTTGTTTAGGTCCACATAGACAGGAATGTTTAGTTGTTTAGGTACACAGAGACAGGAATGTTCAGTTGTTTAGGTACACACAGACAGGAATGTTCAGTTGTTTAGGTACACACAGACAGGAATGTTTAGGTCCACACAGAGAGGAATGTTCAGTTGTTTAGGTACACACAGACAGGAATGTTCAGTTGTTTAGGTCCACACAGACAGGAATGTTCAGTTGTTTAGGTACACACAGACAGGAATGTTCAGTTGTTTAGGTACACACAGACAGGTATGTTCAGTTGTTTAGGTACACACAGACAGGAATGTTCAGTTGTTTAGGTACACAGAGACAGGAATGTTCAGTTGTTTAGGTACACACAGACAGGAATGTTCAGTTGTTTAGGTCCACACAGACAGGAATGTTCAGTTGTTTAGGTACACAGAGACAGGAATGTTCAGTTGTTTAGGTACACAGAGACAGGAATGTTCAGTTGTTTAGGTACACACAGACAGGAATGTTCAGTTGTTTAGGTACACACAGACAGGAATGTTTAGGTCCCCACAGACAGGAATGTTCAGTTGTTTAGGTCCACACAGACAGGAATGTTTAGGTACACAGAGACAGGAATGTTCAGTTGTTTAGGTCCACACAGACAGGAATGTTCAGTTGTTTAGGTCCACACAGACAGGAATGTTTAGGTCCACACAGACAGGAATGTTCAGTTGTTTAGTTACACACAGACAGGAATGTTTAGGTCCACACAAACAGGAATGTTCAGTTGTTTAGGTACACACAGACAGGAATGTTCAGTTGTTTAGGTCGACACAGACAGGAATGTTCAGTTGTTTAGGTCCACACAGACAGGAATGTTTAGGTCCACACAGACAGGAATGTTCAGTTGTTTAGGTACACACAGACAGGAATGTTCAGTTGTTTAGGTCCACACAGACAGGAATGTTCAGTTGTTTAGGTCCACACAGACAGGAATGTTTAGGTCCACACAGACAGGAATGTTCAGTTGTTTAGGTACACACAGACAGGAATGTTCAGTTGTTTAGGTACACACAGACAGGAATGTTCAGTTGTTTAGGTCCACACAGACAGGAATGTTCAGTTGTTTAGGTCCACACAGACAGGAGTGTTCAGTTGTTTAGATCCACACAGACAGGAATGTTCAGTTGTTTAGGTACACAGAGACAGGAATGTTCAGTTGTTTAGGTACACAGAGACAGGAATGTTCAGTTGTTTAGGTCCACACAGACAGGAATATTCAGTTGTTTAGGTACACACAGACAGGAATGTTCAGTTGTTTAGGTACACACAGACAGGAATGTTCAGTTGTTTAGGTCCACACAGATAGGAATGTTCAGTTGTTTAGGTACACAGAGACAGGAATGTTCAGTTGTTTAGGTCCACACAGACAGGAATGTTCAGTTGTTTAGGTACACAGAGACAGGAATGTTCAGTTGTTTAGGTACACAGAGACAGGAATGTTCAGTTGTTTAGGTCCACACAGACAGGAATATTCAGTTGTTTAGGTACACACAGACAGGAATGTTCAGTTGTTTAGGTACACACAGACAGGAATGTTCAGTTGTTTAGGTCCACACAGATAGGAATGTTCAGTTGTTTAGGTACACAGAGACAGGAATGTTCAGTTGTTTAGGTCCACACAGACAGGAATGTTCAGTTGTTTATGTCCACACAGACAGGAATGTTCAGATGTTTAGGTCCACACAGACAGGAATGTTTAGGTCCACACAGACAGGAATGTTCAGTTGTTTAGGTACACACAGACAGGAATGTTTAGGTCCACACAAACAGGAATGTTCAGTTGTTTAGGTACACACAGACAGGAATGTTCAGTTGTTTAGGTCCACACAGACAGGAATGTTCAGTTGTTTAGGTACACACAGACAGGAATGTTTAGGTCCACACAGACAGGAATGTTCAGTTGTTTAGGTCCACACAGACAGGAATGTTCAGTTGTTTATGTCCACACAGACAGGAATGTTCAGATGTTTAGGTCCACACAGACAGGAATGTTCAGTTGTTTAGGTACACACAGACAGGAATGTTTAGGTCCACACAAACAGGAATGTTCAGTTGTTTAGGTACACACAGACAGGAATGTTCAGTTGTTTAGGTCCACACAGACAGGAATGTTCAGTTGTTTATGTCCACACAGACAGGAATGTTTAGGTCCACACAGACAGGAATGTTCAGTTGTTTAGGTACACACAGACAGGAATGTTCAGTTGTTTAGGTCCACACAGACAGGAATGTTCAGTTGTTTAGGTCCACACAGACAGGAATGTTTAGGTCCACACAGACAGGAATGTTCAGTTGTTTAGGTACACACAGACAGGAATGTTCAGTTGTTTAGGTACACACAGACAGGAATGTTCAGTTGTTTAGGTACACACAGACAGGAATGTTCAGTTGTTTAGGTCCACACAGACAGGAGTGTTCAGTTGTTTAGGTCCACACAGACAGGAATGTTCAGTTGTTTAGGTACACAGAGACAGGAATGTTCAGTTGTTTAGGTACACAGAGACAGGAATGTTCAGTTGTTTAGGTCCACACAGACAGGAATGTTCAGTTGTTTAGGTACACACAGACAGGAATGTTCAGTTGTTTAGGTCCACACAGACAGGAATGTTTAGGTCCACACAGACAGGAATGTTCAGTTGTTTAGGTACACACAGACAGGAATGTTCAGTTCTTTAGGTACACACAGACAGGAATGTTCAGTTGTTTAGGTCCACACAGACAGGAATGTTCAGTTGTTTAGGTCCACACAGACAGGAATGTTCAGTTGTTTATGTCCACACAGACAGGAATGTTCAGATGTTTAGGTCCACACAGACAGGAATGTTCAGTTGTTTAGGTACACACAGACAGGAATGTTTAGGTACACACAGACAGGAATGTTCAGTTGTTTAGGTCCACACAGACAGGAATGTTCAGTTGTTTATGTCCACACAGACAGGAATGTTTAGGTCCACACAGACAGGAATGTTCAGTTGTTTAGGTACACACAGACAGGAATGTTCAGTTGTTTAGGTCCACACAGACAGGAATGTTCAGTTGTTTAGGTCCACACAGACAGGAATGTTTAGGTCCACACAGACAGGAATGTTCAGTTGTTTAGGTACACACAGACAGGAATGTTCAGTTGTTTAGGTACACACAGACAGGAATGTTCAGTTGTTTAGGTACACACAGACAGGAATGTTCAGTTGTTTAGGTCCACACAGACAGGAGTGTTCAGTTGTTTAGGTCCACACAGACAGGAATGTTCAGTTGTTTAGGTACACAGAGACAGGAATGTTCAGTTGTTTAGGTCCACACAGACAGGAATGTTCAGTTGTTTAGGTACACACAGACAGGAATGTTCAGTTGTTTAGGTCCACACAGACAGGAATGTTTAGGTCCACACAGACAGGAATGTTCAGTTGTTTAGGTACACACAGACAGGAATGTTCAGTTCTTTAGGTACACACAGACAGGAATGTTCAGTTGTTTAGGTCCACACAGACAGGAATGTTCAGTTGTTTAGGTCCACACAGACAGGAATGTTCAGTTGTTTAGGTACACACAGACAGGAATGTTTAGGTCCACACAGACAGGAATGTTCAGTTGTTTAGGTCCACACAGACAGGAATGTTCAGTTGTTTATGTCCACACAGACAGGAATGTTCAGATGTTTAGGTCCACACAGACAGGAATGTTCAGTTGTTTAGGTACACACAGACAGGAATGTTTAGGTCCACACAAACAGGAATGTTCAGTTGTTTAGGTACACACAGACAGGAATGTTCAGTTGTTTAGGTCCACACAGACAGGAATGTTCAGTTGTTTATGTCCACACAGTCAGGAATGTTTAGGTCCACACAGACAGGAATGTTCAGTTGTTTAGGTACACACAGACAGGAATGTTCAGTTGTTTAGGTCCACACAGACAGGAATGTTCAGTTGTTTAGGTCCACACAGACAGGAATGTTTAGGTCCACACAGACAGGAATGTTCAGTTGTTTAGGTACACACAGACAGGAATGTTCAGTTGTTTAGGTACACACAGACAGGAATGTTCAGTTGTTTAGGTACACACAGACAGGAATGTTCAGTTGTTTAGGTCCACACAGACAGGAGTGTTCAGTTGTTTAGGTCCACACAGACAGGAATGTTCAGTTGTTTAGGTACACAGAGACAGGAATGTTCAGTTGTTTAGGTACACAGAGACAGGAATGTTCAGTTGTTTAGGTCCACACAGACAGGAATGTTCAGTTGTTTAGGTACACACAGACAGGAATGTTCAGTTGTTTAGGTCCACACAGACAGGAATGTTCAGTTGTTTAGGTCCACACAGACAGGAATGTTTAGGTCCACACAGACAGGAATGTTCAGTTGTTTAGGTACACACAGACAGGAATGTTCAGTTGTTTAGGTACACACAGACAGGAATGTTGAGTTGTTTAGGTCCACACAGACAGGAATGTTCAGTTGTTTAGGTCCACACAGACAGGAATGTTCAGTTGTTTAGGTACACACAGACAGGAATGTTTAGGTCCACACAGACAGGAAAGTTCAGTTGTTTAGGTACACACAGACAGGAATGTTCAGTTGTTTAGGTACACACACACGAATGTTCAGTTGTTTAGGTACACACAGACAGGAATGTTCAGTTGTTTAGGTACACACAGACAGGAATGTTCAGTTGTTCAGGTCCACACAGACAGGAATGTTCAGTTGTTTAGGTACACACAGACAGGAATGTTCAGTTGTTTAGGTCCACACAGACAGGAATGTTCAGTTGTTTAGGTACACACAGACAGGAATGTTCAGTTGTTTAGGTACACACAGACAGGAATGTTCAGTTGTTTAGGTCCACATAGACAGGAATGTTTAGTTGTTTAGGTACACAGAGACAGGAATGTTCAGTTGTTTAGGTACACACAGACAGGAATGTTCAGTTGTTTAGGTACACACAGACAGGAATGTTTAGGTCCACACAGACAGGAATGTTCAGTTGTTTAGGTCCACACAGACAGGAATGTTCAGTTGTTTATGTCCACACAGACAGGAATGTTCAGATGTTTAGGTCCACACAGACAGGAATGTTTAGGTCCACACAGACAGGAATGTTCAGTTGTTTAGGTACACACAGACAGGAATGTTTAGGTCCACACAAACAGGAATGTTCAGTTGTTTAGGTACACACAGACAGGAATGTTCAGTTGTTTAGGTCCACACAGACAGGAATGTTCAGTTGTTTATGTCCACACAGACAGGAATGTTTAGGTCCACACAAACAGGAATGTTCAGTTGTTTAGGTACACACATACAGGAATGTTCAGTTGTTTAGGTACACACAGACAGGAATGTTCAGTTGTTTAGGTCCACACAGACAGGAGTGTTCAGTTGTTTAGGTCCACACAGACAGGAATGTTCAGTTGTTTAGGTACACAGAGACAGGAATGTTCAGTTGTTTAGGTACACAGAGACAGGAATGTTCAGTTGTTTAGGTCCACACAGACAGGAATGTTCAGTTGTTTAGGTACACACAGACAGGAATGTTCAGTTGTTTAGGTCCACACAGACAGGAATGTTCAGTTGTTTAGGTCCACACAGACAGGAATGTTTAGGTCCACACAGACAGGAATGTTCAGTTGTTTAGGTACACACAGACAGGAATGTTCAGTTCTTTAGGTACACACAGACAGGAATGTTCAGTTGTTTAGGTCCACACAGACAGGAATGTTCAGTTGTTTAGGTCCACACAGACAGGAATGTTCAGTTGTTTAGGTCCACACAGACAGGAATGTTTAGGTCCACACAGACAGGAATGTTCAGTTGTTTAGGTCCACACAGACAGGAATGTTCAGTTGTTTATGTCCACACAGACAGGAATGTTCAGATGTTTAGGTCCACACAGACAGGAATGTTCAGTTGTTTAGGTACACACAGACAGGAATGTTTAGGTCCACACAAACAGGAATGTTCAGTTGTTTAGGTACACACAGACAGGAATGTTCAGTTGTTTAGGTCCACACAGACAGGAATGTTCAGTTGTTTATGTCCACACAGACAGGAATGTTTAGGTCCACACAGACAGGAATGTTCAGTTGTTTAGGTACACACAGACAGGAATGTTCAGTTGTTTAGGTCCACACAGACAGGAATGTGCAGTTGTTTAGGTCCACACAGACAGGAATGTTTAGGTCCACACAGACAGGAATGTTCATTTGTTTAGGTACACACAGACAGGAATGTTCAGTTGTTTAGGTACACACAGACAGGAATGTTCAGTTGTTTAGGTACACACAGACAGGAATGTTCAGTTGTTTAGGTCCACACAGACAGGAGTGTTCAGTTGTTTAGGTCCACACAGACAGGAATGTTCAGTTGTTTAGGTACACAGAGACAGGAATGTTCAGTTGTTTAGGTACACAGAGACAGGAATGTTCAGTTGTTTAGGTCCACACAGACAGGAATGTTCAGTTGTTTAGGTACACACAGACAGGAATGTTCAGTTGTTTAGGTCCACACAGACAGGAATGTTCAGTTGTTTAGGTCCACACAGACAGGAATGTTTAGGTCCACACAGACAGGAATGTTTAGTTGTTTAGGTACACACAGACAGGAATGTTCAGTTGTTTAGGTACACACAGACAGGAATGTTGAGTTGTTTAGGTCCACACAGACAGGAATGTTCAGTTGTTTAGGTCCACACAGACAGGAATGTTCAGTTGTTTAGGTACACACAGACAGGAATGTTTAGGTCCACACAGACAGGAACGTTCAGTTGTTTAGGTACACACAGACAGGAATGTTCAGTTGTTTAGGTACACACAGACAGGAATGTTCAGTTGTTTAGGTACACACAGACAGGAATGTTCAGTTGTTTAGGTACACACAGACAGGAATGTTCAGTTGTTCAGGTCCACACAGACAAGAATGTTCAGTTGTTTAGGTACACACAGACAGGAATGTTCAGTTGTTTAGGTCCACACAGACAGGAATGTTCAGTTGTTTAGGTACACACAGACAGGAATGTTCAGTTGTTTAGGTACACACAGACAGGAATGTTCAGTTGTTTAGGTCCACATAGACAGGAATGTTTAGTTGTTTAGGTACACAGAGACAGGAATGTTCAGTTGTTTAGGTACACACAGACAGGAATGTTCAGTTGTTTAGGTACACACAGACAGGAATGTTTAGGTCCACACAGAGAGGAATGTTCAGTTGTTTAGGTACACACAGACAGGAATGTTCAGTTGTTTAGGTACACACAGACAGGAATGTTCAGTTGTTTAGGTACACACAGACAGGAATGTTCAGTTGTTTAGGTACACAGAGACAGGAATGTTCAGTTCTTTAGGTACACACAGACAGGAATGTTCAGTTGTTTAGGTCCACACAGACAGGAATGTTCAGTTGTTTAGGTACACACAGACAGGAATGTTCAGTTGTTTAGGTCCACACAGACAGGAATGTTCAGTTGTTTAGGTACACACAGACAGGAATGTTCAGTTGTTTAGGTACACACAGACAGGAATGTTCAGTTGTTTAGGTACACAGAGACAGGAATGTTCAGTTGTTTAGGTACACACAGACAGGAATGTTCAGTTGTTTAGGTCCACACAGACAGGAATGTTCAGTTGTTTAGGTACACAGAGACAGGAATGTTCAGTTGTTTAGGTACACACAGACAGGAATGTTCAGTTGTTTAGGTACACACAGACAGGAATGTTCAGTTGTTTAGGTACACACAGACAGGAATGTTCAGTTGTTTAGGTCCCCACAGACAGGAATGTTCAGTTGTTTAGGTCCACACAGACAGGAATGTTCAGTTGTTTAGGTACACAGAGACAGGAATGTTCAGTTGTTTAGGTCCACACAGACAGGAATGTTCAGTTGTTTAGGTCCACACAGACAGGAATGTTTAGGTCCACACAGACAGGAATGTTCAGTTGTTTAGGTACACACAGACAGGAATGTTTAGGTCCACACAAACAGGAATGTTCAGTTGTTTAGGTCGACACAGACAGGAATGTTCAGTTGTTTAGGTCCACACAGACAGGAATGTTTAGGTCCACACAGACAGGAATGTTCAGTTGTTTAGGTATACACTGACAGGAATGTTCAGTTGTTTAGGTCCACACAGACAGGAATGTTCAGTTGTTTAGGTCCACACAGACAGGAATGTTTAGGTCCACACAGACAGGAATGTTCAGTTGTTTAGGTACACACAGACAGGAATGTTCAGTTGTTTAGGTACACACAGACAGGAATGTTCAGTTGTTTAGGTCCACACAGACAGGAATGTTCAGTTGTTTAGGTCCACACAGACAGGAGTGTTCAGTTGTTTAGGTCCACACAGACAGGAATGTTCAGTTGTTTAGGTACACAGAGACAGGAATGTTCAGTTGTTTAGGTACACAGAGACAGGAATGTTCAGTTGTTTAGGTCCACACAGACAGGAATGTTCAGTTGTTTAGGTACACACAGACAGGAATGTTCAGTTGTTTAGGTACACACAGACAGGAATGTTCAGTTGTTTAGGTCCACACAGATAGGAATGTTCAGTTGTTTAGGTACACAGAGACAGGAATGTTCAGTTGTTTAGGTACACACAGAAAGGAATGTTCAGTTGTTTAGGTACACACAGACAGGAATGTTTTGGTCCACACAGACAGGATTGTTCAGTTGTTTAGGTCCACACAGACAGGAATGTTTAGGTACACAGAGACAGGAATGTTCAGTTGTTTAGGTCCACACAGACAGGAATGTTCAGTTGTTTAGGTCCACACAGACAGGAATGTTCAGTTGTTTAGGTCCACACAGACAGGAATGTTCAGTTGTTTAGGTACACACAGACAGGAATGTTTAGGTCCCCACAGACAGGAATGTTCAGTTGTTTAGGTCCACACAGACAGGAATGTTTAGGTACACAGAGACAGGAATGTTCAGTTGTTTAGGTCCACACAGACAGGAATGTTCAGTTGTTTAGGTCCACACAGACAGTAATGTTTAGGTCCACACAGACAGGAATGTTCAGTTGTTTAGGTACACACAGACACGAATGTTTAGGTCCACACAAACAGGAATGTTCAGTTGTTTAGGTACACACAGACAGGAATGTTCAGTTGTTTAGGTCCACACAGACAGGAATGTTCAGTTGTTTAGGTCCACACAGACAGGAATGTTTAGGTCCACACAGACAGGAATGTTCAGTTGTTTAGGTACACACAGACAGGAATGTTCAGTTGTTTAGGTCCACACAAACAGGAATGTTCAGTTGTTTAGGTCCACACAGACAGGAATGTTTAGGTCCACACAGACAGGAATGTTCAGTTGTTTAGGTACACACAGACAGGAATGTTCAGTTGTTTAGGTACACACAGACAGGAATGTTCAGTTGTTTAGGTCCACACAGACAGGAATGTTCAGTTGTTTAGGTCCACACAGACAGGAGTGTTCAGTTGTTTAGGTACACAGAGACAGGAATGTTCAGTTGTTTAGGTCCACACAGATAGTAATGTTCAGTTGTTTAGGTACACAGAGACAGGAATGTTCAGTTGTTTAGGTACACACAGACAGGAATGTTCAGTTGTTTAGGTACACACAGACAGGAATGTTCAGTTGTTTAGGTACACACAGACAGGAATGTTCAGTTGTTTAGGTACACACAGACAGGAATGTTCAGTTGTTTAGGTACACAGAGACAGGAATGTTCAGTTTTTTAGGTACACACAGACAGGAATGTTCAGTTGTTTAGGTCCACACAGACAGGAATGTTCAGTTGTTTAGGTACACACAGACAGGAATGTTCAGTTGTTTAGGTCCACACAGACAGGAATGTTCAGTTGTTTAGGTACACACAGACAGGAATGTTCAGTTGTTTAGGTACACACAGACAGGAATGTTCAGTTGTTTAGGTACACACAGACAGGAATGTTCAGTTGTTTAGGTCTACACAGACAGGAATGTTCAGTTGTTTAGGTCCACACAGACAGGAATGTTCAGTTGTTTAGGTCCACACAGACAGGAATGTTCAGTTGTTTAGGTACACACAGGCAGGAATGTTCAGTTGTTTAGGTCCACACAGACAGGAATGTTCAGTTGTTTAGGTCCACACAGACAGGAATGTTCAGTTGTTTAGGTCCACACAGACAGGAATGTTCAGTTGTTTAGGTACACACAGACAGGAATGTTCAGTTGTTTAGGTACACACAGACAGGAATGTTTAGGTACACACAGACAGGAATGTTCAGTTGTTTAGGTACACACAGACAGGAATGTTTAGGTCCACACAGACAGGAATGTTCAGTTGTTTAGGTACACACAGACAGGAATGTTCAGTTGTTTAGGTCCACACAGACAGGAATGTTCAGTTGTTTAGGTACACACAGACAGTAATGTTCAGTTGTTTAGGTCCACACAGACCGGAATGTTCAGTTGTTTAGGTACACACAACAGGAATGTTCAGTTGTTTAGGTACACACAGACAGGAATGTTCAGTTGTTTAGGTCCACACAGACAGGAATGTTCAGTTGTTTAGGTACACACAGACAGGAATGTTTAGGTCCACACAGACAGGAATGTTCAGTTGTTTAGGTACACACAGACAGGAATGTTCAGTTGTTTAGGTACACACAGACAGGAATATTTAGGTACACACAGACAGGAATGTTCAGTTGTTTAGGTACACACAGACAGGAATGTTTAGGTACACAGAGACAGGAATGTTCAGTTGTTTAGGTCCACACAGACAGGTGTGTTGTAGTGCTTCCATACTACGTTGCTTCATACTAAGTAGCTAGTACACTAGTGTGGATATTGGATCAGAACCAATGATTGGGAATGATTTTATGACACATAAGGACAGTGGACATCACCAGAGACTTCACAGTTCATTTAGTGTTCTCTGGCCGGTGTAGTTCTCTATCGAATGTCATAAATACATTAAAAGGTAGAGAAGGGTATTGGCCAGGAAGCCATTCTAGCCTACTACACCACTGTCTGTCTAAACAGTTGATATTGATCCACCCATGTTCTGCTGTGTACAAGCCGCCTGGCAACCGATGATGAACCATAAAATACCTGATGGATTTATTTGCTTCAAATATCTCTGGATGAGGATGTTTCAAATGTTAATATTGTAAATAAAGTTATTCAAATGAAATTGTATGTTATGTTTTTTTAAATACATTTGATTGATTAATTGTTTGTTTGAATTGCATTTTGATGATTGGCAATCATATGTTACCCAGAAACCCTTGAAGTAGAGACGTCCAGGCAGAGATGGTTGAGTGGCATCAACTTGTGTAACCTGGAAAATCTTGCCTTGATCCGAGTGAGGACATTGGTCAATTGCCTATGCTCCTGATAGGAGCCAATGGCTTAAATAAAGTAAGTCAATCATACATTTATTGATCTATCAGGAAGTGGAGTAGAGTTATTATGTTCTTCACAATATCTTTTTTCATGCTCAACAGTTTCTTGTGTGTATCAAGAATGGTCCACCACCCAAGGACATCCAGCCAACTTGACACAACTGTGGGAAACATTGGCATCAACATGGACCAACATCCCTGTGGAATGCTTTCGACAGCTTGTAAAATCCATCCCCCTTACGAATTGAGGCAGTTCTGAGGGCAAAAGGGGGTGCATCTCCTAATGTTTTGCACACTCAGTGTATATCGTCTGTAGCTCAGTTGGTAGAGCGTGGCGCTTGCCAGGTTAGTGTGTTCTATTCCCGGGACCACCTATATGTTAAAATGTATGTATGTATGTATGTATGTATGTATGTATGTATGTATGTATGTATGTATGTATGCATGTATGCAGGAATGCCTATAATCCACTTTGGATGAAATCCTCTGCTGAATGGCATTTAATATTATTATTATTATTTATTATTATGTTAGAATCTCTCAAAAATGTATACAGATGTAATGACCAAAGCCTCCACCAGGGGTCAGTGTGTAGCTATGGATGGACAGCTGGAGTTCTTCTTCTATGGAACAGGAAGTAGAGCGAATTACTCTGTTGAAGAGAACAGTTGTTGAGTAGAGAGCAGTAGTAATGGTGTCTTTTTGTAGGCATTAACTCCACCATGGTTTGTTGGACAAAGCCTATGGGAAAATGAATAGTAGGGTTTTTGGATAAACGCTGAATATGAAGTCTGTTGTAGACACTGGATTAGGAGATCTTATACATACATTTCTGTTCTACGATATCATCTTCCTCAGCTAACATTACTTTTTTGTGAATTATTAACCATTTATGTAATAAAAACAATCACAGAGAGCACATAAAGGCTTCGTACTTCATAAAAGTAATGTTAAATTAACTGACTGACATTACTTCATAGAATAAAATGTACAAGGTCTAAGGTACAATCCCATTAGCGGGTCTAATGGTACAATCCCATTAGCGGGATTGTAGCCTCAAGAGGTTTTAACTTTATTTTCAGTGTTTATTCCAAAACAATATTCTTTCCCCATTAATTTTCCTCATAGGAATAGCTGAATGAACCAGATGTAACTTATTTCCGGTTTTGGGACTACAAACTGGCGAGCTCTGTTCAAGAGAGTCAATGTAAAGCCAAATCAAACTACTTGTAGTGCATTTTACATGACCTGTACCATCCCAGGGTACCTCACAGACAACTGAAGGCAAGCTGATTAAAACAATACTAGGTTGTGTGTGTGTGTGTGTGTGTGTGTGTGTGTGTGTGTGTGTGTGTGTGTGTGTGTGTGTGTGTGTGTGTGTGTGTGTGTGTGTGTGTGTGTGTGTGTGTGTGTGTGTGTGTGTGTGTGTGTGTGTGTGTGTGTGTGTGTGTGTGGCACATGTGTGTATGAGACAGAAATATCTATGCATATCTATTTCAACAGAAAATTCTTCAAAAGTGAAGGGGAGAATGTCAGTATATTATTGCCTTGAGCTTTCTGGGCATAGTCCCAGTTGGTATTAGATAGAATGTTGCGGTTACCTAGGTTACTCCATTGGCTCACAGCAAAAACGTGACCTTTTTCAAACACAATTTTCTTGTCTGCTTGTTTTAGTCAATTACATTACTACATTTAAGAAAAGTACAACATGTCTAAAGATGACTTTTCAACATTGCCTGCTCCCTACCGCTCTCACCTCTTAGAAATGAGTGAGTGGAGTTACAAACAGACTAAACAAGTTAGGTCGTACCTGTGATGAAATGTTTTCCATACACAGCTACGTGTAGCCTACTTGGAGACCGGGTCCCCACATTTCCCACTCCAAATAGCCTGAAGCCACAGGCTACATCACATCCGGCCGTGATTGGGAGTCCCATAGGACGGCGCACAATTGGCCCAACGTCGTTCGGGGTATGCCGTCATTGTAAATAAGAATTTGTTCTTAACTGACTTGCCTAGTTAAATAAAGGTTAAATATAAATAAACATTGAACAAAAGAGTCAGTGTTTGATGGAGATGAGAGAGAACCATTACCATGTGCTTATAGCAGGACTATAGCAAGTGTCAAAAGTCCACCAATCATCAGAAGCAAAAAAAATGAATGTAATTTCCTTGGTGCCAATCAGAAATGAGAAAAAGGGATGACAATAACGTCTTACACTGTCTGTTCTTCACCTAAAGAGTCAGTCAAGCACGAACGCATTCACACATGCACGTGGACACACACACTGAGTGCCACTTAGTTGCTATAGGAACAGAGAGCTTATAGGTGAGAGGAAAACTCAAAGTAGACAGCAGGATTATCAATTAGAAAATGAACAAACTTTGTCCTTGAAGTGTGAAATGTTTTGAGAGACAATTTGTTCTAAGCTAATACAGGAAGATATGTGTACGGAGGTATGAATGAAGGGAGGGGATAGAGAGAGACCGTGGAAGAGAGCGAGAGCTCAATTTGACAAATCTGTGTATTTTCTGTGGCGCTCTTTGCCCTTTTTATGTGGCGCTACGGCTTACAATGATTTGACAGGATGCTGTTTGTGTGTCTGCTTGCGTGTGTGCATGCGTGCGTGCGTGTGTGTGTTTGCATATGTGAGGGTAAACCACTGATAAAGCTGGCTTGTTTCTCAGCTGTATAATCCCTACAACACTGTGATAAACCCCCTGGTGTGCACAGCACCCACCATCCCTCTGTCTCTGTGATAAACTCTGGAGTACCCAGCACCCACCATCCCTATGTCTCTATATGTGTCTCTGAGAGCAAGGGTAAACATATCAAACACCACGATCTGCTACAGCTCAGGGGACAGAGTAATCAGACACACTGATGGAGGCAATCAGGGAACTACAGAGACTCAGAGAAACCCGAAAGGAATTCAATGATCTTTTTCCTCTCCCTCCCTCCCTCTCCTTTCCCTCCCTCTCCTCTCCCTCTCCCCCTCTCTCCTTTCTCCTCCTCTCCTCTCCTCTCCTTCCCTCCCTCTCTCCTCTCCCTCCCTCTCTCCTTTCTCCTCCTCTCCTCTCCTCTCCTCTCCCTCCCTCTCTCCTCTCCCTCCCTCTCTCCTTTCTCTCCCTCTCCTCTCCCTCTCCCTCTCTCCTCTCCTCTCCTCTCCTCTCCTCTCCTCTCCTCTCCTCTCCTCTCCTCTCCTCTCCTCTACTCTCCCTCTCTCCTTTCCTCTCCACAGACAGGTGAAAAGCTGTAACAAACTCTGACAACTTCTTTAGGAAATGCTGTGCATTGGGTGACAAACTTGAAACGTCTTTTTTAACAGCTAAGATTTATGACTTGTTCCCTGGGGGGAATTTAAACTCTACTCAGGTGGAAAACTCTTCAAACTTTGGTCCCCTTTGTGTTTGGTGGAGCTCCACAGCTCTGTCACATACCTGTCCCTGGGGAAGGGAAAGAAAGAGAATGTCTTGATGCCCGTCGGACCGCCCCGTGGTGAGACGGAGGATGGGTGACACAGGAAGCTGTGTCGTTGCGGGGGATGTGATGTCATCTGATCAGCTCACTGATTGGCTGAGTGAACTCCTGCTGAGAGACAGCTGGCTGCTAGTGCTCTTCACTTCACTTCCTTCTCTCACTCTTTCCCTCTTTCTTTCCCTCTCTCTTTCTCTATTCCCCCCTACCTGTTCCCCAGATAATGTTTCCAGTTGAGCCTTTGGCTTGGTTATTACAATAAACCCTATAACAAAGGGAGAATAGAAAGAGTCTAGTTCCGTTTTCCTCTGGAAGTTATTCTGTCTGAACCATGAAGTAACCAGACAAAAGGGTTTGGCATAAGGTTAAGGTTATGGGCAGGGAAATGGTTAAACGTAACCCTAGCTTGATGTCCACACCCCAGTTCAACTTCAACCCTAACCATAACCCTAACCCTAAGGTATCAGACATTGGTGTGACCCTATAAATAGAATGAATAGAACAGGCGTCCCCATTCAAGCCAATAATTGGTCATTCTATTTATGTGGGTGTGACTGGACAAGACTTGCATTTATTGTTTTTCACATTACCAGCACAACAATCAAAACAATCAATGAGACAAAACAACACACAGCATATAGATGCATCACACAATTATATTATACAATAATGCCTGAATACATATACAAACACACCATTCTAGATGCTACATCAGATCACATACTACACACGTACAGTACCCACTAGTAAGTCTCTATAATGACTCTATGTATTCTAACCAGGGATCTCAGGTCTTGTGAAAGGACTGGGGACTACCTTGCATGTCATATGTCATTTCTTTCTAGTGGCATGCAAGAACTGACCTCATTAATCCATTGAGTTATAGTAGGAGGATCCTTATGGTTCCACCCCTTTAAGGTCTAAGGGCCTGGGCTGGGTTTCTACTGAGCTAACATATGGAATTGTTTTAAGATGGTCATACCAAGGATACTTAGCTATTTTATTTAGAATTTTAGGACCACTGTACGTGTACATTTAAAACAAATAATCAGCAGCTGAAACAATAACAAAGGGATGAGCCTGGTCTCAAATCCATAGACAGAGCTATGGATGCAAGGACTGACCATCAATGACATCACAGTTATAGTTTAACCATGTTTTGAGTCTATATGGTGTTTGTTTACATTTACTTTGTTTACAAACATTGGAGTTAAACAAGCATTTTTGGGGGTTCTGATGGGGTACAACAGTTGGATTAAGCTGATGCATTTCTAAATGATATTTTTCAAGAATCAATGGGTTCATATCATTCATTTATTTGTCCAGAAATTGATGTAGCAACTGCCGATTGCCCCTTTAAACATTGCATTTGGCCTTACTGCTATCAGCCCATAGAAACGCATTGAATAACAGATTCGTACATGGAAAAACAGATAAATCAAAAGGAAACATGTTTTGAAGTCTATCCTATATCTGAGAGATACAAGAAAGCTCAGAAAAAAAGAGTCTCATCTTTCCATAGAGGGGTCATATTAGTGTGTAGCCCAAACAGTTTGGACGCTACAGACAGAAGTTGGCACATCAGCGGTACCGGTACAGGGTTACCTTCAGACGAGTCCTGTGACACTTGTGGGATTTGTAGAGCAAAATGGAGAACACCATCGTGTTCATGAGAGTCTCATCTTTTCATATTGTTGCCCAAGCCATTCAGACTCTACAGACCTTTTCGTGATGTCTCCTGGTCTGAAAAACAGATCATCAAGGATTGTCCTCATGGGAGTTAAATGTACTTGCATGTGAAGGATATTTTCAATCTTCAGCCACCACTGTTAATGTTTAGGGCTGGCTCATGTCAGGTATTATAGAGTTCCTGTCTCTGTTTTACAGTGAGGGCAGTGTGGAAAGGAGTCGTTTTTAAAGGTGTTTGATAAGATCTATAAATACATTTGTACTGACAGAGCTTGTATCTTGTATTAATGTAAACTCTTTGGGATTGCTAATTCATTTCCGACCATTGATCTTCTGTGATCTGGGTCCCTCCCCCATTTCTCTTTCACCCTTGTTGTGGTAGCTTTGAAATATTCTGTTAATAGGCTATGGGTTTGTGATATGTGTTTGCTTATGTTTGATTTGAGTAAAAGAGATTTGAGTGATGGTTGTTTGGTCCTACCCAGTGAGCCTCTTTGCCTGGTCTGGATGAATGGATAGGACTTCTGATAGTTGTGTAAGAGTAGGTATCTCTCTCCTATTGGTATCTGAATGGCCATCTCTCTCCTAACTGGTATCTGATTGGCTACCTTTCTCCTACCTGGTATGTGATTGGCTACTTTTCTCCTGCTGGTATCTAACCAAAGGCAGATATCCTAGCGGTTAGAGTGTTGGGCCAGTAACCAGAAGGTTGCTAGTTTGCATCCCTGAGCTGACGAGGTGAAAAATGTGTCAATGTGCCTTTAACCCTAATTGCTTCAGGGTCGCTGTTAATAATTGCAGACCCTGGTCTTGATTCCACTCGCCAATGGTGTCTCAGGGAGAGTTGGGATATGTCCAAAAAAGAAACATTTCCAATGAATACACAATAGGACAAATATATATGTCCTACTTGGAATCTGATTGTTTGTCTCTCTTCCTGCCTGTTATCAGTGGACACTTTTCATTATCACATAGCTCTGTGGTCTTTCTCCTTGAGCATTGTTTTGTCTAGCTGTTGTTGTGGAGATGGAGCTGGCGGTGTGAGTGTGTGTGTGTGCTTTACCAGCATTACAGGACACAAGAGGAGGCATATGATAACAGTCAAATCAAGTACTCTCTCTTAAACCCTGCAACAAGCTGCACAAAACACAATCTCTTCAAAGCCTGAGAATGTGACGCACACACACTTTTGAACTCTTCAGAACTAGAAGAATACACACTCTCAAAATCCTTGGAATAAACCATACACACACACACCAAAGCCAGTTAGCACAGCCTGGCCTGAAACACAACACACACACAATCTGTCCAGTCTGTTTTCCTCCCTGTGGAGGATTTGGGGAACATAGGGAAGGATTTCTGTCATCCATGGGCACATTGAGTGCTGAGCCTGCCTACCACACCAGCCAGGTCACCCGTGATACAAGTCAGTATTCGACATCCATCCATGTCTGAGGACGTTGGGAGATGACATAGAAACTGGCCACTAGGGGCAACAGTGAGCTCTGTTACCTTCAAGTAGGTTTTGGGTTGCTAGGATGTTGTGGACGGGGATGGTGGATGGGCGTAAGCATCTGTCTGCAAAGGTTGCATATTCGAATCCAGTCATATAAAGTTGTTTTTGAGATTTTTGTTTTAAGCCTATCCCAAAACGTAACCCTTACCTTATTCATTCAGAGTTAATTCCTAACCTAAAAAATCATAGTTAATGCCTAAACTTGACAGTAAACACTTCGAAATTTGATGTCCATGGAAAACATGGATGTCTAATTCTGACGTGAGACTGTGAGGGCTTGAAGACCACACACACACACACACACACACACACACACACACACACACACACACACACACACACACACACACACACACACAGAGAGAGAAAGAGAGAGGTCTCAGAGACCTCTGAATCACAGTCTATGATAACTGCTCTCTAACTCCATCTTTTTAATGCATTTCATTTCCATACATTTACTGTACCGTTTCCTAAGCTATTGACAGACAGACGGGCAGAAAGACTGAGGCAAAGAGTACAGTACATTAATCAGTTAAATCAAACGTCATCCTATTTTTCCAACTTAATTGAGGAGAATAAGAACAATCCAAAATGTTTTTGATACTGTCGCAAAGCTAACTAAAAAGCAGCATTCCCCAAGGGAGTATGGCTTTCACTTCAGCAGTGATAAATTCATTAACTTATTTGATGAAAGATCATGATCATTAGAAAGCAAATTACGGACTCTTCTTTAAATCTGTGTATTTCTCCAAAGCTCAGTTGTCCTGATTCTGCACAACACTGCCAGGACCTACGATCAAGGGAGACACTCAAGATTTTTTATCCTATATCTCTTGACACATTCATGAACATAGTAATGGCCTCTAAACCTTCAAGCTGCATAACGCACCCTATTCCAACTGAACTACTGAAGGAGCTGCTTCCTGTGCTTGGCCCTCCTATGTTGAACATAATAAATGCCTCCCTATCCACCGGATGTGTACCAAACTCACTAAAAGTGGCAGTAATAAAGCCTCTCTTGAAAAAGCCAAACCTTGACCCAGAAAATATAAAAAACTATCAGCCTATATCGAATCTCCCATTCCTCTCAACAATTAAAAAAAAGCTGTTGCAGAGCTACTCACTGCCTTCCTGAAGACAAACAATGTATAGGAAACGCTTCAGTCTGGTTTTAGACCCCATCATAGCACTGAGACTGCACTCGTGAAGGTGGTAAATTACCTTTTAATGGCGTCAGACCAAGGCTCTGAATCTGTCCTCGTGCTCCTAGATCTTAGTGCTGCTTTTGACACCATCGATAACCACATTCTTTGATTGACTGATTGATTGATTGATTGAGGATCTGATCTGTAGTTGAGTCCCAAATGGCACCTTATTCTTTATATAGTGCACATGGGCTCTGGTCAAAAGTAGTGCACAATATAGGGAATAGTGTTCTGTTTGGGGGAGTCTGAGTTAGTCAGAGGAGGCAGAGGAGTAGACTGGTGGTGGGGGAGGCAGAGTTATTTAGAGGAGTAGACTAGTGGTAGGGGGAGGCAGAGTTATTTAGAGGAGTAGACTGGTGGTAGGGGGAGGCAGAGTTATTTAGAGGAGTAGACTGGTGGTAGGGGGAGGCAGAGTTATTTAGAGGAGTAGACTGGTGGTAGGGGGAGGCAGAGTTATTTAGAGGAGTAGACTGGTGGTAGGGGGAGGCAGAGTTATTTAGAGGAGTAGACTGGTGGTAGGGGGAGGCAGAGTTATTTAGAGGAGTAGACTGGTGGTAGGGGGAGGCAGAGTTATTTAGAGGAGTAGACTGGTGGTGGGGGAGGCAGAGTTATTTAGAGGAGTAGACTGGTGGTAGGGGGAGGCAGAGTTATTTAGAGGAGTAGACTGGTGGTGGGGGAGGCAGAGTTATTTAGAGGAGTAGACTGGTGGTAGGGGGAGGCAGAGTTATTTAGAGGAGTAGACTGGTGGTGGGGGAGGCAGAGTTATTTAGAGGAGTAGACTGGTGGTAGGGGGAGGCAGAGTTATTTAGAGGAGTAGACTGGTGGTGGGGGAGGCAGAGTTATTTAGAGGAGTAGACTGGTGGTAGGGGGAGGCAGAGTTATTTAGAGGAGTAGACTGGTGGTGGGGGAGGCAGAGTTATTTAGAGGAGTAGACTGGTGGTGGGGGAGGCAGAGTTATTTAGAGGAGTAGACTGGTGGTAGGGGGAGGCAGAGTTATTTAGAGGAGTAGACTGGTGGTAGGGGGAGGCAGAGTTATTTAGAGGAGTAGACTGGTGGTAGGGGGAGGCAGAGTTATTTAGAGGAGTAGACTGGTGGTAGGGGGAGGCAGAGTTATTTAGAGGAGTAGACTGGTGGTAGGGGGAGGCAGAGTTATTTAGAGGAGTAGACTGGTGGTAGGGGGAGGCAGAGTTATTTAGAGGAGTAGACTGGTGGTAGGGGGAGGCAGAGTTATTTAGAGGAGTAGACTGGTGGTAGGGGGAGGCAGGTTATTTAGAGGAGTAGACTGGTGGTAGGGGGAGGCAGAGTTATTTAGAGGAGTAGACTGGTGGTAGGCAGAGTTATTTAGAGGAGTAGACTGGTGGTAGGGGGAGGCAGAGTTATTTAGAGGAGTAGACTGGTGGTGGGGGAGGCAGAGTTATTTAGAGGAGTAGACTGGTGGTAGGGGGAGGCAGAGTTATTTAGAGGAGTAGACTGGTGGTAGGGGGAGGCAGAGTTATTTAGAGGAGTAGACTGGTGGTAGGGGGAGGCAGAGTTATTTAGAGGAGTAGACTGGTGGTAGGGGGAGGCAGAGTTATTTAGAGGAGTAGACTGGTGGTAGGGGGAGGCAGAGTTATTTAGAGGAGTAGACTGGTGGTAGGGGGAGGCAGAGTTATTTAGAGGAGTAGACTGGTGGTAGGGGGAGGCAGGTTATTTAGAGGAGTAGACTGGTGGTAGGGGGAGGCAGAGTTATTTAGAGGAGTAGACTGGTGGTAGGCAGAGTTATTTAGAGGAGTAGACTGGTGGTAGGGGGAGGCAGAGTTATTTAGAGGAGTAGACTGGTGGTAGGGGGAGGCAGAGTTATTTAGAGGAGTAGACTGGTGGTAGGGGGAGGCAGAGTTATTTAGAGGAGTAGACTGGTGGTAGGGGGAGGCAGAGTTATTTAGAGGAGTAGACTGGTGGTAGGGGGAGGCAAAGTTATTTAGAAGAATAGACTGGTGGTAGGGGGAGGCAGAGTTATTTAGAGGAGTAGACTGGTGGTAGGGGGAGGCAGAGTTATTTAGAGGAGTAGACTGGTGGTAGGGGGGACAGAGGTGCGTGAGTGTGTGTCTAGCGCCAGGACTTCAGTGTGAGTGTGTGTGTGATTTCAAGATCAAGAGGTGTTGGTTGGCTCTTGGGTGTTTGGCTCAGGGTGAGTCAGCTTAGAAATTGTCTGAATCGCTAAGACTTCAAAAGTGCAATGCAAGTGAGTTTCAGAAGCCTAGTAAAAACAATCAACGTGCAACCAGCTGCCTTAAACCCCAACCATACGTTTCCTATAATCCCTCCCCTTCATTTAAAGGACAGCCTGTTAACACGGATTAACAAAACAACAAAAACCACCAAGAGATTCTTAAACATGTTTTCCAACAGAAGTGATTAGATAAAACATTTCTGTTCCTCGTGTCACGTTCAGAAGAGAGGGAATGCTGGATGACCAACTGTAATGTCTCTCTTTCTCTCGCCCTCTCTCTCTCTCTCTCCCAATCTCCCCCTCTCACTTCCCCCCTCCATCTTCCCTTTAGCTTTAAGGTTTGTTAGAGTTGGTGGCCTGTGATTGCCTTTTAATGAGTGACAGAGTGTGGTGGAGGAGGGATAAGGGTCTGAGGGGCTGAGAGGTCCTGGGTGGGGTGGATTAGTATAATCATCTAAAAATGCCATGACTTTAAAAAACCACCACACAATGGAACCTGCCACGCCACCCCAACCCTCTCTTCCCCTTCACCCACCTCTGCCACTCCGCCCGGCGACAACCAATCAATTTACATTGTGATGGTTCAGAAGCTGCCTTCTGAATATTAATATATTCTGGGGGGTTTTATTCAAGAGAGAGGGAGAGACTGAAAAGGTTGGTGTTTGTAGAGAAAGAGGGGATAAGGGGTGGAGGGAGAGCATAGAGGGGAGAGGAAGAGAGGATGCATTAGAAACACACACAGAGAGAAAGAGTAGGCTTCAAGGGGACTCCTACAGCAGGTACACCAATAGCTCATCCCTTGGCAGTAGTACTGTAGGATACTTTATCACTGACCTCAACCCAGAGTCTCTCAGAGCGTTTACAGTCAGCCCAATGACACTACTATCAGATAATAGCAAAATCACAGTCTAGTTGAACAGAGCAATACTCAATCATGAGGCATCCACGACAAAGGAACTGAATAATGTTAAGACATGCTATAGATGGAAGGAAAGTAGTGTGGAAACCTACCAAATAACAATTAGGCAACAACAAATTCAATCCATTTTAGACAACTTCCTGGACAAAACGTTTCACTGTAATTGTGAAGGTGTAAACTTGGCAGTAGAAAACCTAAACAGTATATTTGACCTCTCAGCTTCTCTATCAAATCAAAACTTTTCAAACAGAAAACTGAAGAAAATTAACAACAATGAAAAATGGTTTGATGAAGAATGCTAAAACCTAAGAAAGAAATTGAGAAACCTATCAACCAAAAACAGAGACCCAGAAAACCTGAGTCTACGCTTTCACTACGATGAATCACTAAAACAATACATAAATACACTATGGAAAAAGAAAGAACAGCACCTTTGCAGGGTTGCGGGATAACCGTCAGCACCAGATTCAAGCTTTTGTGGACTCTCTGACTTCGCCACATAATTACAAATCCCCTGCATGAAGTGTCCCATCCCTCTGCAGATTCAAGCCCTCGATGGACGGCCCATTGACTCATTGACTGGTGGATATCAGACCAAGCCCATTCTACTGCAGGTTGGGGTGAACCACTCAGAGACTCTTAGTTTTCTTTTGATCACTGCTCCTGAGAACCCCCTTATCCTAGTGTACACCTGGCTAGTGTTACATAACCCACTATTCTCCTGGTCCACGGGACACCTACTAGACTGGGGTAAGGACTGCCATACTAAATGTCTAAGACCCCCACCAAGAGCCTTGCAGTGTTCTCCTGCATCCATTGAAGATCAAGACTTCTCCACTCTCCCTCCCAAATACTTCGACCTCCAGGAGGCCTTCAGTAAGAGACAAGCCGCCACCCTTCCACCCCCATTGTCCATACGACTGTTCCATAGAGCTCTTACCCGGCTCTACACCTCCTCGGGGCTGTCTTTATTCCCTCTCGACCCCTGAAGCAGCAGTCATGGACAATTAGATCCGGGAGTCGCTGGAGGCAGGTTTCATTTGCCCCTCTACATCCCCAGCTGGTACAGGCTTCTTCTTCATAGGTAAGAAAGATTGAGGCCTGCATGCTTTTTATGGATTACAAAGAGCTGACCCCGGACCCCCTACCCCTGATGTCCGTTGCCTTGGAGTTGGGCCAAGGGGTCCAATTCTTCACCAAACTGGACCTCCGCAATGCTTACAATCTGGTGAGAATCAGGGAGGGAGATGAGTGGAAACCTGCCTTTAACACCCCTAGTGGTCACTATGAGTATTTAGTCATGCCCTTCGGTTTATCGAACTCACCGGCAGTCTTTCAAGCATAGGTCAATGACACCCTTCCCGAAACACATACTGCATGTTCGCCAAGTCCTGAGACGCCTCCTGCAGAACCAACTATATGTCAAGATAGAAAAGTGTGAGTTCCTCATACCCAAGTTTCATTACTATGTCACATTATCTCTACCGCAGGAATCCAAATGGACCACATAAAGGTTGATGTGGTCGCCGAATGGCTATGTCCAACCTCACTCATGCAGGTCCAGCGGTTCCTTGGGTTTGACAATTTTTACAGGTGTTTTAAACACAACTTTGGTGCGGTGGCAGCGCCTCTCTCGGTCCTAACCCGCAGACACGCTTTTGCTGGACTCCTGAGTCTGACAGGGCATTCATGGAGCTCAAGGGATGTTTCACCGCTGGACCCATCCTCGTTCATCCTGATCCTAATTGTCCCTTTGTGGTACAAGTGAACACCTCGGACAATGGAGCAGGGGCGGTCCTTTCACGGAACGAGGAGGACAAGAAACTGCACCCATGCGCCTTTCTCTCCAAGCAGTTCTCGCCAGCGGAACTCAACTACGATGAAGGCAACCGGGAGCTGTTGGCAGTTAAGTGGGCCCTTTAAGGGTGGAGACACTGGTTGGTGGGGGTACCTCATCCTTTTGTGATCTGGACGGACCATTAGAACTTGGTCTACATTCAAGAAGCCAAGAGGTTGAACGCTCACAAGGCTGTTTTTTAACAGGTTAAATTTCACACTAGCCTATCGCCCAGGATCCAAGAATCAGAAAGCAGACGCCCTCCCCACCAACACAATGTTTCTAAAGAGGAGAGGGACTCTGAGCCCATCATCCCCAGCTCCCGCATTGTGGCCCCTGTGATATGAAGTATTGAGACCTGACCCCAGCGGGGAGACACTAACAGACTTTCCTTTCCTTGATCAGCCCGTTCCCGACTGCTACAATGAGAACACTCCTCTAAATTAACTGGGCATCCAGGGGTTAATCGGACACTGGAGTTCCTGAGGCAGAAATTCTGGTGACCCAACATGATTGAGTATGTGAGATCCTTTGTTGCGGCCTGTTCTACCTGTGCAAGTCCTCATGACAGCAACCGGCTGGGTTGCTCCAATCTCTGCCCATCCCCAGCCGTCCCTGGTCCCACCTGTCCGTAGAATTTATCATAGGGTTACCTCCATCCCAAGGGCTTACCACTATCCTGGTGGTTGTTGATCGTTTCTCCATGGCAGCCCTTTTCATTGCCTTACCCAAGTTGCCCTCAGTGAAGGAGACTGCTGATCTCATGATTACCCATGTCTTTCAACTACACGGACTTCCCCAGGACATTGTCTCGGATTTCTGCTCCCTGTTGGGGGCGTCAGTTAGTCTCTCCTCGGGATTCCACCCACAGTCAAATGGGCAAATGGAGTGGGCCAACCAGGAGCTGGAGAAGTTCCTTCGCTGTTTCGTCTCCACCCAGGCCAGCAACTGGAGCAAGTTCCACGTCTGGGTGGAGTATGCTTACAACACGCTGCCAAACTCTTCCACTGGACTGTCGCCGTTCGAGTGTCAGTTCGGTTACCCCCGTTTCCTGAACAAGAGGCCGAAGCGGGGGTGCCATCAGCCGAGGCGTTCATTTAACTATGTTGCCGCACCTGGATCAGAGTGCGATCCTCCTTGCTCTGCTCCTCTGCCCAACACCAACATCAGGCAAACTGGCACCGAAGGCCTCTTCGGCTACTCCGACCTGGGCAACGGGTGTGGCTGTCCACCAGTGATCTTCCCTTAAAAGTGGACTCACGGAAGCTTGCTCCACATTCCATAGGACCATTCAAGATCCTGAGTCGCATCAACCCGGTCACCTATCGTCTCCAGCTTCCCAGGTCTATTAGGGTCTGTCCATCCTTCCATGTCTCCCATCTCAGGCTGGTAAGGACCAGTCCCTTCCCTCCCACACCTGCCCCTCTGCCCCCTGGAGTTGTTGATGGTCTCCCAGCCTACAATGTCCGGGGTCTGTTGGAGGCTTGTCGGGTCCGAAGCACCCTGCAGCACCTGGTGGACTGGGAGGGCTACGGCCCTGAGGAGCGGGTGTGGGTGCCTGCCCGGGACATCCTGGATCAGGGACTTGTTTGGGACTTCAACCAACTACGTGGTGGTTGCCCTGGCTCCACGGCTGAAGCCACTCCTAGAAGGTGGGTGTGTTAACCTCTATGGGCTAGGTGGGACGCTAGCGTGCCACCCATGGTGCACTCCATCAACAGCAGGTGCATTTCAAGAGCGGCAAATTTGAATCCAAATAAATGTCAAAATTCCAATTTTTCAAACATACAACTATTTTACAGCCTTTGAAAGATAAACATCTCCTTAATCTAACCACGTTTTACGATTTCAAAAAGGTTTTACGGCGAAAGCATAAATTTAGAGTATGTTAGGACAGTACATTTACAAGAGTTGTGTGTAATGTTTTGTCAAGTCAAAGACAGGGTCACCAAAACCATAAAACCAGCTAAAATGATGCACTAACCTTTTACAATCTCCATCAGATGACACTCCTAGGACATTATGTTAGACAATGCATGCATTTTTAGTTCTATCAAGTTCATATTTATATCCAAAAACAGCGTTTTACTATGGCATTGATGTTGAGGAAATCGTTTCCCTCCAATAACCGGCAGTCAAGTCAGCGTCACAAATTAAATAATTAAAATTAGAAAACATTGGTAAAATATTATATTGTCATTTAAAGAATTATAGATTTACATCTCTTGAACGCAATCAACTTGCCAGATTTAAAAATAACCTTACTGGGAAATCACACTTTGCAATAATCTGAGCACTGCGCCCAGAAAAATACGCGTTGCGATACAGACTAGACGTCATGTTGGGGAGATCTAAAATCGAAAATACTATGTAAATAATCCATTACCTTTGATTCTCTTCATCAGATGTCACTTCCAGGTATCACAGGTCCATAACGAATGTAGTTTTGTTCAAAAAAGCTCATCATTTATGTCCAAAAATCTCCGTCTTGTTAGCACATGATCTAAGCCAGCCGGACTTCTCGTCATGAACGAGGGGAAAAAATATATTTACGTTCGTTCAAACATGTCAAACGTTGTATAGCATAAATCATTAGGGCCTTTTTTAACCAGAACATGAATAATATTCAAGGTGGACGAATGCATACTCTTTTATAACGTATTGGAACGAGGGTACCCAACATGAACTCGCGCGCCAGGTGTCTAATGGGACATCATCGTTCCATGGCTCTTGTTCGGTCAGATCTCCCTCCAGAAGACTCAAAACACTTTGTAAAGGCTGGTGACATCTAGTGGAAGCAATAGGAAGTGCCAAAATATTCCTCAGCCCCTGTGTTTTTCAATGGGATAGGTTTAAAGGTAATACAACACATCAGGTTTCCACTTCCTGTCAGAAAATGTCTCAGGGTTTTGCCTGCCAAATGAGTTCTGTTATACTCACAGACACCATTCAAACAGTTTTAGAAACTTTGGAGTGTTTTCTATCCATATATAATAAGTATATGCATATTCTAGTTACTGGGTAGGATTAGTAACCAGATTAAATCGGGTACATTTTTTTATCCAGACGTGCAAATGCTGCCCCCTAGCCCTAACAGGTTAAAAGAGGTATGTTTTATGATTTGTAGAAAATGTAATTGTTTACTGTGTGCGTTCATTTCCTGAGTGAGTTTTCGAGACTTAGTGTTTGTTTTTTCTAGTGTACTGTGATCCTGTGGCTACCGTTTCTCAGTAAAGTATTATATTTATCCTTAAAACCTGTCTGGGCCAGTGGGACGCTTGCGTCCCATCCTAATCAACAGCCAGTGGAATCGCGTCACGCTAAATGCAAAACCTCATAAATGCTATAACTTCAATTTCTCAAACATATGACTATTTTACACAGTTTTATAGATACACCTCTCCTGAATCGAACCACGTTGTCCGATTTCAAAAAGGCTTTACAGCAAAAGCAAAACATTAGATTATGTCAGCAGAGTACCCAGACAGAAATAATCACACAGCCATTTTCAAAGCAACTAGCATGCATCACAAATACCCAAAACACAGCTAAATGCAGCACTAACCTTTGACAACCTTCATCAGATGACACTCCTAGGACATCATGTTACAGAACACATGCATTTTTTGTTCGATAAAGTTCATATTTATATATAAAAACAGCATTTTACATCGGCGCATGACGTTCAGAAAATCTTTTCCCTCAAATGCTTCCAATGAATCAGCGCTACAATTTACAAAATTACTATTCGAAAACATTGTTAAAATGTAATATTGTCATTCAAAGACTTATAGATTAACATGTCTTGAATGCCATCTCTTTGCCAGATTTAAAAATAACTTTACTGGGAAATCACACTTTGCAATAAACGACGTGGTATGCCCAGAAAAAAAGTCTAGGCTATAAATGTTGGAGCCATCTTGGAACATCAACCATCAAAAATACTGTTGTAAATAATCCCTTACCTTTGATTATCTTTATCAGAAGGCACTTCTAGGAATCCCAGGTCCATAACAAATGTAGTTTTGTTCAAAAAAGTCAATAATTTATGTCCCAATAGTGTTAGCGTGCTCCGAAGGCTAGTGAAAATGTACCGTGTGCGTCTGACTTGTCGTCAGGAATGAGCAAAAAATATATATTTAAGTTCGTTCAAACATGTCAAACATTGTATAACATAAATCTTTAGGGGCTTTTTCAACCAGGGCTTCAATAATATTCCATTGGGACGGTTGCATTGTCTTTCAAAACGTTTCGAAAAGGGAGAGTACCCATGGGCGCCGACGTCACAATGGTAATGGCCCATCCCCTGTGACCAAGATAAACATCCTCTCTTTCAGTCAATTTTGATAGTAGGAGACTCAAACCACTTTGTAAAGACTGGGGACATATAGTGGAAGCCATAGGAAGTGCTAAATGAATCACAAGCCCCTGTGTGTTTCAATGGCAAATGTTTGAAGTGATATCCACACATCAGATTTCAGTTTCCTGTCAGGATTTGTCTCAGGGTTTTGACTGCCATATGAGTTCTGTTATACTCACAGACACCATTCAAACAGTTTTAGAAACTTTAGGGTGTTTTCTATCCAAATCAAACAATTATATGCATATTCTAGTTACTGGGCAGGAGTAGTAACCAGATTAAATCGGTAAGTTTTTTTATCCGGCCGTGCAAATACTGCCCCCTAGCCCTAACAGGTTAACCACTGATTCCTGGTCTGGTCTCTTCTCTGCACCTGGGTCCAACCTTACCATGTTACACTTCTTCAATCTTTTTGGCCCTATAACAAAGAACAAACAGCAAAAACATATACATGATCAAATACAAATCTTAGAATCAACTATTAGAGATGACCAGAACACACTGGATTCTCCAATTACATTGAATGAACTACAGGACAAAATACAAACCCTCCAACCCAAAAAGGCCTGTGGTGTTGATGGTGTCCTCAATGAAATGTTAAAATATACAGACCACAAATTCCAATTGGCTACACTAAAACTCTTTAACATCATCCTCAGCTTTGGCATCTTCCCCAATATTTGGAAGCAAGGACTGATCACCCCAGTCCACAAAAGTGGAGATAAATTTGAGCCCATTAACTACCATGGGATATGCGCCTACAGCAACCTTGGGAAAATCCTCTGCATTATCATTAACAGCAGACTTGCACATTTCCTCAATGAAAACAATGTACTGACCAAATGCTAAATTGTCTTTTTATCAAATTACGGTACGACAGATCACATATTCACCCTGTACACCTTGTTGGACTAACAAACATAACAAAGACAAAGTCTTATCATGCTTTGTTGATTTCAAAAAAGCTTTTGACTCAATTTGGCACGAGGGTCTGCTATACAAATGGATCATCACCATCACCTACAGAGAGATGAACCTGGAGAAGAGTCCCCTAAGCAAGCTGGTCCTGGGGCTCTATTCACAAATAGACCACACAGAACATGACGGCAACACAATTAGACCCAACCAAATCATGAGAAAGCAAAAATATAATTACTCGACACATTGGAAAGAATTTACAAAATAAGTGAGCAAACTAGAATGCTAGTTGGCCCCAAACAGAGAGTACACAGTGGCAGAATACCTGACCACTGTGACTGACCAAAAATTAAGGAAAGATTTGACTATGTACAGACTCAGACTCAGTGAGCATTGCTATTGAGAAAGGCCGCCAAAGGCAGAACTGACTCTCAAGAGAAGACAGGCTGTGTGCACACTGCCCACAAAATGAGGTGGAAACTGAGCTGCACTTCCTAACCTCCTGCCAAATGTATACTGTATTAGATCAGCGAGATTTGTGACCTGTTGCCACAAGAAAAGGGCAACCAGTGAAGAACAAACAGCTTTGTAAAAACTATTTGATCACATAATATGATACATAATATGATATTTGAAATGTCTTTATTCTTTTGGAACTTTTGTGAGTGTAATATTTTATGTAGTACAGTATTGTTTATTTCACTTTTGTTTATCGTTTACTTCACTTGCTTAGGCAATGTTAACATATGCCAATAAAGCACTTAAATTGGAGAGAGAGAGAGAGAGAGAGAATGAGTTAGAAACAAAGACTAAAACAGCAACATTATTTTTGTCACCTCCACTCCTTCAGTTAACTTCCTCCAGCAGTTGACTTCATCTCGTCTTTCTCACTGGGAGCTTAACACTAAATCAATCATAGGATGTTCAATGGCTGTTTTAAATCCTGGTACTTGAACGCTGATTCTCTCCCTGTGAGCTCGTTCAGTTGGAAGTTATATCCTCACACTATAGTAGCCCCAGGTAAACGTTGCCCTTTGGCATAGATCTAGGATCAGCTTACCTTTTCCCAGTTCAAACTTCACCCATTAAGGGAAAGCAGAAAACTGATCAGGGGCTTTCTCAGACTGTCCCTGTCTATATCAGGTAGTTTGCTCTGTGTCATTGCTGTAACAGTCCTATGTAACAGATAGGGTGTCATTGCTGTAACAGTCCTATGTAACAGATAGGGTGTCATTGCTGTAACAGGCCTATGTAATAGATGGGGTGTCATTGCTGTAACAGTCCTATGTAACAGATAGGGTGTCATTGCTGTAACAGGCCTGTGTAACAGATGGGGTGTCATTGCTGTAACAGGCCTATGTAACAGATAGGGTGTCATTGCTGTAACAGGCCTGTGTAACAGACGGGGTGTCATTGCTGTAACAGGCCTATGTAATAGATGGGGTGTCATTGCTGTAACAGGCCTGTGTAACAGATAGGGTGTCATTGCTGTAACAGGCCTGTGTAACAGATGGGGTGTCATTGCTGTAACAGGCCTATGTAATAGATGGGGTGTCATTGCTGTAACAGGCCTGTGTAACAGATGGGGTGTCATTGCTGTAACAGGCCTATGTAACAGATGGGGTGTCATTGCTGTAACAGGCCTGTGTATCAGATGGGGTGTCATTGCTGTAACAGGCCTATGTAACAGATGGGGTGTCATTGCTGTAACAGGCCTGTGTAATAGATGGGGTGTCATTGCTGTAACAGGCCTGTGTAATAGATGGGGTGTCATTGCTGTAACAGGCCTGTGTAATAGATGGGGTGTCATTGCTGTAACAGGCCTGTGTAATAAATGGGGTGTCATTGCTGTAACAGGCCTGTGTAACATATGGGGTGTCATTGCTGTAACAGGCCTATGTAATAGATGGGGTGTCATTGCTGTAACAGGCCTGTGTAACAGATAGGGTGTCATTGCTGTAACAGGCCTGTGTAACAGATGGGGTGTCATTGCTGTAACAGGCCTATGTAATAGATGGGGTGTCATTGCTGTAGCAGGCCTATGTAATAGATAGGGTGTCATTGCTGTAACAGGCCTATGTAACAGATGGGGTGTCATTGCTGTAACAGGCCTGTGTAACATATGGGGTGTCATTGCTGTAACAGGCCTATGTAACAGATGGGGTGTCATTGCTGTAACAGGCCTGTGTAATAGATGGGGTGTCATTGCTGTAACAGGCCTGTGTAATAGATGGGGTGTCATTGCTGTAACAGGCCTGTGTAATAGATGGGGTGTCATTGCTGTAACAGGCCTGTGTAATAGATGGGGTGTCATTGCTGTAACAGGCCTGTGTAATAGATGGGGTGTCATTGCTGTAACAGGCCTGTGTAACAGATGGGGTGTCATTGCTGTAACAGGCCTGTGTAACAAATGGGGTGTCATTGCTGTAACAGGCCTGTGTAACATATGGGGTGTCATTGCTGTAACAGGCCTATGTAATAGATGGGGTGTCATTGCTGTAACAGGCCTGTGTAACAGATAGGGTGTCATTGCTGTAACAGGCCTGTGTAACAGATGGGGTGTCATTGCTGTAACAGGCCTATGTAATAGATGGGGTGTCATTGCTGTAGCAGGCCTATGTAATAGATAGGGTGTCATTGCTGTAACAGGCCTATGTAACAGATGGGGTGTCATTGCTGTAACAGGCCTGTGTAACATATGGGGTGTCATTGCTGTAACAGGCCTATGTAACAGATGGGGTGTCATTGCTGTAACAGGCCTGTGTAATAGATGGGGTGTCATTGCTGTAACAGGCCTGTGTAATAGATGGGGTGTCATTGCTGTAACAGGCCTGTGTAATAGATGGGGTGTCATTGCTGTAACAGGCCTGTGTAATAGATGGGGTGTCATTGCTGTAACAGGCCTGTGTAATAGATGGGGTGTCATTGCTGTAACAGGCCTGTGTAACAGATGGGGTGTCATTGCTGTAACAGGCCTGTGTAACAAATGGGGTGTCATTGACCATATTCTCCCAATATCTCACACACCCATATTTCTTGGGGTGCATCCCAAATGGCACCATGTGCCCTACATAGTACACTACTCTTGACCAGGAATAGGGTGCCAGTTGGGAAACAGACCTAATCTTTAGTAACAGTCAGCAGTGTCCGTACAGTGCTCTCCCTGTGACCTGAGTCTCGGCCCATTTCAGAGACGGTCAAAATTGCGGTCAATTAAATTTCAACGGACACAATTCAGGAAAATAATTGGAATTTCATTCCATTTCAAGAGGGAAGAAATCCTATACAACTATACATGTCGTTGTAAAGTGTTTGAACTGAAACCTAATTGAATTTCCTAAACGGATTGAATTAAAATGGCATTGAGCTAAGTTTTAGAGTCACAGATATTCAACTGTTGGTTTATTATGGGTCAAGGTAATGTTAAGTAGTCAGGCAGCTGGGGCCTGACAGTACAGTGGTGCAGTAGTTGTTTAGTAGCAGTACAGTAGTGGTGCAGTAGTAGTACAGTAGTGGTGCAGTAGTACAGTAGTGGTGCAGTACAGTAGTGGTGTAGTACAGTAGTGGTGCAGTACAGTAGTGGTGCAGTAGTACAGTAGGGGTGCAGTAGTACAGTAGTGGTGCAGTAGCAGTACAGTAGTGGTGCAGTACAGTAGTAGTACAGTAGTGGTGCAGTAGTAGTACAGTAGTGGTGCAGTAGTAGTACAGTAGTGGTGCAGTAGTGGTGCAGTACAGTAGTGGTGCAGTACAGTAGTGGTGCAGTAGTACAGTAGTGGTGCAGTAGTACAGTAGTGGTGCAGTACAGTAGTGGTGCAGTAGTAGTACAGTAGTAGTACAGTAGTGGTGCAGTATCAGTATCATTAGTGGTGCAGTAGTAGTACAGTAGTGGTGTAGTAGCAGTACCATTAGTGGTGCAGTAGTGGTACAGTAGTGGTGTATTAGTAGTACAGTAGTGGTGCAGTAGTAGTACAGTAGTGGTGCAGTAGCAGTATCATTAGTGGTGCAGTAGTAGTACAGTAGTGGTGTAGTAGTAGTACAGTAGTGGTGCAGTAGCAGTATCATTAGTGGTGTAGTAGTAGTACAGTAGTGGTGCAGTAGTAGTACAGTAGTGGTGTAGTAGCAGTACCATTAGTGGTGCAGTAGCAGTACAGTAGTGGTGCAGTAGGACTGCAGTAGCAATACAGTAGCAGTGCAGTAGCAGTAGAGAAGGGGTGCAGTAGTAGTGCAGTACAGTAAAAGTGCAGCAGTGGTACAGTAGCAGTGCAGTAGCAGTACTGTAGTGGTGCAGTAGTAGTGCAGTAACAGTGCAGTTGCAGTACAGTAGCAATACAGTAGCAGTGCAGTAGCAGTACTGTAGTGGTGCAGTAGCGGTACAGTAGTACTGCAGTAGCGGTGCAGTTGCAGTACAGTAGTGGTGCAGTAGTAGTGCAGTAGCAATACAGTAGCGGTGCAGTAGTACTGCAGTACAGTAGTAGTGCAGTAGGACTGCAGTTGCAATACAGTAGCGGTGCAGTAGTACTGCAGTAGCAGTGCAGTTGCAGTACAGTAGCAATACAGTAGCAGTGCGTAGCAGAACTGTAGTGGTGCAGTAGTAGTGCAGTACAGTAGCAGTACAGTAGTAGTGCAGTAGTGGTGCGGTGCAGTAGTAGTACAGTAGCAGGGTAGTACTCCTCTCTTCTCTGTGTCAGGCAGGGAACAGCTCAAAAGGAATATGTTAAACGGACACTTGGTTGTTTCCGATCACTTTGCCTTCTGAGGTGCTCAATTATTGATGTTGAGAGAGGAGCTGTAGCAGGCATGGACTCTCACTAGCACACAGTCAAGGGGGATTATACTGCACTGAAGGCCTGTGTGTGTGTGTGTGTGTGTGTGTGTGTGTGTGTGTGTGTGTGTGTGTGTGTGTGTGTGTGTGTGTGTGTGTATTGCTACTGTATTGCAACTGCAGTCCTACTGCACCACTACTGTACTGTGTGTGTGTGTGTGTGTGTGTGTGTGTGTGTGTGTGTGTGTGTGTGTGTGTGTGTGTGTGTGTGTGTGTGTGTGTGTGTGTGTGTGTGTGTGTGTGTGTGTGTTTGATAGGTAACATTTTAGTAGCTGGAGGATGTCACGGCTGGCGTGGTGTAGCTTTCAGAGCAGATATTAAACAGAGAAGTGATCAGACAACAAAGGGAGCATCATGGGATATGAACTCTGTTCAACTGGAGCATCATGGGATATGAACTCTGATCAACTGGAGCATCATGGGATATGAACACTGTTCAACTGGAGCATCATGGGATATGAACTCTGTTCAACTGGAGCATCATGGGATATGAACGTTGTTCAACTGGAGCATCATGGAATATGAACTTTGTTCAACTGGAGCATCATGGGATATGAACTCTGTTCAACTGGAGCATCATGGGATATGAACTCTGTTCAACTGGAGCATCATGGGATATGATCAACTGGAGAATCATGGGATATGACTCTGTTCCAATGGAGCATCATGGGATATGACTCTGATATGAACTCTGTTCAACTGGAGCATCATGGGATATGACTGTTCATCTGGAGCATCATGGAATATGATCAACTGGAGCATCATGGGATATGATCAACTGGAGTTGCTACTTATTTAGCTGCTCCACATGAACACTGTTCCAAATCACTGCAGACCATCTCAAAGACATTTCCACTGCCTATTTTTGTGTGTGTGTCAGTTTGAGAAAGCGAGAGGAGAGAGAGAGAGAGAGAGAGAGAGAGAGAGACAAACTTTTTGCGTATTGAACATTTCTGGGCTCTTTTATTTCAGCTCATGAAACATGGAACCAACACTTTACATGTTGCATTTATATTTTTGTACAGTATAAATATGCATTAGTTCTATACTAAGAACAGAAGCTGAAGTAAGGGCTATAGATTCTATCAGATTTGCGCTAGCCGACATCCGCATAGCGGTTGTTTTGGCGGTGTTGAGGTGGAACTTTGTTAGTGCTGTCAAATCCACCAGCTGCTCCTTGCATTAGTTTATCACGGAAACTGCCATTAGATGCAAGGAAATCTTTATATCCACCAATCACATGCAGCCGCATTACAAATTCAAACACTTGAATGAGTGATTAGAGCTATAGGCTTATAGTATAAATCCCCCCCATCCAAATGAACATAAAAACGGTCATTATTTCTGTCCTCGACAGAGCCTACACTTTCCATCGTCGTTTTCAACTTCTAACGCAGTAGGGATAATAAGGAAGGGACTGGTTGGTGACACGCAAGAGCAGCCACTCACTGATATGTCAGCTCATAACGCAGTTACACCTCCAATACCGGCAAAACATCTGCTATGCAGATTCCTGCCAAAGCGGATTAACGCTCAATCTGTTTGAATCGAGGTCTAAATTCAACTAAGAATGTTTCAGTGTAGGATATTACCAGTGACAGAGAGGACATTTGACATTGAAAAAAACACATAGCTTGACTTCAACTGAACCTAACTGAAACATCTTACCCTCAAACTAAACTTTCACAACATGCCAAAAAGTACTCTGCTTTGCCCAAAAGTCCATTAAAAGTGATGTTTTGGACAATATAATCATTGCTTTGAGCAGAGGTATTCTAACAGAAGGTTTTCTAGCTCCTTTGGGTGAGATATTGTATATAAATGGGAGCTATATCCTGTCTCTTTTCATTTGACCCCATCTGTTTCTGTGATTGGCTGGGGTTCGAGAGTGCCGTCCAATAAGATGCCTGCAGTTTGATCGTGGCGGCGACTAGGCCTGCTCTGTAATCTCCTCATCTGTCACCATGTCTGGGATGATGTAAACCACCATACATATCTCTCTCTCGTTCTCGCTCTCTCTCACTCTCACTCTCTCTCGCTCTCATTCTCTCTCTGCCTCTCTCTGCCTCTCTCTTCAATTCAATTCAAGGGGCTTTATTCGCATGGGAAACATATGTCAACATTGCCAAAGCAAGTGAAGTAGATAATATACAAAAGTGAAATAAACAATAAAAATGAACAGTAAACATTACACTCACAGAAGTTCCAAAATAATTAAGACATTACAACTATATTATGTATATATACAGTGTTGTAACGATGTGCAAATGGTTAAAGTACAAAAGGGAAAATAAATAAACATAAATATGGGTTGTATTTACAATGGTGTTTGTTCTTCACTAGTTGGCCTTTTCTTGTGGCAACAGGTCACACATCTTGCTGCTGTGATGGCACACTGTGGTATTTCACCTAGTAGATATTGGAGTTTATCAAAATAGGGTTTGTTTTCAAATTCTTTGTGGATCTGTGTAATCTGAGGGAAATATGTGTCTCTAATATGGTCATACATTTGGCAGGAGGTTAGGAGGTGCAGCTCAGTTTCCACCTCATTTTGTGGGCAGTGTGACATAGGCAGACCTGGCTCTCAAGAGAAGACAGGCTATGGCAGCCTTTCTCAATAGCAAGGCTATGCTCACTGAGTCTGTACATAGTCAAAGATTTCCTTAAATTTGGGTCAGTCACAGTGGTCAGGTATTCTGCCACTGTGTACTCTCTGTTTAGGGCCAAATAGCATTCTAGTTTGCTCAGTTTTTTTGTAAATTACTTTCCAATGTGTCAGGTAATTATCTCTTTGTTTTCTCATGATTTGGTTGTGTCTAATTGTGTTGCTGTCCTGGGGCTCTGTGGGGTCTGTTTGTTTGTGTTTATGAACAGAGCCCCAGGACCAGCTAGCTTAGGGGACTCTTCTCCAGGTTAATCTCTCTGTAGGTGATGTCTTTGTTATGGAAGGTTTTTGAATCGCTTCCTTTTAGGTGGTTGTAGAATTTAATGGCTCTTTTCTGGATTTTCATAATTAGCAGGTATCGGCCTAATTCTGCTCTGCATGCATTATTTGGTGTTTTACGTTGTACACAGAGGATATTTTTGCAGAATTCTGCATGCAGTCTCAATTTGGTGTCTCATTTTGTGAATTCTTGGTTGGTGAGCGGACCCCAGACCTCACAACCATAAAGGGAAATGGGTTCTATAACTAATTCAAGTATTTTTAGCCAGATCCTAATTGGTATGTCAAATTTTATGTTCCTTTTGATGGCATAGAATGCCCTTCTTGCCTTGTCTCTCAGATCGTTCACAACTTTGTGGAAGTTACCTGTGGTGCTGATATTTAGGCCAAGGTATTATAGTTATTTGTGTGCTCTAGGGCAACGGTGTCTAGATGGAATTTGTATTTGTGGTCCTGGCAACTGGACCTTTTTTGGAACACCATTATTTTTGTCTTACTGAGATTTACCGTCAGGGCCCAGGTCTGGCAGAATCTGTGCAGAAGATCTAGGTGCTGCTGTAGGTCCTCCTTTGGTTGGTGACAGAAGCACCAGATCATCAGCAAACAGTAGACATTTGACTTCAGATTGTAGTAGGGTGAGGCCGGGTGCTGCAGACTGTTGTAGTATCCTCGCAAATTCGTTGATATATATGTTGAAGAGGGTGGGGCTTAAGCTGCATCCCTGTCTCACCCCTATGGGAAGAAATGTGTGTGTATTTTGACAATTTTAACCGCACACTTGTTGTTTGTGTACATGGATTTTATAATGTCATAAGTTTTTCCCCCACACCACTTTCCCTAAATTTGTATTGCAGAGCCTCATGCCAAATTGAGTCAAAAACCTTTTTGAAATTAGCAAAGCATGAGAAGATTTTGCCTTTGTTTTTGTTTGTTTGTTTGTCAATTAGGGTGTGCAGGGTCAATACGTGGTCTATCATACGATAATTTGGTAAAAAGCCAATTTGACATTTGCTCAGTGCATTGTTTTCACTGAGGAAATGTATGAGTCTGCTATTAATGGTAATGCAGAGGATTTTCCCAAGGTTGCTGTTGATTTTTATTTTAGTTTACCTTTATTTAACCAGGTAGGCCAGTTGAGAACAAGTTCTCATTTACAACTGCGACCTGAACAAGATAAAGCAAAGCAGTGCGACACAAACAACAACACAGAGTTACACATGGAATAAACAAACATACAGTCAATAACACAATAGAAAAGTCTATATACAGTGTGTGCAAATGAGGCAAGATAACGGAGGTAAGGCAATAAATAGGCCATAGTGGCGAAATAATTACAATTTAGCAATTAAACACTGGAGTGATAGATGTGCAGAAGATGAATGTACAAGTAGAGATACTGGGGTGCAAAGGAGCAAAAAATAAATACAAATAAATAACAGTATGGGGATAAGGTAGTTGGATGGGCTATTTACATATGGGCTATGTACAGGTGCAATGATCTGTGAGCTGCTCTGACAGCTGGTGCTTAAAGTTAGTGAGGGAGATATGAGTCTCCAGCTGCCAATTCGTTCCAGTCATTGGCAGCAGAGAACTGGAAGGAAAGGCGGCCAAAGGAGGAATTGGCTTTGGGGGTGACCAGTGAAATATACCTGCTGAAGCACGTGCTACGGGTGGGTGCTGCTATGGTGACCAGTGAGCTGAGATACGGCAGGGCTTTACCTAGCAAAGACTTATAGATGACCTGGAGCCAGTGGGTTTGGCGACGAATATGAAGCGAGGGCCAGCCAACGAGAGCATACAGGTCGCAGTGGTGGGTAGTATATGGGGCTTTGGTGACAAAACGGATGGCACTGTGATAGACTGCATCCAATTTGCTGAGTAGAGTGTTGGAGGCTATTTTGTAAATGACATCGCCAAAGTCAAGGATCGGCAGGATAGTCAGTTTTACGAGGGTATGTTTGGCAGCATGAGTGAAGGATGCTTTGTTTTAATTTTGGATTGGAGATGCTAAATGTGAGTCTGGAAGTAGAGTTTACAGTCTAACCAGAAAGCTAGGTATTTGTAGTTGTCCACATATTCTAAGTCAGAACTGTTCAGAGTAGTGATGCTGGACAGGTGGGCAGGTGCGGGCAGCGATCGGTTGAAGAGCATGCATTTAGTTTTACTTGCATTTAAGAGCAGTTGGAGGCCACGGAAGGAGAGTTGTATGGCATTGAAGCTCGTCTGGAGGTTAGATAACACTGTGTCTAAAGAAGGGCCAGAAGTATACAGAATGGTGTTGTCTGCGTAGAGGTGGATCAGAGAATCACCAGCAGCAAGAGCAACACCATTGATGTATGCAGAGAAAAGAGTCAGCCCAAGAATTGAAACCTGTGGCACCCCCATAGAGACTGCCAGAGGTCCGGACAACAGGGCCTCCGATTTGACACACTGAACTCTGTCTTAGAAGTAGTTGGTGAACCAGGCAAGGCAGCCATTTGAGAAACCAAGGCTGTTGAGTCTGCCGATAAAAATGTGGTGATTGACAGAGTCAAAAGCCTTGGCCAGGTTGATTAATACAGATGCACAGTATTGTCTCTTATTGATGGCGGTTATGGTATCGTTTAGGTTCTTGAGCATGGCTGAGGTGCACCCATGACCAACTCGGAAACCAGATTGCATTGCGGAGAAGGTACAGTGGGATTCGAAATGGTCGGTGATCTGTTTGTTAACTTGGCTTTCAAAGACCTTAGAAAGGCAGGGTAGGATAGATATAGGTCTGCAGCAATTTGGGTCTAGAGTGTCTCCCCCTTTGAAGAGGGGGATGACCACGGCAGCTTTCCAATCTTTGGGGATCTCAGACGATACGAAAGAGAGGTTGAACAGGCTAGTAATAGGGGTTGCAACAATTTCGGTGGATAATTTTAGAAAGAGAAGGTCCAGATTGTCTAGCCTGGCTGATTTGTAGGGTCCAGATTTTGCAGCTCTTTCAGAACATCAGCTATCTGGATTTGGGTGAAGGAAAAATGGGGGAGGCTTGGGCAAGTTGCTGTGGGGGGGGGGGGGGGGGGCAGGGCTGTTGACTGGGGTAGGGGTAGCCAGGTGGAAAGCATGGCCAGCCGTAGAAAAATCCTTATTGAAATTCTCAATTATCGTGGATTTATCGGTGGTGACAGTGTTTCCTAGCCTCAGTGCAGTGGGCAGCTGGGAGGAGGTGCTCATATTCTCCATGGACTTTATAGTGTCCCAGAACTTTTTGGAGTTTGTGCTACAGGATGCAATTTTCTGTTTGAAAAAGCTAGCATTTGCTTTCCTAACTGCCTGTGTATATTGGTTTTCTAACTTCCCTGAAAAGTTGCATATCGCGGGGGCTATTCGATGCTAATGCAGTATGCCACAGATGTTTTTGTGCTGGTCAGGGGCGGTCAGGTCTGGAGTGAACCAAGGGCTGTATCTATTCTAATTTTTTTAATGGGGCATGGTTATTTAAGATGGTGAGGAAAGCACTTTTAAAGAATAACCAGGCATCCTCTACTGATGGAATGAGGTCAATATCCTTCCAGGATACCCGGGCCAGGTCGATTGATGCATATCCCACGGTAGTTATTGGGCTCATATTTGTCTCCACTTTTGTGGATTGGGGATATCAGTCCTTGGTTACAAATATTGGGGAATATGCTAAGGATGATGTTAAAGAGTCTTAGTATAGCCAATTGGAATTTGTTTTCTGTATATTTTATCATTTCATTGAGGATACCACCAACACCACAGGCCTTGGTGGTGGGTTGGAGGGTTTTATTTTGTCCTGTATTTCATTCAAGGTAATTGGAGAATCCAGTGTGTTCTGTTAGTCTTTAATAGTTGATTCTAAGATTTGTTTTTGATCATGTATATGTTTTTGCTGTTTTTTCTTTGTTATAGAGCCAAAAAGATTGGAGAAGTGGTTTACCCATACATCTCCATTTTGGATAGATAAATGTTTGTGTTGTTGTTTGTTTAGTTTTCCAATTTTCCCAGAAGTGGTTAGAGTATGGATTCTTCAATTACATTGAGCTGATTTCTGACGTACTGTTCCTTCTTTTTCCGAAATGTATTTCTGTATTTTTTGTGGATGTTTTGCCATAGTGAAGGCGTAGACTCAGATTTTTGGTTGGACAGGTTTCTCAATTTCTTTCTTAGGTTTTTGCATTCTTCATCAAAGCATTTGTCATTGTTGTTCATTTTCTTTCTGTTTTCTGTTTGAAATTTTTAGATTTGATACAGAAGCTGAGAGGTCAAATATACTGTTAAGATTTTCTAATGCCATGTTTTCACCTTCACTAATACAGTGCAATGCTTTGTCCAGGAATTTGTCTAAAAGGGATTGAATGTTGTTGTTGTCTAATTGTTTTTTGGTAGGTTTCCACACTACATTCCTTCCATCTATAGTGTTTCTTAATATTACTCAGTTCCTTTGGCTTTGATGCCTCATGATTGAGTATTGCTCTGTTCAAGTAGAATGTGATTTTGCTCTGATCTAATAGGGGTGTCAGTGAGCTGACTGTGAACGCTCTGAGAGACTCTGGGTTGAGGTCAGTGATAAAGTAGTCTACAGTACTACTGCCAATAGATGAGCTATAGGCCACCATTGTTCCTGTTCCCAAGAAAGCTAAGGTAACTGAGCTAAATGACTATCGCCCCGTAGCACTCACTTCCGTCATCATGAAGTGCTTTGAGAGACTAGTCAAGGACCATATCACCTCCACCCTACCTGACACCCTAGACCCACTCCAATTTGCTTACCGCCCCGATATGTCCACAGACGACGCAATCGCAATCACACTGCACACTGTCCTAACCCATCTGGACAAGAGGAATACCTATGTAAGAATGCTGTTCATCGACTACAGCTCAGCATTTTACACCATAGTACCCTCCAAACTCGTCATTAAGTTCCAGACCCTGGGTCTCGACCCCGCCCTGTGCAACTGGGTCCTGGACTTCCTGACGGGCCGCCCCCAGGTGGTGAGGGTAGGAAACAACATCTCCTCCCTGCTGATCCTCAACACTGGGGCCCCACAAGGGTGCGTTCTCAGCCCTCTCCTGTACTCCCTGTTCACCCATGACTGTGTGGCCATGCACGCCTCCAACTTAATCATCAAGTTTGCAGACTACACTACAGTGGTAGGCTTGATTACCAACAACGACGAGACAGCCTATAGGGAGGGGGTGAGGGCCCTCGGAGTGTGGTGTCAGGAAAATAATCTCACACTCAATGTCAACAAAACAAAGGAGATGATCGTGGACTTCAGGAAACAGCAGAGGGAGCAGCCCTTTATCCACATCGACGGGACAGTAGTGGAGAAGATGGAAAGTTTTAAGTTCCTCGGCGTACACATCACTGTCAAACTGAAATTGTCCACCCACACAGACAGCGTGGTGAAAAAGCGCAGCAGCGCTTCTTCAACCTCAGGAGGCTGAAGAAATTCGGCTTGTCACCAAAAGCACTCACAAATTTTTACAGATGCACAATCGAGAGCATCCTGTTGGGCTGTATCGCCGCCTGGTACGGAAACTGCTCCGCCCACAACCGTAAGGCTCTCCAGAGGGTAATGAGGTCTGCACAACGCATCACCGGGGGCAAACTACCTGTCCCCCAGGACATCTACACCACCCTATGTCACAGGAAGGCCAAAAAGATCATCAAGGACAAGAACCACCCGAGCCACTGCCTGTTCATCCCGCTATCATCCAGAAGGCGAGGTCAGTACAGGTGCATCAAAGTTGGGACCGAGAGACTGAAAAACAGCTTCTATCTCAAGGCCATCAGACTGTTAAACAGCCATCACTAACATTGAGTGGCTGCTGCCAACATACTGACTCAAATCTCTAGCCCCTTTAATAATTAAAAATTGGATGTAATAAATGTATCACTTGCCACTTTAAACAATGCCATTTTATATAATGTTTACATACCCTACACTAATCATCTCATATGTATATACTGTATTCTATACCATCTACTGCATCTTGCCTATGCCGTTCAGCTATCGCTCATCCATATATTTTTATGTACATATTCTTATTCATTCCTTTACACTTGTGTGTATAAGGTAGTTGTGAAATTGTTAGATTACTTGTTAGATATTACTGTATGGTCGGAACTAGAAGCACAAGCATTTCGCTACACTCGCATTAACATCTGCTAACCATGTGTATGTGACAAATAAAATTTGATTTGATTTGAGTTGTACCTACCATAGGAGTAACCTCGGAGCCTAACATTGACTATGCACATACTCAGCGTGCGACAGAGCTGCAGGAGTTGTGACCTGTTTTTGTTGGTTAAGTTGTCATAGTTGTGTCTAGGTGGGCATATGGGGGAGAGAATGCTGTCACCTCCAGGCAGTTGTTTGTCCCACTGTGTGCTGAAGGTGTCAGGTTCTTGTCCAGTTCTGGCATTTAGGTCACCACAGACTAGTACATTTCCCTGGGTCTGGAAATGATTGATTTCCTCCTCCAGGATGGAGAAGCTGTCTTCATTGAAGTATGGGGATTCTAGTGGTTGGATATAGGTAGCACACAGGAGGACATTTTCTCTGTTAAGATCATTTCCTTTTGAATTTCTAGCCAAATGTAAAATGTTCCTGTTTTGATTGATTTAATGGATTGAGTTAGGTCTGCTCTATACCAAATTAGCATACCCCCTGAGTCCCTTCCCTGTTTCACACCTGGTAGTTTGGTAGATGGGACTACCACCTCTCTTTAACCTAGCGGGCAACCAATGGGTCAGTCTCCTCTATATCATGTTTCTTTTAGGATGACAATGTCTATATTTCAGATTTCTTTGATGAAGTCCAGGTTCCTGCTCTTTAGGCCAAAGGCAGATGACCTCAGGCCTTGGATATTCCAGGATGAGATAGTGAAGGCTTTGTGTTCCATAAAGTGTCCAATGTTCTTGGCTGTGTGGTTTGGCCTCAGGCCAGTAAGTGTGAGCAGAGCCTGCTGAGCGTCTGGTACATGCCATTGGCTTTGGCTAGTGTAAGAGTGGGGGTTGGGCCTGTTCGCCTGCTTACGGCCTGGGCGTATGTGTGACTTCCATGTTGAGGCCCTCTTTGCGAGGGTGGGGGGTATGTGGTGGGCAGGATGGGTATAGGTCTGGTCTGAGGGGGCCTAAATGGGGTGTGGGCATGGTTGACTTGGAGGGGTGTTGATTGGTTGGGGTGGGGAGGTGGATGTGGATGTGGCTGGTGGTGTTGTGGTCTGGATCTAGGAGAGTGTCTCGCTGGTCTGGGCGGGGTGTCTATTGATCTGTTGCTCCTGTGTGAAGTGTTGGGGCTGTGCTTAAGAGCAATGTCCTTTAGGGTCCGGGCGAAGGTGGGCACTGCTGCCTTGTATAGGTGGACCTGGCATAAAGGCTGTTCAAGTCCAGGGTGGAGTGGTGGGCCAGGTAAACGGGAAGTCACGGGAGGTACTTGCGTTTACCCGCTGTATCGAAGCAGGTTGGAAGTCTTTTCGTTGTAGCAGGGTGGATATAACCACTTGTGCATTGGGGAAAGTAGAAGAAACTTTTTTAATCACTCCCTTCAGTGCTGTAGTCACCCTTTCCTGCTGTGTTCTCAGTTCGTTTGTGCCTGTGTGTATTATTATGTGGCTGGGTGGACCTAGTTGGTCCTCAGACAGAAGGTCTAGGGCGAGCTTGGTGTTTGGACACCAGAGTTTAGACACACTATGTTTGGGATTTTTTTTGTAAATATTGTATATATTTCTCGTTTGAGTGCATAAGGAGTACAATATCTGTGTCTTATGTATGTCCTCGGTGGGTGTGTGTGTGGGGGGGCTATCAGGGTGGCTGACAGGGGGGGTGCTCAGAGGGGGTGGGATCCCCTGGGCTTGGGGTTCTTCATTTGTCTGTCCCGCTGTGATCTCGACGCTATGATCCGGGTCTGAGGTGGGCTGTTCTGCTGGCTTCTCTGTGGGGGTGGCCACCTCTCTAGTGGGTTGTTCTCTGTCACACGCCATCCCCCTCACCCTCTCCTCCAGCAGTCTGATCCTCTCCCTCCATCCCCCTCACCCTCTCCTCCAGCAGTCTGATCCTCTCCCTCCATCCCCCTCACCCTCTCCTCCAGCAGTCTGATCCTCTCCCTCCATCCCCCTCACCCTCTCCTCCAGCAGTCTGATCCTCTCCCTCCATCCCCCTCACCCTCTCCTCCAGCGGTCTGATCCTCTCCACCATCCCCCTCACCCTCTCCTCCAGCAGTCTGATCCTCTCCTCCATCCCCCTCACCCTCTCCTCCAGCAGTCTGATCCTCTCCACCATCCCCCCTCACCCTCTCCTCCAGCGGTCTGATCCTCTCCACCATCCCCCTCACCCTCTCCTCCAGCGGTCTGATCCTCTCCCTCCCTCCATCCCCCCTCACCCTCTCCTCCAGCAGTCTGATCCTCTCCACCATCCCCCTCACCCTCTCCTCCAGCGGTCTGATCCTCTCCACCATCCCCCTCACCCTCTCCTCCAGCGGTCTGATCCTCTCCACCATCCCCCTCACCCTCTCCTCCAGCAGTCTGATCCTCTCCTCTAGTGCTCTGTTCTTCTCCACCTCTTGCTCTTTCTCCTGTTGTAGTTGTCTCACCACAGTCCAGAGTGCAGATATGTCTCTCTCCATCTCCAGCTCTCTGGTTCTGGTTAACGGGGTGTTGTTGTGCTGGACTGTTGTCTGGGTCTATGCTGACTGGAGTGTAATCACCTGCTGTTCCAGCTCCACCTGCCTTACCTCCAGCTGGGTGAATTTATCCTTCATTTCAATGAGGGGGTAGTACTCTGTGCTGGGAGGTTGACTTTCCACTTGGGGTTGGTCATCTGTGGAGTTATATAATGAAGAGGTCTGGTCTGACCCGCTCGGGGTGGGGGTATCTTTCTCAAGGGAGAGCTTCTCCTGCTGGGCTAATTCTTTGATTAGGTGAACGTCCAGCTGAAGCTGTTTGGGGTTGCCCTGTACCAATACTGTTCCAGACTTATAGAGATTTTTATTAGCTGACTCCAAGTTTCCACCCCTCGGTAACACCCCGCCCCCCCCCCTTAACAGAGGGGTAGTGTGCTAAAATAGCACTGTGTCATGCCAGGGGATGGTCTGGTTAGAATAGCACTGTGCCATGCCAGGGGATGGTCTGGTTAATATAGCACTGTGTCATGCCAGGGGATGGTCTGGTTAATATAGCACTGTGCCATGCCAGGGGATGGTCTGGTTAATATAGCACTGTGCCATGCCAGGGGATGGTCTGGTTAATATAGAGCTGTGCCATGCCAGGGATGGTCTGGTTAATATAGCACTGTGCCATGCCAGGGGATGGTCTGGTTAATATAGCACTGTGCCATGCCAGGGGATGGTCTGGTTAATATAGCACTGTGCCACGCCAGGGGATGGTCTGGTTAATATAGCACTGTGTCATGCCAGGGGATGGTCTGGTTAATATAGCACTGTGCCATGCCAGGGGATGGTCTGGTTAAAATAGCACTGTGTCATGCCAGGGGATGGTCTGGTTAATATAGCACTGTGCCATGCCAGGGGATGGTCTGGTTAATATAGCACTGTGTCATGCCAGGGGATGGTCTGGTTAATATAGCACTGTGCCATGCCAGGGGATAGTCTGGTTAATATAGCACTGTGCCATGCCAGGGGATGGTCTGGTTAGAATAGCACTGTGCCATGCCAGGGGGTGGTCTGGTTAATATAGCACTGTGCCATGCCAGGGGATGGTCTGGTTAATATAGCACTGTGTCATGCCAGGGGATGGTCTGTTTTAATATAGCACTGTGCCATGCCAGGGGATGGTCTGGTTAACATAGCACTGTGCCACGCCAGGGGATGGTCTGGTTAATATAGCACTGTGCCATGCCAGGGGATGGTCTGGTTAAAATAGCACTGTGTCATGCCAGGGGATGGTCTGGTTAATATAGCACTGTGCCATGCCAGGGGATGGTCTGGTTAATATAGCACTGTGCCATGCCAGGGGATGGTCTGGTTAATATAGCACTGTGCCATGCCAGGGGATGGTCTGGTTAAAATAGCACTGTGCCATGCCAGGGAAGATGAGGGAGATGCAGTTGCTGATGTTCCCATTTTTATAATAGCCAGCAAAAAGTGTCTCTTGATTTTCCATAAGGAGCTTCATTTTGAGATCTTATCATTCTTTACATACACAGGGTACTGTATTTGAATTACCTCTGAACAGCGGAAGGCAGCTTCTAAGGCCTCTCCAATTGGTTTGAGTAGACTGTGTGACTCTCCTGCCATTGTTGGGCTCAAGGGCTTTGACGCCTCTCACTTGACACGTCAGTACTAATTGAAGTTGTATCAAGCTTGGTAGCTTTAACTTAGCATTTAGTCCTTATAAGTAAAATATATCATTGTAATGTATTTTTCTTCTTGGCTTTTGGAAATAAAATATAGCTTCAGACTAAACATTACTCACTCAGTTCCAGGTTGGATGGTGTTTTCAGGTTTCTGTTGTTTCCAGAGCATTTGCTGTAAAGCTTTGGAATAATAATCTTTGGTAGTTGTAAGCCTTCCAGGTGATTCCGTAATTCTGTCCAAAATCAGGTTGTAGGTTTTGAGATTTGATTTGGAGTGAAGGTTATGTTATAGAGGGTAGCCTCCTATATATGTCCCTGACAGAAAATCCAAGTTTATCTAACTCTAAATCTATATATTTTTAATAACATGCTGAAAAATGCAGGAGCTTCATCTGCTCATGACCACTCTCTCTCCTCCCTTTCAATTTCTCGTACAACGATGTGTACTACTCCCTTCACAGAACAGCGCAAACTGGCTCTAACCAGAATTGATAAGAGTAGTGGGAGGCCCCGGTGCACAACTGAGCAAGAGGACAAGTACATTAGAGTGTCTAGTTTGAGGAACAGATGCCTCACAAGTCCTCAACTGGCAGCTTCATTAAATAGTAGCCGCAAAACACTAGTCTCAATGTCAACAGTGAAGAGGTGACTCCGGGATGCTGGCCTTCTAGGCAGAGTTGCAAAGAAAAAGCCATATCTCTGACTGGCCAATAAAAATAAAAGATTTAGATGGGCAAAAGAACAGACACTGGACAGAAGAACTCTGCCTAGAGGCCAGAATCCCTGAGTCGCCTCTTCACTGTTGACGTTGAGACTGGTGTTTAGCATTGTCTGAGTTTAACATCGCAACAGCATCTTCACAGACATCGATTTCCTTTCCTCTCCCATTTGTATCAACGTGGCTTATATAAGGAGCTCTCACTCAAACACTCTTGTCTGTAGAGAGAGAGAGAGAGAGAGAGAGAGAGAGAGAGAGAGAGAGAGAGAAAATAGTAGGGATAAGATGTAGACAAACCAAAGAACGCTTCCAGTGTGAATGTGTTATTTAGCAGTACAGTCGTGAATAGTTAAGTCCTCCATTAACTGTTCTCCATGGGAGGAAAGGTGTGTGTGTGTGCGCGCTCTGGTCTAACGTGAGGATGAATATGTGTGTGATCTGCACCTGGATTCAATTAACCAACCCTCACTTCCAATCATGCTCCGGCTATACTGAGATGGGGTACTCTCTCTCTCTCCCTCCAATTATCTCCATGAGGTTTCAGTCTTTGCAGCTGAAAGCTGAGTTTAGTCTTTTAGTCTTGTTCTCTACTGGCCACTTACTGAGATACAACAACACCTCAATGACCATCCACTGGCCACTTACTGAGATACAACAACACCTCAATGACCATCCACTGGCCACTTACTGAGATACAACAACATCTCAATGACCATCCACTGGCCACTTACTGAGAAACAACACCTCAATGACCATCCACTGGCCACTTACTGAGATACAACAACATCTCAATGACCATCCACTGGCCACTTACTGAGATACAACAACATCTCAATGACCATCCACTGGCCACTGACTGAGAAACAACACCTCAATGACCATCTACTGGCCACTTACTGAGATACAACAACACCTCAATGACCATCCACAGGCCACTTACTGAGATACAACAACACCTCAATGACCATCCACAGGCCACTTGCTGAGATACAACAACACCTCAATGACCATCCACTGGCCACTTGCTGAGATACAACAACACCTCAATGACCATCCACTGGCCACTTACTGAGATACAACAACATCTCAATGACCATCCACTGGCCACTGACTGAGAAACAACACCTCAATGACCATCTACTGGCCACTTACTGAGATACAACAACATCTCAATGACCATCCACTGGCCACTTACTGAGATACAACAACATCTCAATGACCATCCACTGGCCACTTACTGAGATACAACAACACCTCAATGACCATCCACAGGCCACTTACTGAGATACAACAACACCTCAATGACCATCCACTGGCCACTTACTGAGAAACAACACCTCAATGACCATCCACTGGCCACTGACTGAGATACAACAACATCTCAATGACCATCCACAGGCCACTTACTGAGATACAACAACACCTCAATGACCATCCACAGGCCACTTACTGAGATACAACAACATCTCAATGACCATCCACTGGCCACTGACTGAGAAACAACACCTCAATGACCATCCACTGGCCACTTACTGAGATACAACAACATCTCAATGACCATCCACAGGCCACTTACTGAGATACAACAACACCTCAATGACCATCCACTGGCCACTTACTGAGATACAACAACATCTCAATGACCATCCACAGGCCACTTACTGAGATACAACAACACCTCAATGACCATCTACTGGCCACTTACTGAGATACAACAACATCTCAATGACCATCCACAGGCCACTTACTGAGATACAACAACACCTCAATGACCATCCACTGGCCACTTACTGAGATACAACAACACCTCAATGACCATCCACTGGCCACTTACTGAGATACAACAACACCTCAATGACCATCCACTGGCCACTTACTGAGATACAACAACATCTCAATGACCATCCACAGGCCACTTACTGAGATACAACAACACCTCAATGACCATCTACTGGCCACTTACTGAGATACAACAACATCTCAATGACCATCCACAGGCCACTTACTGAGATACAACAACACCTCAATGACCATCCACTGGCCACTTACTGAGATACAACAACACCTCAATGACCATCCACTGGCCACTTACTGAGATACAACAACACCTCAATGACCATCCACAGGCCACTTACTGAGATACAATAACACCTCAATGACCATCCACTGGCCACTTACTGAGATACAATAACACCTCAATGACCATCCACTGGCCACTTACTGAGATACAACAACACCTCAATGACCATCCACTGGCCACTTACTGAGAAACAACACCTCAATGACCATCCACTGGCCACTGACTGAGAAACAACACCTCAATGACCATCCACTGGCCACTTACTGAGATACAACAACACCTCAATGACCATCCACAGGCCACTTACTGAGATACAACAACACCTCAATGACCATCCACAGGCCACTTACTGAGATACAACAACACCTCAATGACCATCCACTGGCCACTTACTGAGATACAACAACACCTCAATGACCATCCACAGGCCACTTACTGAGATACAACAACACCTCAATGACCATCCACAGGCCACTTACTGAGATACAACAACACCTCAATGACCATCCACAGGCCACTTACTGAGATACAACAACACCTCAATGACCATCCACTGGCCACTTACTGAGATACAACAACATCTCAATGACCATCCACAGGCCACTTACTGAGATACAACAACACCTCAATGACCATCTACTGCCCACTTACTGAGATACAACAACATCTCAATGACCATCCACAGGCCACTTACTGAGATACAACAACACCTCAATGACCATCCACTGGCCACTTACTGAGATACAACAACACCTCAATGACCATCCACTGGCCACTTACTGAGATACAACAACACCTCAATGACCATCCACTGGCCACTTACTGAGATACAACAACACTTCAATGTTGGGCTATGTTCTTTGTTAGTCTATTTCTATGTTAGTTCTAGTATATCTATTTCTATGTGGTGTTTGTTGGGTTGACCTTCAATTGGAAGCAGCTGCTCCTAGTTGCTTCTAATTGAAGGTCCTATTTAAGAGGGGTGTTTTTCTATGGGATTTTGGTGGGTAGTTGTTCCTTGTTTAGTGTTTGTGCACCTGACAGGACTTTTTTTTTTTTTTTTGGTATACTTATTTGTTTCTCCTTCTTCCAAATAAATGCAGATGAGTATACATATTCCTGCTGCATTTTGGTCAAATCCTTACGACAACGGTGACATTTAGATTTGGATAGTGTTCTGAAAGTGAGCGCAGCATGCCTCTTAACATTGATGGGTTTCCCCATGCAGTATTCATATATCCGAGGCAATAACACAAGTATGCGCCCCCCCCCCCCCCCCCCCTCAGAGTAATGAGCATCATACAAGGAACACAAGTTATAAACCATGAGGGTGTTTTTCCATATGAATGTCCTGAAGCAGGCTAGATCCTCGTATACAGTAGAGGGATTACAATCAAACAGTCATGTAAGCAAACATGAACACGAGGAAAATTATCCAATCTGTGTATTCATAAGGTATTGCATGTAAAGAATCCTCAAGTGTGAAAATATACATATTCCTGATTCCATTGATATTTATGTAATATACACTGAGTGTACAAAACATTAAGAACACCTTCCTAATATTGAGTTGCTCTCCCCTTTGACCTCAGAACAGCCTCACTTCGTTGGGGCAGGGGGATGCTGGCCCATGTTGACTACAATGCTTCCCACAGTTGTGTCAAGTTGTCTGGATGTCCTTTGGGTGGTGGACCATTCTTGATTGACACGGGAAACTGTTGAGCGTGAAAAACCGAGCAGTGTTGCAGTTCTTGACACAAACCGGTGCGCCTGGCACCTACTGCCATACCCCGTTCAAAGGCACTTAAATATGTTATCTTGCCCATTCACCCTCTGAATGGCACACATACACAATCCATGTCTCAATTGTCTCAAGGTTAAAACATCCTTCTCTCCACCCCTTCATCTACACTGATTGAAGTGGATTTAACAAGTGACATCAATAAGGGACCATAGCTTTCACCTGGATTCACCTGGTCAGTCTATGTCATGGAAAGAGCAGGTGTTCCTAATGTTTTCTACACTCTGTGCATATGGGGTATAATGTTTTGTCCACTCTGTGTATATGGGGTATAATGTTTTGTCCACTCTGTGTATATGGGGTATAATGTTTTGTCCACTCTGTGTATATGGGGTATAATGTTTTGTCCACTCTGTGTATATGGGGTATAATGTTTTGTCCACTCTGTGTATATGGGGTATAATGTTTTGTCCACTCTGTGTATATGGGGTATAATGTTTTGTACACTCTGTGTAGGGGGGTATAATGTTTTGTCCGCACCTGTGTATATGGGGTATAATGTTTTGTTCACTCTGTGTATATGGGGTATAATGTTTTGTCCACTCTGTGTATATGGGGTATAATGTTTTGTCCACTCTGTGTATATGGGGTATAATGTTTTGTCCACTCTGTGTATATGGGATATAATGTTTTGTCCACTCTGTGTAGGGGGGTATAATGTTTTGTCCACTCTGTGTAGGGGGGTATAATGTTTTGTCCACTCTGTGTATATGGGGTATAATGTTTTGTCCACTCTGTGTATATGGGGTATAATGTTTTGTACACTCTGTGTAGCGGGGTATAATGTTTTGTCCACTCTGTGTATATGGGGTATAATGTTTTGTTCACTCTGTGTATATGGGGTATAATGTTTTGTACACTCTGTGTATATGGGGTATAATGTTTTGTCCACTCTGTGTATATGGGGTATAATGTTTTGTCCACTCTGTGTATATGGGGTATAATGTTTTGTCCACTCTGTGTAGGGGGGTATAATGTTTTGTCCACTCTGTGTAGGGGGGTATAATGTTTTGTCCACTCTGTGTATATGGGGTATAATGTTTTGTCCACTCTGTGTATATGGGGTATAATGTTTTGTACACTCTGTGTATATGGGGTATAATGTTTTGTCCACTCTGTGTATATGGGGTATAATGTTTTGTCCACTCTGTGTAGGGGGGTATAATGTTTTGTTCACTCTGTGTATATGGGGTATAATGTTTTGTCCACTCTGTGTATATGGGGTATAATGTTTTGTCCACTCTGTGTATATGGGGTATAATGTTTTGTCCACTCTGTGTAGGGGGGTATAATGTTTTGTCCACTCTGTGTATATGGGGTATAATGTTTTGTCCACTCTGTGTAAGGGGGTATAATGTTTTGTCCACTCTGTGTATATGGGGTATAATGTTTTGTCCACTCTGTGTATATGGGGTATAATGTTTTGTACACTCTGTGTAGGGGGGTATAATGTTTTGTCCACTCTGTGTATATGGGGTATAATGTTTTGTCCACTTTGTGTATATGGGGTATAATGTTTTGTACACTCTGTGTAGGGGGGTATAATGTTTTGTCCACTCTGTGTATATGGGGTATAATGTTTTGTACACTCTGTGTAGGGGGGTATAATGTTTTGTCCACTCTGTGTATATGGGGTATAATGTTTTGTCCACTCTGTGTATATGGGGTATAATGTTTTGTACACTCTGTGTAGGGGGGTATAATGTTTTGTCCACTCTGTGTATATGGGGTATAATGTTTTGTACACTTTGTGTATATGGGGTATAATGTTTTGTACACTCTGTGTAGGGGGGTATAATGTTTTGTCCACTCTGTGTATATGGGGTATAATGTTTTGTCAACTCTGTGTATATGGGGTATAATGTTTTGTACACTCTGTGTAGGGGGGTATAATGTTTTGTCCACTCTGTGTATATGGGGTATAATGTTTTGTCCACTTTGTGTATATGGGGTATAATGTTTTGTACACTCTGTGTAGGGGGGTATAATGTTTTGTCCACTCTGTGTATATGGGGTATAATGTTTTGTACACTCTGTGTAGGGGGGTATAATGTTTTGTCCACTCTGTGTATATGGGGTATAATGTTTTGTCCACTTTGTGTATATGGGGTATAATGTTTTGTACACTCTGTGTATATGGGGTATAATGTTTTGTCCACTTTGTGTATATGGGGTATAATGTTTTGTCCACTTTGTGTATATGGGGTATAATGTTTTGTCCACTCTGTGTATATGGGGTATAATGTTTTGTACACTCTGTGTATATGGGGTATAATGTTTTGTCCACTTTGTGTATATGGGGTATAATGTTTTGTCCACTCTGTGTATATGGGGTATAATGTTTTGTCCACTCTGTGTATATGGGGTATAATGTTTTGTCCATTCTGTGTATATGGGGTATAATGTTTTGTCCACTCTGTGTATATGGGGTATAATGTTTTGTCCACTCTGTGTAGGGGGGTATAATGTTTTGTCCACTCTGTGTATATGGGGTATAATGTTTTGTCCACTCTGTGTATATGGGGTATAATGTTTTGTCCACTCTGTGTAGGGGGGTATAATGTTTTGTACACTCTGTGTATATGGGGTATAATGTTTTGTCCACTCTGTGTAGGGGGGTATAATGTTTTGTCCACTCTGTGTATATGGGGTATAATGTTTTGTCCACTCTGTGTATATGGGGTATAATGTTTTGTACACTCTGTGTATATGGGGTATAATGTTTTGTCCACTCTGTGTATATGGGGTATAATGTTTTGTCCACTCTGTGTAGGGGGGTATAATGTTTTGTTCACTCTGTGTATATGGGGTATAATGTTTTGTCCACTCTGTGTATATGGGGTATAATGTTTTGTCCACTCTGTGTATATGGGGTATAATGTTTTGTCCACTCTGTGTATATGGGGTATAATGTTTTGTCCACTCTGTGTAGGGGGGTATAATGTTTTGTCCACTCTGTGTAGGGGGGTATAATGTTTTGTCCACTCTGTGTATATGGGGTATAATGTTTTGTCCACTCTGTGTATATGGGGTATAATGTTTTGTCCACTCTGTGTAGGGGGGTATAATGTTTTGTCCACTCTGTGTATATGGGGTATAATGTTTTGTCCACTCTGTGTAGGGGGGTATAATGTTTTGTCCACTCTGTGTATATGGGGTATAATGTTTTGTCCACTCTGTGTATATGGGGTATAATGTTTTGTACACTCTGTGTAGGGGGGTATAATGTTTTGTCCACTCTGTGTATATGGGGTATAATGTTTTGTCCACTTTGTGTATATGGGGTATAATGTTTTGTACACTCTGTGTAGGGGGGTATAATGTTTTGTCCACTCTGTGTATATGGGGTATAATGTTTTGTACACTCTGTGTAGGGGGGTATAATGTTTTGTCCACTCTGTGTATATGGGGTATAATGTTTTGTCCACTTTGTGTATATGGGGTATAATGTTTTGTACACTCTTTGTAGGGGGGTATAATGTTTTGTCCACTCTGTGTATATGGGGTATAATGTTTTGTCCACTTTGTGTATATGGGGTATAATGTTTTGTACACTCTGTGTAGGGGGGTATAATGTTTTGTCCACTCTGTGTATATGGGGTATAATGTTTTGTCAACTCTGTGTATATGGGGTATAATGTTTTGTACACTCTGTGTAGGGGGGTATAATGTTTTGTCCACTCTGTGTATATGGGGTATAATGTTTTGTCCACTTTGTGTATATGGTGTATAATGTTTTGTACACTCTGTGTAGGGGGGTATAATGTTTTGTCCACTCTGTGTATATGGGGTATAATGTTTTGTCCACTCTGTGTAGGGGGGTATAATGTTTTGTCCACTCTGTGTATATGGGGTATAATGTTTTGTCCACTCTGTGTATATGGGGTATAATGTTTTGTCCACTCTGTGTAGGGGGGTATAATGTTTTGTACACTCTGTGTATATGGGGTATAATGTTTTGTCCACTCTGTGTAGGGGGGTATAATGTTTTGTCCACTCTGTGTATATGGGGTATAATGTTTTGTCCACTCTGTGTATATGGGGTATAATGTTTTGTACACTCTGTGTATATGGGGTATAATGTTTTGTCCACTCTGTGTATATGGGGCATAATGTTTTGTCCACTCTGTGTAGGGGGGTATAATGTTTTGTTCACTCTGTGTATATGGGGTATAATGTTTTGTCCACTCTGTGTATATGGGGTATAATGTTTTGTCCACTCTGTGTATATGGGGTATAATGTTTTGTCCACTCTGTGTATATGGGGTATAATGTTTTGTCCACTCTGTGTAGGGGGGTATAATGTTTTGTCCACTCTGTGTAGGGGGGTATAATGTTTTGTCCACTCTGTGTATATGGGGTATAATGTTTTGTCCACTCTGTGTATATGGGGTATAATGTTTTGTCCACTCTGTGTAGGGGGGTATAATGTTTTGTCCACTCTGTGTATATGGGGTATAATGTTTTGTCCACTCTGTGTAGGGGGGTATAATGTTTTGTCCACTCTGTGTATATGGGGTATAATGTTTTGTCCACTCTGTGTATATGGGGTATAATGTTTTGTACACTCTGTGTAGGGGGGTATAATGTTTTGTCCACTCTGTGTATATGGGGTATAATGTTTTGTCCACTTTGTGTATATGGGGTATAATGTTTTGTACACTCTGTGTAGGGGGGTATAATGTTTTGTCCACTCTGTGTATATGGGGTATAATGTTTTGTACACTCTGTGTAGGGGGGTATAATGTTTTGTCCACTCTGTGTAGGGGGGTATAATGTTTTGTACACTCTGTGTATATGGGGTATAATGTTTTGTCCACTCTGTGTAGGGGGGTATAATGTTTTGTCCACTCTGTGTATATGGGGTATAATGTTTTGTCCACTCTGTGTATATGGGGTATAATGTTTTGTACACTCTGTGTATATGGGGTATAATGTTTTGTCCACTCTGTGTATATGGGGTATAATGTTTTGTCCACTCTGTGTAGGGGGGTATAATGTTTTGTTCACTCTGTGTATATGGGGTATAATGTTTTGTCCACTCTGTGTATATGGGGTATAATGTTTTGTCCACTCTGTGTATATGGGGTATAATGTTTTGTCCACTCTGTGTATATGGGGTATAATGTTTTGTCCACTCTGTGTAGGGGGGTATAATGTTTTGTCCACTCTGTGTAGGGGGGTATAATGTTTTGTCCACTCTGTGTATATGGGGTATAATGTTTTGTCCACTCTGTGTATATGGGGTATAATGTTTTGTCCACTCTGTGTAGGGGGGTATAATGTTTTGTCCACTCTGTGTATATGGGGTATAATGTTTTGTCCACTCTGTGTAGGGGGGTATAATGTTTTGTCCACTCTGTGTATATGGGGTATAATGTTTTGTCCACTCTGTGTATATGGGGTATAATGTTTTGTACACTCTGTGTAGGGGGGTATAATGTTTTGTCCACTCTGTGTATATGGGGTATAATGTTTTGTCCACTTTGTGTATATGGGGTATAATGTTTTGTACACTCTGTGTAGGGGGGTATAATGTTTTGTCCACTCTGTGTATATGGGGTATAATGTTTTGTACACTCTGTGTAGGGGGGTATAATGTTTTGTCCACTCTGTGTATATGGGGTATAATGTTTTGTCCACTTTGTGTATATGGGGTATAATGTTTTGTACACTCTTTGTAGGGGGGTATAATGTTTTGTCCACTCTGTGTATATGGGGTATAATGTTTTGTCCACTTTGTGTATATGGGGTATAATGTTTTGTACACTCTGTGTAGGGGGGTATAATGTTTTGTCCACTCTGTGTATATGGGGTATAATGTTTTGTCAACTCTGTGTATATGGGGTATAATGTTTTGTACACTCTGTGTAGGGGGGTATAATGTTTTGTCCACTCTGTGTATATGGGGTATAATGTTTTGTCCACTTTGTGTATATGGTGTATAATGTTTTGTACACTCTGTGTAGGGGGGTATAATGTTTTGTCCACTCTGTGTATATGGGGTATAATGTTTTGTCCACTCTGTGTAGGGGGGTATAATGTTTTGTCCACTCTGTGTATATGGGGTATAATGTTTTGTCCACTTTGTGTATATGGGGTATAATGTTTTGTACACTCTGTGTATATGGGGTATAATGTTTTGTCCACTTTGTGTATATGGGGTATAATGTTTTGTCCACTCTGTGTATATGGGGTATAATGTTTTGTCCACTCTGTGTATATGGGGTATAATGTTTTGTCCACTCTGTGTATATGGGGTATAATGTTTTGTCCACTCTGTGTATATGGGGTATAATGTTTTGTCCACTCTGTGTATATGGGGTATAATGTTTTGTCCACTCTGTGTATATGGGGTATAATGTTTTGTCCATTCTGTGTAGGATGGGGTATAATGTTTTGTCCACTCTGTGTAGGGGGGTATAAGGGGTGTTGTTTTGTCCACTCTGTGTATATGGGGTATAATGTTTTGTCCACTCTGTGTATGTGGGGTATAATGTTTTGTCCACTCTGTGTGATTGGGGTATAATGTTTTGTCCACTCTGTGTATATGGGGTATAATGTTTTGTCCACTCTGTGTAGGGGGGTATAATGTTTTGTGCACTCTGTGTATATGGGGTATAAAGTTTTGTCCACTCTGTGTAGGGGGGTATAATGTTTTGTCCACTCTGTGTATATGGGGTATAATGTTTTGTCCACTCTGTGTATATGGGGTATAATGTTTTGTCCACTCTGTGTAAGGGGGTATAATGTTTTGTCCACTCTGTGTATATGGGGTATAATGTTTTGTCCACTCTGTGTATATGGGTTATAAGGTTGTGTCCACTCTGTGTAGGGGGGTATAATGTTTTGTCCACTCTGTGTAGGGCGGTATAATGTTTTGTCCACTCTGTGTATATGGGTTATAATGTTTTGTACACTCTGTGTATATGGGGTATAATGTTTTGTACACTCTGTGTATATGGGGTATAATGTTTTGTCCTCTCTGTGTAGGGGGGTATAATGTTTTGTCCACTCTGTGTATATGGGTTATAATGTTTTGTACACTCTGTGTATATGGGGTATAATGTTTTGTCCACTCTGTGTATATGGGGTATAATGTTTTGTACACTCTGTGTATATGGGTTATAATGTTTTGTCCACTCTGTGTATATGGGGTATAATGTTTTGTCCACTCTGTGTATATGGGTTATAAGGTTTTGTCCACTCTGTGTATATGGGGTATAATGTTTTGTACACTCTGTGTATATGGGGTATAATGTTTTGTCCACTCTGTGTATATGGGGTATAATGTTTTGTACTCTCTGTGTATATGTCACGTCCTGACCAGTAGAGGGAGTATTTGTATTGTAGTTTGGTCAGGACGTGGCAGAAGGGTATTTGTTTCATATGGTTCGGGTTGTGTGTGTAGTATTAAAGGGGTGTTTGGTTTATGTATTCCGGGGTTTTAGTGTATGTTCTGGTTTTGGTTTTCTATGGTTTTCTGGTTTGTCTATTTCTTTGTTGTCTATGTGGCTCCCGATCAGGAACAGCTGTACGTAGTTGTTCCTGATTGGGAGTCATATATTAGGAGCTTGTTTTCACCTGGGGTTTTTGTGGGTAGTTGTATTTTGCACTGCTACGTATAGCCTGTAAAACTGTCGTCTGCCGTTTTGTTGTGTTCTCTTTATTTAATAAATATAAAGATAAGCATCCACATTCCCGCTGCGTTTTGGTCATCAAAACAAAGAACGGCAAAAGTGACAGTATATGGGGTATAATGTTTTGTCCACTTTGTGTATATGGGGTATGTTTTGTCCACTCTGTGTATATGGGGTATAATGTTTTGTACACTCTGTGTAGGGGGGTATAATGTTTTGTCCACTCTGTGTATATGGGGTATAATGTTTTGAAATAAAGTAACAAACATATTCACATAGTTTATTCCTTTATTCTGTTACAAAAAGCATGATGACTTTCTTCAGAGACACTTTGGTTAGAAAATGTTTATTTCTCAAAAGTTTATTTCTGTCTTTTTTTAAATTCATGAATGATCTCCATGTATTTTATACATGTTTTATTCAGCAACATCTTTCAGTAGTGATGTATAGAAAAACAACTGTACTGTGAGGTTTTCAGGTGAACAAACTAAATAATCACTTTATATCCTGGTATTAAAATACTTTGAAAAAAAGAACAAATTAAGAAGAAAAGTCAAATGGTGTTCAGTCTTGAAAACACCAACAGAACATCCCTTTTATTCAAATGTCAATTCAATCTAAATAATATTGACAACCAATTAAAAGTTAAACTTAAAACATCATTGTCTAACCACTATTCAACATCTGTTTTTCCTACACTTTTTCAAAGTTTTTTGCAGCTCTCAAATTCTCCATACGATACAAACATTGAATGTCTTTTTAAAATCCTGTTAGGGCATAGAAAACCTCTCCTTCTCTGAGACAAACCATCCGCCAAGGACTCGCGTTGAGCTGCGCCTTCGTCAATACAACACCAAAGAAATAAAGGAGAAGAAAGAAAGGAAGAAAGAAAGGAGAAGAAGAACAGAAGCATCAGTCAGGTACAGAGAGGCTGATTGGGTCAGAGAAGGAAAGAACAAGTTTCACTGCAGGAGAATCAACCCTTTTATATACATATTGGATGGAGAGATGAGATACAGTATATTTGATGTAAGGAATCTATCTCTGCCCAGTCTTCACTGTCAAACATGTTCAAGAGTTTAAGGTTGTTCCACGTTTAGAACTGGATCCTACACCCTGGCTATGGCAGAAAAACAGTCTGACACAGTTCCGTCAGTGTTGAACGCTCTCTTTATGGCAGAGACCCACACAAACAGAGCCAGAGCAGAGCTGGAGAGTGTAGCTAGTAATGTTCCCTTCATAGCTGTAGGCAGGCTGTCTCTGACTCTGATTCCAATATCCTAACGAGGCTTCTCTCTGCTGCCAGCCCTATAGGCTACAGCAACACGTACAATGACCTAAACATCAAACCATACTGAACAACCTCCGTCCTAAAATAACCAAATAACCCACTACTGAGAGAGAGAGAGAGAGAGAGAGAGAGAGAGAGAAACAAGATGGGTTGTTGTGGTGGTAGCCACCGTTTCCATGGTTTCCATTAACGATTGCCAACGGCTGATTGACTGTTTACGTGTAAATCAACAGGGGTTTCTGTGTGTAAGTCACGCCCCCTTCCTCTGTCAGCTAGGCTGTGTTCCAAAATGGCTACTCTCTCGCTACAAAATAATGCAGCGGAGCCACTGCAGAAATCAATGGTGTTAATCTGTGGTACTTTGTCAAGTTCTGACCATGTCAGTCAATACTTCCTCTCTTCAAAATCTAGCCACAGCAATCATTCTGGGGAGTTTGATAAAGCGACAGTGTATATGTGTGTGTGTTTAGTGGCATGGTGTGTTCAGTGGTATGGTGTGTTCAGTGGTATGGTGTGTTCAGTGGTATGGTGGGTTCAGTGGTATGGTGGGTTCAGTGTTATGGTGGGTTCAGTGTTATGGTGGGTTCAGTGGTATGGTGGATTCAGTGGTATGGTGTGTTCAGTGGTATGGTGGGTTCAGTGGTATGGTGGGTTCAGTGTTATGGTGGGTTCAGTGTTATGGTGGGTTCAGTGGTATGGTGGATTCAGTGGTATGGTGGGTTCAGTGGTATGGTGGGTTCAGTGGTATGGTGGGTTCAGTGTTATGGTGGGTTCAGTGTTATGGTGGGTTCAGTGGTATGGTGGGTTCAGTGGTATGGTGGGTTCAGTGGTATGGTGGTTCAGTGGTATGGTGGGTTCAGTGGCATGGTGGGTTCAGTGGCATGGTGGGTTCAGTGGTATGGTGGATTCAGTGGTATGGTGGATTCAGTGGTATGGTGGGTTCAGTGGTATGGTGGATTCAGTGGTATGGTGGATTCAGTGGTATGGTGGGTTCAGTGGTATGGTGGATTCAGTGGTATGGTGGATTCAGTGGTATGGTGGGTTCAGTGGTATGGTGGATTCAGTGGTATGGTGGGTTCAGTGGTATGGTGGGTTCAGTGAGGTGTAGCAGCAAAGCATGTTTGTTGAGGAGAACACAACACAGCTAGTTAAGCATAAATTTAAACATCTTTCACCTGTGCGATCAGGACAAATGAAATCAAAACCTATTCAGTGATCAATCTCTGTGGGAATGACTGTCAGCAGATGGTTCAGGGAGGCCAGGGATGACTGAGCTCTGTGCATGATTATTTATGTCTGTATTATAATACTGCATTGGTGCTTGAAATGCTTGTGTTCCAGTTCATCATGCCTTTCCAACGTAGCGTGTGTAACTGTGTCCAAAAACACACAAGAGAGAAACCAAAGACACACAAATATCAAATCATCTTAATAGTCAATCAGTGTTATTATCATTATTGTCTTTCAACTGTGCAAAGACAAAAACAAATCCCATTTTGTGATCCGTCTTCACTAAGTAAATGGTCAGAGATAGTAGGTAGCAAACTGAGATATTACAGACAGACAGACAGACACACTGACAGTGGTCAATAGCACGGCCACAGCTCAGGGCAGGGCAGAGAAGGGCAGGGCAGGGCAGAGAAGGGCAGGGCAGAGAAGGTCATCCCAGGGCAGAGAAGGTTATCTCAGGGCAGGGCAGAGAAGGTCAGGGCAGAGAAAGTCAGGGCAGGGCAGAGAAAGTCATCCCAAGGCAGGGCAGAGAAGGTAAGCTCAGGGCAGGTCAGCTCAGGGCAGGGCAGAGAAGAGCAGGGCAGAGAAGAGCAGGGCAGAGAAGGTCAACCCAGGGCAGAGAAGATTAGCTCAGGGCAGGGCAGAGAGAGTCAGCCCAGGGCAGGGCATAGAAGGTTATCTCAGGGCAGGTCAGGGCAGGGTAGAGAAGGTCAACTCAGGGCAGGTCAGGGCAGGGTAGAGAAGGTCATCTCAGGGCAAGCCAGGGCAGGGCAGAGAAGGTCATCTCAGGGCAGGGCAGGGCAGAGAAGGTCATCTCAGGGCAAGCCAGGGCAGGGCAGAGAAGGTCATCTCAGGGCAGGGCAGGGCAGTGCAGAGCAGGGTCATCTCAGGGCAGGGCAGGGCAGATCAAGGCAGAGAAGGTCATCTCAGGGCATGTCAGGGCAGAGAAGGTCATCTCAGGGCAGGGCAGGTCAGGGCAGAGAAGGTCATCTCAGGGCAGAGAAGGTCTTCTCAGGGCAGGTCAGGGCAGAGAAGGTCATCTCAGGGCAGGGCAGGGCAGGTCAGGGCAGAGAAGGTCATCTCAGGGCAGAGAAGGTCATCTCAGGGCAGGGCAGGGCAGAGAAGGTCATCTCAGGGCAGGTCAGGGCAGAGAAGGTCATCTCAGGGCAGGGCAGGGCAGGTCAGGGCAGAGAAGGTCATCTCAGGGCAGAGAAGGTCATCTCAGGGCAGGGCAGGGCAGAGAAGGTCATCTCAGGGCAGGGCAGGGCAGAGAAGGTCATCTCAGGGCAGGTCAGGCGGCATTTACGGGATAGTTCTCTCTTTTTTTACACAGAAATGAATACCTTCTTTGAAAAAATCTGAACAAAAGAAAAAAAAACATCTCGGCCCAACAATGGCCCCTTTTCGTAGCAACATGTTCCTCATCTTCTTTTGTTTTCATTTTTATACTCCATCTACATTTCCCCTGTTCGTAATGAGTGATTTCAGAATGCATTTGGCAGCAGTATTGAAGTCTGTCTCGGACACACATCACGCAGCCACCACATAAACAACGTGTCAGAAAGACGGCCATGTTCATAAGGTCAATGTCACCATTAATGTGGCCATCTTTGTAAGGTCTATGAGTCAGTCTCCTGCTCAGCCCCTTGTGCCAGGTCATGTGATTACATGCCGGAGGCGCTGAGCCCCATGCTGGCGTTGTGGCTCATGCAGGGGAGAGTCTGGACTGTTTTAGGGAAGTCGTGAGTTAGGATGCGTCCATTCTCTCCTCCTCCTGCTCCTCCTATTCCTCCTCCTCCCCCGTTCCCGTTCCCGTTCCCACTCATTCTGGTCATGGTGGAGCAGTGCATGGCGTCGTTGATGTTCTGCTGCAGATAACAGAGAGAGAGAAGAGGGGAACAGAGTTGGACACCAAGACAAGATGACAGTCACAGGCATGCATACATCCTGTCTATGGGCTCTCAGTAATACTGGTCATCTAATCAGAGGTTAGTCCTACCAGGTAAATACTGTCTATGGGCTCTAAGTAATACTGGTCACCTAATCAGAGGTTAACCCTACCAGGTAAATACTGTCTATGGCTCTCAGTAATACTGGTCATCTAATCAGAGGTTAGTCCTACCAGGTAAATACTGTCTATGGGCTCTCAGTAATACTGGTCATCTAATCAGAGGTTAGTCCTACCAGGTAAATACTGTCTATGGGCTCTCAGTAATACTGGTCATCTAATCAGAGGTTAACCCTACCAGGTAAATACTGTCTATGGGCTCTCAGTAATACTGGTCATCTAATCAGAGGTTAACCCTACCAGGTAAATACTGTCTATGGGCTCTCAGTAATACTGGTCATCTAATCAGAGGTTAACCCTACCAGGTAAATACTGTCTATGGGCTCTCAGTAATACTGGTCATCTAATCAGAGGTTAGCCCTACCAGGAAAATACTGTCTATGGGCTCCCAGTAATACTGGTCATCTAATCAGAGGTTAACCCTACCAGGTAAATACTGTCTATGGGCTCTCAGTAATACTGGTCATCTAATCAGAGGTTAGCCCTACCAGGTAAATAGTGTATGTATCTCCTGGGGATTTAGACTCTAACAAAGACAAGATGATAGGCTGGTGTAATATAACAATAATATAATAAAATATTACAATATCATAGTATTATAATACAGTAGAATAATATTGTATTATATTGTGTGTCTTGTAATTCGCTGACGTTTCAACTTTATTGAATCAACAGCCCTCCATTTGACCCCCTTGTATTTGATTTGTCTACAGGAATACTGGAATATATTAACAATATTAGTTGTGTGAATGAATGTGTAACTGGATACAGGCATATATGAATAGGATAGAAACAATTATGTCTCTAATATGATGGTAAGTGGGTGGCAGAAAATGGATACGTTCCAAATGGCATCCTATTCTCTATAGAGTGCACCCTATTCTCTTTAGTGTGCACCCTATGGGCTCTGGTCAAAAGTAGAACACTATGTAGAGATTAGGGTGCCATTTGGGACTCAGCGTGTTATCTTTTATGGTCTTCTTCTAGCTACTGACTGTTACTGGCGCGGAGCAGTAAACCACTCTGATAGCCGACACGCATCACACTCCCAATTTGGAAGGAAGGAGGTAAAGGCAGCTAAACTATTTCTCTCTTTGGCCTTATTGCTCTGAGCTACAGTCACATAGAACACAAACCAATGGGGCTGAAAGTAGAGCTAATGGTGTGTGTGTGTGTGTGTGTGTGTGTGTGTGTGTGTGTGTGTGTGTGTGTGTGTGTGTGTGTGTGTGTGTGTGTGTGTGTGTGTGTGTGTGTGTGTGTGTGTGTGTGTGTGTGTGTGTGTGTGTGTGTGTGTGTGGTTGCTAGCTCCTGACTAGCAACCACACACACACTGATTTAATTCCAGTGAAACCTGAGCGTGTGGGAAGAATTAGGCTACAATACTGCACTTCTATAATTGGTTGGTTCTCAAAAGCAGTGCGTGCGTGCGTGTGTGTGTGTGTGTGTGTGGGCTTCTAGAGCTGCTTCCAGGTTGTAATAATAAAACTAGTGTCAGTCAACCTATTGTTCATTACCACATATCAGCCTTTAGTTGTAAGCTTGGGTTATCTGTCCAAACAGCTGATTTGACAGAAGCATACCATAGAATCTATCATCTCTGTTTTTATCATCTCTGTTACAGCAGTTTATCCTCATAGTGGGTGGCAACATATATAGGATGCTACTACAATGGACCTGCACTACAACATATAGAGTCAGCAGAGGAGGGAGGTAAAGAGAGAAAGATTAGGGACAGAGACAGGTAGAGAAAAAGAGACAGACAGAGGTAAAAGGGTAAAGAGGGAGATTCAGAGGTAGAGACTTTGTGTTGCGGTTGAGAAGCAGTGAGGTGCTACAGGTGGGTCTACTGTGATCACACGGTTAGATGGCTGGAGGGAGGGAGGGGTGAGGAAGAGGAGGAGGAAGAAGAGGCAGATGATATCAACATCATCATCATCAATCATCATCGTCATGGTATCACAGTTTCCTACCCCGTGTCCTCTGTTCTCTCTCTCCTATATCTTAACAGTGTTGTTGGAGTACAGGCTGTAGCTCTGCAGCTCTGTGTAAGGAGCAGTAGCGCCCCCTGTGTCTAAGGCTGAGCACTGAAAGGTCTGAGCGGCGGATGCGGCGGCGGCACGCGCGGTGGACACCTTCATTCTCTGAGACTCGGTTCGTGACTTGTAGCAGAACTCCACCAACGCCACCAGCATGGCCAGGCCCAGCCCTCCAATCAGAATGTAGAACACTCCGGCCACGTTGCTCAGGCTCAACGCACTCGTCTTATCCTGAGGGGGGAGGAGGGGGAGAGATGTGGTGAGGAGGAGTGAGGGGAGGGGACATACATTCATTACATACACACTGACACCATAGATACAAACACCTTATATACAAACACCATAGTAGAAATCATGGACAAACACAGAAACATATACTAAAGACATACTTTGCATACAAAAAAAACCACACAGAAGCAGCATGCACATAGAGATAATCAAATACACGCACGCACGCACGCACGCACGCACGCACGCACGCACGCCACACACACACACACACACACACACACACACACACACACACACACACACGCACACACGCACACACGCACACACGCACACACACACACACAGAAAGACACGTTTCAGGACTCCCAGAAAACACATAACAGTTCTGCCCTGCTTAGTTAACTAACCCAAACAAAATACAGGTAGACAACATAATACTCACTAAATAACACATGCACCTTCATACTACTGATATTACACACTGGCTTCATTAATAAGAAACTATTTAAAATACTTTAACTAACTATTGTTTGAAACTAACTTGACATAGTAAATAGCCCACTCACTCTGCACTCAGACACACCTAGCGCTTGAATAGCTAGTCTAACTTTATATACATTTCCTTTCTTCGTTTCTGAGGGGGTTCAGATCAAGTGTGTTTTTCAATACAATAAAACTTTAGTCAAATCCTCATAAGATCCATGCATTCATGCAGCATTAATTTAACAGGCAGAGAGTCTAAATTCACTTTAACCCACATATTGTGGGATGGCCCGTTATCGTGTTGATCTACAGTATATATCCATCTAGAACATTAAAGTATATTTATTCTCTATTTCTAACAGATAAACTCTGGTTATCATTCTGGGGTTGTGGGTTAAGGAGGGTTGAGGCTGTTGCTTCATTCTCAGCGGTGAGAAACCATGCAGGTCAAGACAATCGGATCATTATCAAACTCCCTGATTTAGGGTTTAGGTTTATGTTGGGTGTATGGGGTTGCTAGCCTCGCAAGCTTAATCAATTATGTATGCTTGCAGGATCAGGCAGGCTCGCGAGGCTAAGGGGTGCAAGGCTGAATAATATCTGTAGCTTTCATATGTTTTATGGGGTGGGGTGTACCTCTCACACTGGACAGGATAGAGCCAGACCAGGCAGGCTGGTGTGGAGAGGACGTTTTGGGGTGTTTCAGGGCCGGGTCATGTTAGGAGACGGGAGTCAAGGGTTAAAAGTGTTCTGAGCCTTTCACAGGGTCCATCGGTCAAATCAAAATCACAAACTCTCTCTCTCTCTCTCCACACTGACATGCAGGCTGCATCCAAAATGGCATCCTAAGTGCACTGTATAAAGAATTAGGTTGCCATTTCAAACAAAACTCAGTCCCATTGTAGTTTATGTCGATTCTAGGTCCTTGGGGCTCTGTTCTTTGTTTTCTTCTCTGCCTGTCTACTTTCAGAGACCACTCTGACAACAGCTATGTCTTCTCTGCCTGTCTGCTTTCAGAGACCACTCTGACAACAGCTATGTGATCTCTGCCTGTCTGCTTTCAGAGACCACTCTGACAACAGCTATGTGATCTCTGCCTGTCTGCTTTCAGAGACCACTCTGACAACAGCTATGTGATCTCTGCCTGTCTGCTTTCAGAGACCACTCTGACAACAGCTATGTCTTCTCTGCCTGTCTGCTTTCAGAGACCACTCTGACAACAGCTATGTGTTCTCTGCCTGTCTGCTTTCAGAGACCACTCTGACAACAGCTATGTGATATTTCTCTGTATGTTTCTATTCCCTTGGGTTTATGGCTGAATCAGCAGAGTGCACTTTACAATGATGTACTTCAGCATGATGTAGCACTGCCGCTCTTACATGAGGGATGCCTGTGATTTCCCTCCTGTATTACCATGGCTATATCAACACGATCACCATCATACATTAGCTTTACATCACTGCAAAACAACCTCACAGATGAGTCAAGGGAAATAAAAAGTGAATGTTACGCTCTCTTCAAAGAACACACATAGAGGTACTGCGTACAGTGGCTTGCGAAAGTATTCAACCCCTTGGCATTTTTCCTATTTTGTTGCCTTACAACCTGGAATTAAAATGGATTTTTGGGGGGTTTGTATCATTTGATTTATACAACATGCCTACCACTTTGAAGATGCAAAATATTTTTTATTGTGAAACAAACAAGAAATAAGACAAGAAAAACTGAAAACTTGAGCATGCATAACTCTTCACCCACCCAAAGTCAATAATTTGTGGAGTCACCTTTTGCAGCAATTACAGCTGCAAGTCTCTTGGGGTATGTCTCTATAAGCTTGGCACATCTAGCCACTGGGATTTTGCCCATTCTTCAAAGCAAAACTGCTCCAGCTCCTTCAAGTTGGATGGGTTCCGCTGGTGTACAGCAATCTTTAGGTCATACCACAGATTCTCAATTGGATTGAGGTCTGGGCTTTGACTAGGCCATTCCAAGACATTTAAATGTTTCCCCTTAAACCACTCGAGTGTTGCTTTGGCAGTATGCTTAGGGTCATTGTCCTGCTGGAAGGGGAACCTCCGTCCCAGTCTCAAATCTCCGGAAGACTGAAACAGGTTTCCCTCAAGAATTTTCCTGTATTTAGCATCATCCATCATTCCTTCAATTCTGACCAGTTTCCCAGTCCCTGCTGATGAAAAACATCCCCACAGCATGATGCTGCCACCACCATGCTTCACTGCGGGGATGGGGTTCTCGGGGTGATGAGAGGTGTTGGGTTTGTGTCAGACATAGCGTTTTCCTTGATGGCCAAAAACCTCAATTTTAGTCTGATCTGACCAGAGTACCTTCTTCCATATGTTTGGGGAGTATCCCAAATGCCTTTTGGCAAACACCAAACATGTTTGCTTATTTTCTTCTGGCCACTCTTCCGTAAAGCCCAGCTCTGTGGAGTGTATGGCTTAAAGTGGTCCTATGGACAGATACTCCAATCTCCGCTGTGGAGCTTTGCAGCTCCTTCAGGGTTATCTTTGGTCTCTTTGTTGACTCTCTGATTAATGCCCTCCTTGCCTGGTCTGTGCGTTTTGGTGGGTAGCCCTCTCTTGGCAGGTTTGTTGTGGTGCAATGTTTTTTCAATTTTTTAATAATGGATTTAATGGTGCCGCATAGGATTTTCAAAGTTTTGGATATTTTTTTATAACCTAACCCTGATCTGTACTTCTCCACAACTTTGTCCCTGACCTGTTTGGAGAGCTCCTTGGTCTTTATAGTGCCGCTTACTTGGTGGTGCCCCTTGCTTAGTGGTGTTGCAGACTCTGGGGCCTTTCAGAACAGGTGTATATAACCTGAGATCATGTGACACTTAGATTGCACACAGGTGGACTTTATTTAACTAATTATGTAACTTCTGAAGGTAATTGGTTGCACCAGATCTTATTTAGGGGCTTCACAGTGAAGGGGATGAAGACATTTGCACGCACCTTCCTTTTTTTTCTTTTTTAAAATTTAAATTTTTAATTTTTTTCATTTCACTTCAGCAATTTGGACTATTTTGTGTATGTCCATTACATGATATCCAAATAAAAATCAATTTAAATTACAGGTTGTAATACAACAAAATAGGACAAACGCCAAGGGGGTGAATACTTTTGCAAGGCACTGTATGTGGCTGATGCTCTGCAAACAAGGAGCAGGCAGCATATGTTCTTGGGTATCACAACATATGACCTCTAGCATATTTACACCGTCATTTGATTTAACGACCGTAAACCCCACTGTTTTACCTCAACCATCAAGGTTAGTAGTTAATTCACTCCTTGGCCTCATTATGGAGAGAACATCAGTGTGGGGAGAGAGAGAGAACAGTGATTGGCTTCCAGAGAGAGAGAGAGAGAGAGAGAGAGAGAGAGAAATGGATTTTAAGTCCACCAATCTCAGTCACTATACTAATGAGAACCACTGGCACGTCTAAGTAGTGAACTGAGAGAGAGAGAGCGATAGTTTGAGATATCAGGGCTGGTCTGGGAACAGACTTTACAGGGCTTCTGTAGTTTCAGACTGGTCTTGAATCAGGGGTTTTGAGGAGGATGTGAGGAGTGTTTGGGGTATAAGGACTGGTCTAGGATCAGGGGTTTTGAGGAGGATGTGAGGAGTGTTTGGTGTATAAGGACGGTCTAGGATCAGGGGTTTTGAGGAGGATGTGAGGAGTGTTTGGTGTATAAGGACGGTCTAGGATCAGGGGTTTTGACAAGGATGTGAGGAGTGATTGGGGTATAAGGACTGGTCTAGGATCAGGGGTTTTCAGGAAGATGTGAGGAGTGTTTGGTGTATAAGGACAGGTCTAGGATCATGGGTTTTATGCGGGTGTGTTTGGGGGTATAAGGACTGAGTTATAGTGTGTGACTGACCTTGCGTCCGGAGTCGTTGCTGCCACACTCTCCTTTATCGTACCACCATTTGTTCTTTAGTTTGTCTAAGACGGCCTGCTCATTGAGCTTCAACACGGCTAGGTTTACCGGGATCCTGCACGTACACCACACCACACCACACCACACCCAGGACAGGGCAGGGCCATAACATAAATAACATAGCATAACATATGTTATCTTATGTCAGTCATTCAGAACATGTCCAATCATATACCACATCTACGCATCAAGGTTTACTGCAATTTAGCTGTGTCACTGGTTAGAAGTTGGAAACCTCACACACACATTCACTCACAGGCAAATACATACAGTAAACAGGAACATCATTAGGAACATACATGTACATCAGAGTCAAAGTGATATGTGTTAATACTCCATCTATCTCTCTCCCTACTGTACTGTACGGTAGTAGATGTGTATTACTGTATCACTTTGGGTAACCGGCACACTAGCTGTGAACCCTCTGTTACGGAACACAACACGTCAGAAAATATTCTGATTGCAGATTCTATTCCCCTTTAAAAGCTGTAGGAGTGTCTAGTTAGTAGGAGGTGCTTGGGGACAGAGATACAAAAAAACAATTATGTTCTTTGTGTGTGTGAAGTCTTCAGTGTATCAGCTTGACAGGGATCCTACGCATGAATGCATGCTATCCTTACTTATTCATGAGAATAAAATACAAACTGTGCCAATTCCAGACACCCTCCTCCCAGAAGGACTAGAGTAGGTTATCTTGGCTAGAGAGAGAGCATGATGTCACTCTGTAGTTTTAAGTTGGCCCCTACACACAGTTGAAGCACTTGTTACCCTTTGTGTTGAAGTCGGGGCCATAGACTGGGAAGAGATAAAATATAATGTGTCTCTCTTGTGTTTTAATCCCTCCCCCACCCACCATACAAAGTTGTCAGGAAGTGTTGCCATCCAGAGTGTCTGAGCAGCTTTGTGATTGGCCGGTTACCCCCCTGGTGGATCAGCGTGGTTGGTTGAAACAGGGTTCTGACCTTGGAGTCCCCGCCCCCGCTGCCACACTCGCCCTTGTCGTACCACCATTTGTTTTTCAGTTTGTCCAACAGGCCTTGCTCGTTCAGTTTTAACACGGCCAGGTTAACAGGGTTTCTTTAGAACGATAATAGATAGAATCATAACTGGGTCAGTTTTCCTGGGTTAGGAAATAGTACTGTATATTATGGACAGGTATATAAATATGTATTTATAGACTGTACAGAGTGACTTCGAAAATGTTGGAGCTATATTTTAATAATGATAACTGCGTTAGCATTTGAAAGAGTATATGGACAGGTAGGTAAGTAGTCTGTACAGTGGTTATGATTATGAATGTTGAATCGCTAGATTACGCCACCTGCTTGGATAAACCTATGGCGATATATGGAGTGAAACTACTATGGAGCAGGGTTGATCTTGAGTTTAGACACTCTAAATGCTTGATATACAGTATATTACTTATATATCTCAATGGACAGAAATGCTTGCTGGCCATACTTGAGTCAGGTTTAACCACATAGAGGACAGGACCTCTTAGAGGAGGTAGAGAGCAGATATCATGGAGAGATGCTTCAGATTTGGATGCCTACCTGTCTGTCTGTAGATGCTCATGTCCTTTCAATGTTTCCACTATGGATATGGGGAACTATCACTGTTCCATCCAGCCTTATCATTCTTAGAGACAGGAATTCAGTGTTCAGAAATGTAGGTCTATCAGCATTCACTTCATACAAATATGCTTAGTTGTTGAGTGTCAAAACTCAATTTAGAGTTTCTCTTACTCCTTCCTTAGCTGATAATTGACTCTAGCATAGAAAGAAGACCACCAACTAGATCAGCAAACTCAACTATCACATCCATATCTATAGCACCTCTCTCTCTCTCACTCTCTCACTCTCTCTCAGTAAAACCTCTGAATCCTTTCTCATCCCAGGTAGAGTCAGACATGGATGTTTATGTGTTCAGGTACAGTATATAATAATATACCCTGTTGGTGGGTTAGAGGTCGAGTAGATGAGGCGGCAGAGTGCTTGGTGGTGGGTTAGAGGTTGAGTAGATGAAGCAGCAGAGTGCTTGATAGTGGGTTAGAGGTTGAGTAGATGAAGCAGCAGAGTGCTTGGTGGTGGGTTAAAGGTTAGAGGTCGAGTAGATGAAGCAGCAGAGTGCTTGGTGGTGGGTTAAAGGTTAGAGGTCGAGTAGATGAGGCGGCAGAGTGCTTGGTGGTGGGTTAAAGGTTAGACATCGAGTAGATGAAGCAGCAGAGTGCTTGGTGGTGGGTTAAAGGTTAGACATCGAGTAGATGAAGCAGCAGAGTGCTTGGTGGTGGGTTAAAGGTTAGACATCGAGTAGATGAAGCAGCAGAGTGCTTGGTGGTGGGTTAAAGGTTAGAGGTCGAGTAGATGAAGCAGCAGAGTGCTTGGTGGTGGGTTAGAGGTTAGAGGTCGAGTAGATGAGGCGGCAGAGTGCTTGGTGGTGGGTTAGAGGTCGAGTAGATGAAGCAGCAGAGTGCTTGGTGGTGGGTTAGAGATTAGAGGTTGAGTAGATGAAGCAGCAGAGTGCTTGGTGGTGGGTTAGAGATTAGAGGTCGAGTAGATGAAGCAGCAGAGTGCTTGGTGGTGGGTTAGAGGTTAGAGATCGAGTAGATGAGGTGGCAGAGTGCTTGGTGGTGGGTTAGAGATTAGAGGTCAAGTAGATGAAGCAGCAGAGTGCTTGGTGGTGGGTTAGAGGTTAGAGGTCGAGTAGATGAAGCAGCAGAGTGCTTGGTGGTGGGTTAGAGATTAGAGGTCGAGTAGATGAAGCAGCAGAGTGCTTGGTGGTGGGTTAGAGGTTAGAGGTCGAGTAGATGAGGTGGCAGAGTGCTTGGTGGTGGGTTAGAGGTTAGAGGTCGAGTAGATGAGGTGGCAGAGTGCTTGATGGTGGGTTAGAGATTAGAGGTCGAGTAGATGAAGCAGCAGAGTGCTTGGTGGTGGGTCAGAGGTCGAGTAGATGAAGTAGCAGAGTGCTTGGTGGTGTGTTAGAGGTTAGAGGTCGAGTAGATGAGGCGGCAGAGTGCTTGGTGGTGGGTTAAAGGTTAGAGGTCGAGTAGATGAGGCGGCAGAGTGCTTGGTGGTGGGTTAGAGGTCGAGTAGATGAAGCAGCAGAGTGCTTGGTGGTGGGTTAGAGGTCGAGTAGATGAGGCGGCAGAGTGCTTGGTGGTGGGTTAAAGGTTAGAGGTCGAGTAGATGAGGCGGCAGAGTGCTTGGTGGTGGGTTAAAGTTTAGAGGTCGAGTAGATGAAGCAGCAGAGTGCTTGGTGGTGGGTTAAAGGTTAGACATCGAGTAGATGAAGCAGCAGAGTGCTTGGTGGTGGGTTAAAGGTTAGAGGTCGAGTAGATGAAGCAGCAGAGTGCTTGGTGGTGGGTTAGAGGTTAGAGGTCGAGTAGATGAGGCGGCAGAGTGCTTGGTGGTGGGTTAGAGGTCGAGTAGATGAAGCAGCAGAGTGCTTGGTGGTGGGTTAGAGATTAGAGGTTGAGTAGATGAAGCAGCAGAGTGCTTGGTGGTGGGTTAGAGATTAGAGGTCGAGTAGATGAAGCAGCAGAGTGCTTGGTGGTGGGTTAGAGGTTAGAGATCGAGTAGATGAGGTGGCAGAGTGCTTGGTGGTGGGTTAGAGATTAGAGGTCAAGTAGATGAAGCAGCAGAGTGCTTGGTGGTGGGTTAGAGGTTAGAGGTCGAGTAGATGAAGCAGCAGAGTGCTTGGTGGTGGGTTAGAGATTAGAGGTCGAGTAGATGAAGCAGCAGAGTGCTTGGTGGTGGGTTAGAGGTTAGAGGTCGAGTAGATGAGGTGGCAGAGTGCTTGGTGGTGGGTTAGAGGTTAGAGGTCGAGTAGATGAGGTGGCAGAGTGCTTGATGGTGGGTTAGAGATTAGAGGTCGAGTAGATGAAGCAGCAGAGTGCTTGGTGGTGGGTCAGAGGTCGAGTAGATGAAGTAGCAGAGTGCTTGGTGGTGTGTTAGAGGTTAGAGGTCGAGTAGATGAGGCGGCAGAGTGCTTGGTGGTGGGTTAAAGGTTAGAGGTCGAGTAGATGAGGCGGCAGAGTGCTTGGTGGTGGGTTAGAGGTCGAGTAGATGAAGCAGCAGAGTGCTTGGTGGTGGGTTAGAGGTCGAGTAGATGAGGCGGCAGAGTGCTTGGTGGTGGGTTAAAGGTTAGAGGTCGAGTAGATGAGGCGGCAGAGTGCTTGGTGGTGGGTTAAAGTTTAGAGGTCGAGTAGATGAAGCAGCAGAGTGCTTGGTGGTGGGTTAGGGGTTGAGTAGATGAAGCAGCAGAGTGCTTGGTGGTGGGTTAGAGATTAGAGGTCGAGTAGATGAAGCAGCAGAGTGCTTGGTGGTGAGGTAGAGGTCGAGTAGATGAAGCAGCAGAGTGCTTGGTGGTGGGTTAAAGGTTAGAGGTCGAGTAGATGAAGCAGCAGAGTGCTTGGTGGTGGGTTAAAGGTTAGAGGTCGAGTAGATGAAGGGCGGCAGAGTGCTTGGTGGTGGGTTAAAGGTTAGACATCGAGTAGATGAAGCAGCAGAGTGCTTGGTGGTGGGTTAAAGGTTAGACATCGAGTAGATGAAGCAGCAGAGTGCTTGGTGGTGGGTTAAAGGTTAGACATCGAGTAGATGAAGCAGCAGAGTGCTTGGTGGTGGGTTAAAGGTTAGAGGTCGAGTAGATGAAGCAGCAGAGTGCTTGGTGGTGGGTTAGAGGTTAGAGGTCGAGTAGATGAGGCGGCAGAGTGCTTGGTGGTGGGTTAGAGGTCGAGTAGATGAAGCAGCAGAGAGCTTGGTGGTGGGTTAGAGATTAGAGGTTGAGTAGATGAAGCAGCAGAGTGCTTGGTGGTGGGTTAGAGATTAGAGGTCGAGTAGATGAAGCAGCAGAGTGCTTGGTGGTGGGTTAGAGGTTAGAGGTCGAGTAGATGAGGTGGCAGAGTGCTTGGTGGTGGGTTAGAGATTAGAGGTCAAGTAGATGAAGCAGCAGAGTGCTTGGTGGTGGGTTAGAGGTTAGAGGTCGAGTAGATGAAGCATCAGAGTGCTTGGTGGTGGGTTAGAGATTAGAGGTCGAGTAGATGAAGCAGCAGAGTGCTTGGTGGTGGGTTAGAGGTTAGAGGTCGAGTAGATGAGGTGGCAGAGTGCTTGGTGGTGGGTTAGAGTTTAGAGGTCGAGTAGATGAAGCAGCAGAGTGCTTGGTGGTGGGTTAGAGATTAGAGGTCGAGTAGATGAAGCAGCAGAGTGCTTGGTGGTGGGTTAGAGGTTAGAGGTCGAGTAGATGAGGTGGCAGAGTGCTTGATGGTGGGTTAGAGATTAGAGGTCGAGTAGGTGAAGCAGCAGAGTGCTTGGTGGTGGGTCAGAGGTCGAGTAGATGAAGTAGCAGAGTGCTTGGTGGTGTGTTAGAGGTTAGAGGTCGAGTAGATGAGGCGGCAGAGTGCTTGGTGGTGGGTTAAAGGTTAGAGGTCGAGTAGATGAGGCGGCAGAGTGCTTGGTGGTGGGTTAGAGGTCGAGTAGATGAAGCAGCAGAGTGCTTGGTGGTGGGATAGAGGTTAGAAGTCGAGTAGATGAAGCAGCAGAGTGCTTGGTGGTGGGTTAGAGATTAGAGGTCGAGCAGATGAGGCGGCAGAGTGCTTGGTGGTGGGTTAAAGGTTAGAGGTCGAGTAGATGAGGCGGCAGAGTGCTTGGTGCTGGGTTAGAGATTAGAGGTCGAGTAGATGAAGCAGCAGAGTGCTTGGTGGTGGGTTAGAGGTCGAGTAGATGAGGCGGCAGAGTGCTTGGTGGTGGGTTAAAGGTTAGAGGTCGAGTAGATGAGGCGGCAGAGTGCTTGGTGGTGGGTTAAAGGTTAGAGGTCGAGTAGATGAAGCAGCAGAGTGCTTGGTGGTGAGTTAGAGGTCGAGTAGATGAAGCAGCAGGCTGCTTGGTGGTGGGTTAGAGGTTAGACATTGAGTAGATGAAGCAGCAGAGTGCTTGGTGGTGGGTTAAAGGTTAGAGGTCGAGTAGATGAAGCAGCAGTGTGCTTGGTGGTGGGTTAGAGTTTAGAGGTCGAGTAGATGAGGCGGCAGAGTGCTTGGTGGTGGGTTAAAGGTTAGAGGTCGAGTAGATGAGGCGGCAGAGTGCATGGTGGTGGGTTAGAGGTCGAGTAGATGAAGCAGCAGAGTGCTTGGTGGTGAGTTAGAGGTCGAGTAGATGAAGCAGCAGAGTGCTTGGTGGTGGGTTAGAGGTTAGAGGTCGAGTAGATGAGGCGGCAGAGTGCTTGGTGGTGGGTTAAAGGTTAGAGGTCGAGTAGATGAAGCAGCAGAGTGCTTGGTGGTGGGTTAAAGGTTAGACATCGAGTAGATGAAGCAGCAGAGTGCTTGGTGGTGGGTTAAAGGTTAGACATCGAGTAGATGAAGCAGCAGACTGCTTGGTGGTGGGTTAGAGGTTAGACATCGAGTAGATGAAGCAGCAGAGGGCTTGGTGGTGGGTTAAAGGTTAGAGGTCGAGTAGATGAGGCGGCAGAGTGCTTGGTGGTGGGTTAGAGATTAGACGTCGAGCAGATGAGGCGGCAGAGTGCTTGGTGGTGGGTTAGAGGTTGAGTAGATGAAGCAGCAGAGTGCTTGGTGGTGGGTTAGAGGACGAGTAGATGAAGCAGCAGAGTGCTTGGTGGTGGGTTAAAGGTTAGAGGTCGAGTAGATGAAGCAGCAGAGTGCTTGGTGGTGAGTTAGAGGTTGAGTAGATGAAGCAGCAGAGTGCTTGGTGGTGGGTTAAAGGTTAGAGGTCGAGTAGATGAAGCAGCAGACTGCTTGGTGGTGGGTTAGAGGTTAGACATCGAGTAGATGAAGCAGCAGAGTGCTTGGTGGTGGGTTAGAGATTAGAGGTCGAGTAGATGAAGCAGCAGAGTGCTTGGTGGTGGGTTAGAGGTTTGAGGTCGAGCAGATGAGGCGGCAGAGTGCTTGGTGGTGGGTTAGAGATTAGAGGTCGAGCAGATGAGTCGGCAGAGTGCTTGGTGGTGGGTTAGAGGTCGAGTAGATGAGGCGGCAGAGTGCTTGGTGGTGGGTTAGAGGTTAGACATTGAGTAGATGAAGCAGCAGAGTGCTTGGTGGTGGGTTAAAGGTTAGAGGTCGAGTAGATGAAGCAGCAGTGTGCTTGGTGGTGGGTTAGAGTTTAGAGGTCGAGTAGATGAGGCGGCAGAGTGCTTGGTGGTGGGTTAAAGGTTAGAGGTCGAGTAGATGAGGCGGCAGAGTGCATGGTGGTGGGTTAGAGGTCGAGTAGATGAAGCAGCAGAGTGCTTGGTGGTGAGTTAGAGGTCGAGTAGATGAAGCAGCAGAGTGCTTGGTGGTGGGTTAGAGGTTAGAGGTCGAGTAGATGAGGCGGCAGAGTGCTTGGTGGTGGGTTAAAGGTTAGAGGTCGAGTAGATGAAGCAGCAGAGTGCTTGGTGGTGGGTTAAAGGTTAGACATCGAGTAGATGAAGCAGCAGAGTGCTTGGTGGTGGGTTAAAGGTTAGACATCGAGTAGATGAAGCAGCAGACTGCTTGGTGGTGGGTTAGAGGTTAGACATCGAGTAGATGAAGCAGCAGAGGGCTTGGTGGTGGGTTAAAGGTTAGAGGTCGAGTAGATGAGGCGGCAGAGTGCTTGGTGGTGGGTTAGAGATTAGACGTCGAGCAGATGAGGCGGCAGAGTGCTTGGTGGTGGGTTAGAGGTTGAGTAGATGAAGCAGCAGAGTGCTTGGTGGTGGGTTAGAGGACGAGTAGATGAAGCAGCAGAGTGCTTGGTGGTGGGTTAAAGGTTAGAGGTCGAGTAGATGAAGCAGCAGAGTGCTTGGTGGTGAGTTAGAGGTTGAGTAGATGAAGCAGCAGAGTGCTTGGTGGTGGGTTAAAGGTTAGAGGTCGAGTAGATGAAGCAGCAGACTGCTTGGTGGTGGGTTAGAGGTTAGACATCGAGTAGATGAAGCAGCAGAGTGCTTGGTGGTGGGTTAGAGATTAGAGGTCGAGTAGATGAAGCAGCAGAGTGCTTGGTGGTGGGTTAGAGGTTTGAGGTCGAGCAGATGAGGCGGCAGAGTGCTTGGTGGTGGGTTAGAGATTAGAGGTCGAGCAGATGAGTTGGCAGAGTGCTTGGTGGTGGGTTAGAGGTCGAGTAGATGAGGCGGCAGAGTGCTTGGTGGTGTGTTAGAGGTCGAGTAGATGAGGCGGCAGAGTGCTTGGTGGTGAGTTAGAGGTTAGAGGTCGAGTAGATGAGGCGGCAGAGTGCTTGGTGGTGGGTTAGAGGTCGAGTAGATGAAGCAGCAGAGTGCTTGGTGGTGGGATAGAGGTTAGAGGTCGAGTAGGTGAAGCTGCAGAGTGCTTGGTTGTGGGTTAGAGATTAGAGGTCGAGCAGATGAGACGGCAGAGTGCTTGGTGCTGGGTTAGAGGTCGAGTAGATGAAGCAGCAGAGTGCTTGGTGGTGGGATAGAGGTTAGAGGTCGAGTAGATGAAGCTGCAGAGTGCTTGGTTGTGGGTTAGAGATTAGAGGTTGAGCAGATGAGACGGCAGAGTGCTTGGTGGTGGGTTAAAGGTTAGAGGTCGAGTAGATGAGGCGGCAGAGTGCTTGGTGGTGGGTTAGAGATTAGAGGTCGAGTAGATGAAGCAGCAGAGTGCTTGGTGGTGGGTTAGAGGTCGAGTAGATGATGCGGCAGAGTGCTTGGTGGTGGGTTAAAGGTTAGAGGTCGAGTAGATGAGGCGGCAGAGTGCTTGGTGGTGGGTTAAAGGTTAGAGGTCGAGTAGATGAAGCAGCAGAGTGCTTGTTGGTGGGTTAGAGTTTAGAGGTCGAGTAGATGAAGCAGCAGAGTGCTTGGTGGTGGGTTAGAGGTTGAGTAGATGAAGCAGCATTGTGCTTGGTGGGTTAGAGATTAGAGGTCGAGCAGATGAGGCGGCAGAGTGCTTGGTGGTGAGTTAGAGGTCGAGTAGATGAAGCAGCAGAGTGCTTGGTGGTGGGATAGAGGTTAGAGGTCGAGTAGATGAAGCAGCAGAGTGCTTGGTGGTGGGTTAAAGGTTAGACATCGAGTAGATGAAGCAGCAGAGTGCTTGGTGGTGGGTTAGAGATTAGAGGTCGAGCAGATGAGGCGGCAGAGTGCTTGGTGGTGGGTTAAAGGTTAGAGGTCGAGTAGATGAGGCGGCAGAGTGCTTGGTGTCGGGTTAGAGGTCGAGTAGATGAAGCAGCAGAGTGCTTGGTGGTGAGTTAGAGGTCCAGTAGATGAAGCAGCAGAGTGCTTGGTGGTGGGTTAGAGGTTAGAGGTCGAGTAGATGAGGCGGCAGAGTGCTTGGTGGTGGGTTAAAGGTTAGAGGTCGAGTAGATGAAGCAGCAGAGTGCTTGGTGGTGGGTTAAAGGTTAGACATCGAGTAGATGAAGCAGCAGAGTGCTTGGTGGTGGGTTAAAGTTTAGACATCGAGTAGATGAAGCAGCAGAGTGCTTGGTGGTGGGTTAAAGGTTAGACATCGAGTAGATGAAGCAGCAGAGTGCTTGGTGGTGGGTTAAAGGTTAGAGGTCGAGTAGATGAGGCGGCAGCGTCCTTGGTGGTGGGTTAAAGGTTAGAGGTCGAGTAGATGAGGCGGCAGTGTGCTTGGTGGTGGGTTAGAGATTAGAGGTCGAGCAGATGAAGCAGCAGAGTGCTTGGTGGTGGGTTAGAGGTTGAGTAGATGAAGCAGCAGAGTGCTTGGTGGTGGGTTAGAGGTCGAGTAGATGAAGCAGCAGAGTGCTTGGTGGTGGGTTAGAGGTTAGAGGTTGAGTAGATGAAGCAGCAGAGTGCTTGATGGTGGGTTAAAGGTCGAGTAGATGAAGCAGCAGAGTGCTTGGTGGTGGGTTAAATGTTAGAGGTCGAGTAGATGAAGCAGCAGAGTGCTTGGTGGTGGGTTAAAGGTTAGAGGTCGAGTAGATTAAGCAGCAGACTGCTTGGTGGTGGGTTAGAGGTCGAGTAGATGAAGCAGCAGAGTGCTTGATGGTGGGATAGAGGTCGAGTAGATGAGGCGGCAGAGTGCTTGATGGTGGGATGGGGATAGAAGGCAGGAATGGGGTTAAAACAGGAGTGAGTTTTCCCAACAGCCTTCGTAGCTTAAGAAGTATGTTACAGTATTTCTAGAATCAAGCCACTTGTCGAACAGCTTGTCGAATCACTAGATTACACCACCTGCATGGCTAAACCTATGGCGATATATGGAGTGAATATACTATGGAGCTGGGTTGATCTTGAGTTTGGACATTCTAAATGCTTGATATACAGTATATTACTTATATATCTTGTCGAACAGCAAAGGGCTTTAGCTTCATTTTACAAATGTAATTTGTTAATCCATACCATAAAAGATGTAGACTACCATCAAATATAGATTGTACAATAGTTATTGTCTCACGCCTAGTGCAGCTGTGTTGGGGAGATAACATACCACTTGAGTTATCAAGGCTGTAGCAGACCCACCCGAGAACAGTACATTGTACAGAACACATCAGGGATGGAGTGAGGACAGGGTCAAAACACAACAGTACACATCAGGGATGGAGCGAGGACAAGGTCAAAACACAACAATTCTTCAGGATAACAACAGTTGAGATCCTGTCAAATGAAGAGCTGTTAATGTAGAAATTCTGAGAGATGAATTCAATCAAACTGGCATCGTATCTCATATTGACTGTACTGAAATAATAGTGCAGACGGGTTTCAGACACCATGAGAATATTCAGTAGACTCCCCTCACAGGTATATGCTTAAAGATTCCCAACGTTTCCTGTGTGAGAACAAAGATACTGTCACCAGGCAACACCTCTAAGGCACATTTGATTGAACAGAGCCCTCAGTAAACAAAAAAGGGGGTGATCACTAATTTCTGAATCGGAAAGAGAAGTAATACACATTTTATAATTTTCATGGCTTCATTTTCCTACATCTTGAGTGGCTGGCCAGAACAATGGCATCTCAATGAAGGAGACCATTCAGTCTGAAAATGTCTCAGACTCCCTTACAAAACATTATCTGAGTAATGATCTTCTCTGTCAATATCAGACATCTGTGAATACCACCGATCACTCTCAGTGTGTGTGAGTGAGTGAGTGAGTGAGTGAGTGAGTGAGTGAGTGAGTGAGTGAGTGAGTGAGTGAGTGAGTGAGTGAGTGAGTGAGTGAGTGAGTGAGTGAGTGAGTGAGTGAGTGAGTGAGTGAGTGAGTGAGTGTGAGAGAGAGAGAGAGAGAGAGAGAATTGATTGTGAGTAAGGACCTTTGCTCTGTGCAGGCAGCCTACTGAGAAAGTCCACTAAATGACTATTCAATGACACTAAATAGGAGTCTTCTCTCCCCGTAGGAGGCTTCTCATTAAAAGAAATGCAATCTCCCCATAGGAGGCTTCTCATTAAAATAAATTGAGATGATTATGGTTGAATTCAAAGATCCACATGACCCCTGCAAGATCTTTCTGCAACAGAATACATGTACGACATGGACTGTAGTCATGAGAGGTGAGGTTAGGCAGGTGTTGTCTGCTTTAGCTGTTATTAAATAATCATTCATAATGATACAAATAATGCCCCCCCACCCCCCAAAAAACCATGTTTTCTAATCTTATCACATCAAAGCCTGACAACATCAGTCTGAGAGAGAAGAGAGGAGAACAAAGAGAGAAGAAGAGAGGAGAACAGGGGAGAGAGAAGAGATGAGAGAGGAGAAGAGAGGAGGAAGGAGAAGAGAGCAGAGGAGAACAGAGGAGGGGGGAGAAGAGAGGCGAACAGAGGAGAGAGAAGCGAGAAGAGAGAAGAGAGGATAGAGGAGAGAGGAAAAGAGAGGAGAACAGGGGAGAGAGAAGAGATGAGAGAGGACAAGAGAGGAGATAAGAGAACAGAAGAGAGGAGAGAAGAAAGGAGAGTTGAGGGGAGTAGAGCAGAGTAAAGGAGAGGAAAATAAGTGTTTCTGAAGGAGGGAGGAAAGAAAGGGGGGCTGTCAGATTTCCACAGACCACTTCTGTAAGCACTCAGAGTCTGGTCAGCCTGACCAAGCCCTAGGTGGTGGATGTCAAGGGCTTAGCAAGGCTTTAGCTCGCACAGACACAGAGATATTGAGCTCTGCAGTAGTCATAGAGGTTATACAGACAGATATTCAGTTCTGCAGTAGTCATAGAGGTTACACAGAGATATTCAGCTCTGCAGTAGTCATAGAGGTTACACAGACAGAGATATTCAGCTCTGCAGTAGTCATAGAGGTTACACAGAGATATTCAGCTCTGCAGTAGTCATAGAGGTTACGCAGACAGAGCTATTCAGCTCCACAGTACACAGTTAGAACCTCTATGTCTACAGTCTCAGAAAAGAAGGTGCTCTCTAGAACTTAAAATGGTTCTTTGGCAATAGAGAACCCTTTTGGGTTCCATGTACTGTAGAACCCTCTGTGGAAAGGATTTTACACGGAACCCAAAAGGATTCTACATGGAACCACAAAGGGTTCTTCAAAGGGCTCTCCTATGGGGACAACCAAAGAACCATGTTAGGTTCTAGAGAGCACCTTTGTTTCTAAGATTGTAGTCATAGAGGTCACGTCAAGTTTCCATGGTGAAAATATAGACACCTTTTAACATTAGGTCATACATGCTGGTTCTGACACCGATAAACCAGTGGGTCATGCAGGGCCAAGTGTTTGATGTTTATAGTGGTACTCTATTCCCTACATAGTCCACTACCATTGACCAGAACCCTGTGGGCCTTGATCAAAAGTAGGGAATTTCGGGAAAAGGGTGCAATTTGGGATGCATCCAGTATCTCCATTAAAAAAAACATCCCATGCAAAAAAAAGATGCCTAAGCCATTTCCAGCTCCGAGGCAGAGGTGCAGTTACACGTTAATACCTGAGGGGTGAGCCCTTGGGCGTGGCGATGCCGTATCCTTTAGAGTCCAGGTTCCCCCCGACCTTCATGGTGTCACAGGGTTTCCTCTGCTCGATGTACTCGTTCATGGTGGACTCTAACAGATAGGCATACTTCCCTTTAGACTTCCTGACCCTCATCACTCCCTCGTCTGTGGTCTTCACGAATACTGAGGGGTCGGCCGACTTCATGTATGACCACATCTTCTCAAACACCGCGATCTTAGACCGCTGGGGAGAGAGGAGGGGTTAGGATTGTGTGTGGGGGACCTGTGTGTGTGTGGTTGGGATCTCTGTGTGTGTGTGTGATTGGATCTCTGTGTGTGTGTGTGTGTGTGTGTGTGTGTGTGTGTGTGTGTGTGTGTGTGTGTGTGTGTGTGTGTGTGTGTGTGGGTGTGGGTGTGGGAGGGGGATCTCTCTGTGTGTGTGTGTGTGTGTGTGTGTGTGTGTGTGTGTGTGTGTGTGTGTGTGTGTGTGTGTGTGTGTGTGTGTGTGTGTGTGTGTGTGTGTGTAAACTACATGCTAGTCAAACAGGTGTGTGTCTATGAGTAAACCACAGGTCTCACCCTGAAGAACTCTTTGGTGGAGCCAGCATCCAGAGTTCCGTAGGCGATCTCGGTCTGTTTAGCCAGGTCCTCAGCACTCTCTATGGGGGACACCATCCTCTCCACTGTGAGAAAAGCAGCTAGATTGGCCGTGTAGGACGAGATGATGATAAGAGTGAAGAACCACCACACGCCACCCACTATCCGCCCTGACAGAGACCTAGAGGGAGAAACAGCCAGAGACAGGCGTTAGAGACACCTACACCTACACACACAACCCCTAGGATATGTCCAGCTAGGCTTGAAGGGGAGAAGGACATAACGGAGACCTAAAAAAATAAAACCATCTGCATAACTCTCCATTAGGACCTCATTCACATGCGTATACATTATAACAAAGCAAACCAAAGCCTCTGCCTTTCACATGACTCTGACCTATCTAGCATCACATGACAGTATCCATCCTCCTCCCCCACTCCCTACAGTACAGCAGGTCTCTGTCTGTGTCTCATCATCAGACACACTGGTTGTGTCCCAAATGAACAACATATTCCCTTCACACAGTAGTCCACTACTTTTGACCAGGGCCCATATTTAGGGAATAGGGTGCCATTTGGGATGCACACCCTGCCTTTCCCATACCGTACTTCCATCAAGGCTCTGGGAGAGCTGTGTTAAATGTGCTGAGACAAGATAACTGAGCATCACAAAGGAAATACACCACATTCATCTCACCTTAAGGAAGTTACCAGCGTGTTTCACGGAGCCACACACATTAATTGGTGGTGATTAATAATGAGAGGAGGAAGAGGAGGCCACTTAGTCACAGTTGTTATTTTGGTATTTGGTATTTATTAGTATCCACATGAACCGCTGCAAAAGCAGCAGCTACTCTTCCTGGGGTCCACATGTAACATGACATAATACATAGTACAGACTATTATAAGTCAAGGACTGAAATACATACATTTAAAACGTCACACATAGCCTACATATCAGTACATACACACAATATCTAGGTATAATACATAGTACAGTGCAAATTACAATACAAAATATACAAAATGGCTGTCTCTTCATAGTCCCCTTTGTTCTTTTATCTGTTTTAAAACTGGTTTTATTACTAGCTTGAGTTACCTGGGGTGGCAGAGAGTTCCATGTAGTCATGACGCTATTTACTACTGTGCATTTCCCAGCCTCTGTTCTGGATCTGGGGACTGTGAAGAGACCTCTGGTTACATGTCTTGTGTTGTAGCGATGAGTGTTTCGAACTGTGAGCCAACTGCTTGAACAGACAGTTCAAAAAGCAGTTGGAGGCCACGGAAGGAGTGTTGTATGGCATTGAAGCTCGTTTGGAGGTTTGTTAACACAATGTCCAAAGAAGGGCTAGATGTATACAGCGAAGGAAAAAAGTATTTGATCCCCTGCTGATTTTGTACGTTTTCCCACTGACAAAGAAATGATCAGTCTATAATTTTAATGGTAGGTTTATTTGAACAGTGAGAGACAGAATAACAACAAACAAATCCAGAAAAACGCATGTCAAAAATGTTATAAAATGATTTGCATTGTAATGAAGGAAATAAGTAATTGACCCCTCTGCAAAACATGACTTAGTACTTGGTGGCAAAACCCTTGTTGGCAATCACAGAGCTCAGACGTTTCTTGTAGTTGGCCAACAGGTTTGCACACATCGCAGGAGGGATTTTGTCCCACTCCTCTTTGCAGATCTTCTCCAAGTCATTAAGGTTTCGAGGCTGATGTTTGGCAACTCGAACCTTCAGCTCCTTCCACAGATTTTCTATGGGATTAAGGTCTGGAGACTGGCTAGGCCACTCCAGGACCTTAATGTGCTTCTTCTTGAGCCACTCCTTTGTTGCCTTGGCCGTGTGTTTTGGGTCATTGTCATGCTGGAATACCCATCCACGACCCATTTTCAATGCACTGGCTGAGGGAAGGAGGTTCTCACCCAAGATTTGACGGTACATGGCCCCGTCCATCGTCCCTTTGATGCGGTGAAGTTGTCCTGTCCCCTTAGCAGAAAAACACTCCCAAAGCATAATGTTTTCACCTCCATGTTTGACGGTGGGGAGGGTGTTCTTGGGGTCATAGGCTGCATTCCTCCTCCTCCAAACACGGCGAGTTGAGTTGATGCCAAAGAGCTCCATTTCAGTCGCATCTGACCACAACACTTTCACCCAGTTGTCCTCTGAATCATTCAGATGTTCATTGGCAAACTTCAGACGGGCATGTATATGTGCTTTCTTGAGCAGGGGGACCTCGCGGGCGCTGCAGGATTTCAGTCCTTCACGGCGTAGTGTGTTACCAATTGTTTTCTTGGTGACTATGGTCCCAGCTGCCTTGAGATCATTGACAAGATCCTCCCGTGTAGTTCTGGGCTGATTCCTCACCGTTCTCATAATCATTGCAACTCCACGAGGTGAGATCTTGCATTGAGCCCCAGGCCGAGGGAGATTGACAGTTATTTTGTGTTTCTTCCATTTGCGAATAATCGCACCAACTGTTGTCACCTTCTCACCAAGCTGCTTAGCGATGGTCTTGTTGCCCATTCCAGCCTTGTGTTGGTCTACAATCTTGTCCCTGACATCCTTGGAGAGCTCTTTGGTCTTGGCCATGGTGGAGAGTTTGGAATCTGATTGATTGATTGCTTCTGTGGACAGGTGTCTTTTATACAGGTAACAAACTGAGATTAGGAGCACTCCATTTAAGAGTGTGCTCCTAATCTCAGCTCGTTACCTGTATAAAAGACACCTGGGAGCCAGAAATCTTTCTGATTGAGAGGGGGTCAAATACTTATTTCCCTCATTAAAATGCAAATCATTTTATAACATTTTTGACATGCGTTTTTCTGGATTTTTTTGTTGTTATTCTGTCTCTCACTGTTCAAATAAACCTACCATTAAAATTATAGACTGATCATTTATTTGTCAGTGGGCAAACGTACAAAATCAGCAGGGGATCAAATACTTTTTTCCCTCGCTGTAGGTCTGTAACACTTTGGGTCGAGAGTGTCTCCCCCTTTGAAGAGGGTGATGACCGCGGCAGCTTTCCAATCTTTGGGGATCTCAGATGAAAAGAGAGGTTGAACAGGCTAGTAATAGCCTGTTTTGACCATGACAGCTTACTGTCTAGGGTTACACCCAGCAGTTTAGTCTCCTCAACTTGCTCAATAGCCACATTATTCAATAATAGATCTAAACGAGTTTTAGCATTGAGCAAGTGATTTGTCCCAAAAATTATGCTTTTAGGTATTTAGATATTTAGCTCCAGCCTATTGCTAGTTACCCATTCTAAGACTGACTGGAGCTGTATGTTACGTGTCTCAGTTATTTATTTTACTGTTGCAGCCGACATGTATACTGTTGAGTCGTCAGTGTACATAGACACAGGCTTTATTCAAGGTCAGTGGAAGGTCATTAGTAAAAACAGAAAACAATAATGTTCCTCGCCGACTGCCCTGCGGTACGCCACACTCAACTGAATTTGCATGAGAGGCTTCCATTAACGAAAACCCTCTGTGTTCTATTAAATAGGTATTTACCATAATTAGGCAGGGGATGCAAATCCATAACACCTACATTTTGTCAGCAATAGGTTATGATCAATGACATCAAAAGCTGCACAAAAGTCTAACAAAACAGCTCCCACAATCTTCTTACTATCAATTTATTTCAGCCAATGATCAGTCATTTGTGTCTGTGCCGAGCATGTTGAGTGCCCTTCCCTATATACATACTGAAAGTCTGTTCTTAATTTGTTTTCTGTAAAACAACTTTGTATTTGATTAAACACCATTTTTTAAACGTTTGCTAAGCACTTGTAACAGGCTGATTGATTGGCTGTTTGAACCAATGAAGGGTGCTCTGCTATTCTTGGGTAGTGGAATGACCTTTGTCTCCCTCCATGTCTGGGGGCACACTGTCTTCTAGGCTTAAATTGGAGATGTGACAAACAGGAATCACAATGTATTCCGCTACCAACCTCACCCGGCCTGTACCGGGTGACTTGTCCTTATTTATAAATAGCAACCATGTTTTCACCTCTCCCACACCCACTTCGTGGAACTCAAATTACAGTACTAGTCTTTCATTATTTGGTCCAGTATGCATGAATATGAAGGCTCAGCATTTGTTGTTTGCATGTCATGCCCAAGTTTTCTAATCTTGTCAACAAAAAAGTTATTAAAGTGTTTGGCAAAATCAAAGGGTTTTGTTATGAACAAGCCATCTGCCTCAATGAAAGATGGAGCCGAGTTTGCTTTCTTGCCTAGAATTTCATTTAAAGTACTCCAGAGCTTTTTACTATCATTCTTTGTTTAATTTTTCTTTGTTCCATAGTGTAATTTCTTCTTCTTTTTATTTAGTTACGGGACTTCTCAAGTTACCGTATGTTTGCCAGTCTACTGTGTTGTCAGACTTATTTGCTATTCCCTTTGCCTCATTGCTCTCAGCTATACAGTTTATAAATTCATCTATCCATGGGGATTTGGCAGTTCCAACAGTCGTTTTAGATGGGTGCATGCCTATCAGTAAGCGGAAGAAGCAATTTCATAAATGCTTCAAGTGCAGCGTCTGGATGTTTCTCATTACACACATCAGACCAACAAATATTTTCACATCTTCGACATAGGAATAATTGCGCAACCTCTTGTATGATCGTTTATACACAATTTTGTAAATATATTGTGTTCACTACATCCGATGGGTGTGGATACTGCTTTAAAGCAGATTTCTGCAACATTAGTAAAGATGTGATCAATACACGTGGATGATTTAGTTCCTGTTCTGTTTGTAAATACCCTGGTAGGTTGCGTAACGATGTGCGCTGAGAGTCGGGAAGCAAGTTCAGGAAGTGTTTTAATAAAATAAACAAAACAGAACAGAACATAATACAAAACAAGAACCTAGAACAACGCACAGACAAGAAACAGAAACAATGACGCCTGGGGAAGGAACCAAAGGGAGTGACATATATAGGGCAGGTAATCAAGGAAGTGATGGAGTCCAGGTGAGTCTAACGACGTGCAGGTGCGTGTAATGATGGTGACAGGTGTGAGCCATAACGAGCAGCCTGGTGACCTAGAGGCCGGAGAGGGAGCACACGTGACAGGTTGACTGATGATTTGAACCTGATAGCAGGCACTGGTTACAGTTTGGAGCTTCTTTTTGAGTGGGCAGCGTGATGATATCAAGTCAATATTTCGGTCATCCAAAAAATATACCTCTCTTGATATCACAAACATTATCCAACATTTCACACATATACAGTAATCCAAATACTGACTTTTAGCACTTTGCGGTCTATAGCAACTTTCTACGAGAATAGGCTTTAGGTGAGGCAGATGAACCTGTAGCCATATGACTTCCACATCATCTGACATGAGATGTCCTCTCAGCCTAGCAGGAATATGACTCTGAACATACATGGCAACACCTCTTCAATTGGCATTTCTATCTTTCCTGTATATTCTATAACCATGTTTGAATCATTCAAGGAATTATCTAAGTGTGTTTCAGAGATGGCCAGACTATGAATGTTTTCTGATGTTAATAAGTTGTCAATTTCATGAACCTTGTTTCTCAGGTTACATACGGTATGTTAACATGAGATATATTTTGTCCTTTTCTGTGTTGCTTGTTTGTTTTTAGTGCTTTTCTGTGAGGATGATCTGAGGTAGACATGTCAGTGACATTTACATTTGAACATTTGAACCCACACCGTCAGCCTATTAAACAGTTCGTAATGGGCGTTTCAAAAAGCAACCACTGATTTGCTGGAAGCCAATTCTCCCAGGACCTTTCTCTGTTTCTCGGGATCTGTCCCAGAATGGCACCCTATTCCCTTTATAGTGCACTACTTCTGACCAGTGGCCATGTGACAGACCATATAGGGAACAGAGTACCATTTGGGCTGTAGCTCTGTCTCTCTGCCTCAGGAGAGCACTACTGAGCACGAACGATTAAGTGTATCTCTGTTACGTATCTCTGGCACATCAGACAGAGAGAGTACAGGACACAGAGAGTGCAGGACAGAGATAGATAGAGAGCTTTCATGTAATAAAACATTAGCTGAAGCAAAAACAAAAAGGGTTCCAGGGTTTAGTCTTCCTGCAGTTAGTGAAGAAGAACATGAAAAAGGAAGGAGAGATTGAACAAGAGAAAAAAAAACATTTAGGATGCATGAGATAAGATGGGAGGATGATGAAAGAGTTAGAAGGCCTGAGAAAAGAGGGAAAGAAAGAGAAAAGGGAGAGGTGTGTGTGTGTGTGTGTGTGTGTGTGTGTGTGTGTGTGTGTGTGTGTGTGTGTGTGTGTGTGTGTGTGTGTGTGTGTGTGTGTGTGTGTGTGTGTGTGTGTGTGTGTGTGTGTGTGTGTGTGTGTGTGTGTGTGTGTGTGTGTGTGTGTGGAGACCTACCACACTGTTTAGCCGGTGAACACCTGAGCAGGCTTTAGGCAGAGCAGGATCTGTCTGCATGTCTGTCTGTCTGTCCATCTGTGTCTGTCTTGGTATCATGTATCCATTCCTCTCTATCCCTCGTTCCATGCATGCTCCCATCCCCTGCTTCTCATCTGTCTGTTCGCATTGACCTATAACTGCCACTGTCCTCCCTCTCTCTCTCTCTCTCTCTCTCTCTCTCTTTCTTTCTTTCTTTCCCTCTCTCTCTCTAACCCTCTCACCCTCCTCACTCTCTTTTCTCGCTCCCTCCATCTCATCATCTTTTTCTCTCTCTTATCTATGACCAGATTAATTAGTACTAATCAATCATCCCTTGTCCAACACAGAAACCCCAAGTAACCCCATGCTGTCCAACAGCGGTTCTCAAAGTGGGGTCTAAAACTTTTGGACAGATTTGGCCAGATCTCAAAATATGAAACACTGCAAAGCTATTCAGAAACAGATCTATCTACACCGAACAAAAATATAAACGCAACATGCAACAATTTCTAAGATTTTACACAGTTCATATAAGGAGATCGGTCAATTCAAATATATAAATTAGGCCCTAATCTAAGGATATCACAACTGGGAATACAGATATGCATCTCAGTTACCTTAAAAAAAAAGTTATGGATCAGAAAACCAGTCAGTATCTGGTGTGACCACCATTTGTCTCCTGCAGCGTGACACATCTCCTTCTCATAAAGTTGATCAGGCTGTTGATTGTGGCCTATGGAATGTTGTCCCACTACTCTTCAATAGCTGTGTGAAGTTGCTGAATATTTTGTCAGGAACTGGAACACGCTGTCGTACACGTCGATCCAGAGTATCCCAAACATGCTCAATGGCGGTGACATGTCTGGTGAGTATGCAGGCCATGGAAGAACTGGGACATTTTCAGCTTCCAGGAATTGTGTAAAAATCATTGTGACATGGGGCCATACATTATCATGCTGAAACATGAGGTGATGGCAGTGAATGAATGGCAGGACAATGCGCCTCAGAATCTTGTCACAGTATCTTTGAGCATTTAAATTGCCTTCAATAAAATGGAAATGTGTTCTTTGTCCGTAGCTTATACCTACCCTTACCATAACCCCACCACCACCACCACGGTGCACTCTGTTCACAACGTTGACATCAGCAAACCGCGCGCGCACACGACGCCATACACACTGTCTGCCATCTCCCCGGTACAGTTGAAACCGGGATTCATCTGTGAAGAGCACACTTCTGCAGCTTGCCAGTGGACATCGAAGGTGAGCATTTGCCCACTGAAGTCAGTTACGATGCCAAACTGCACATTTTAGAGTGGCCTTTTATTGTCCCCAGCACAAGGTCCAACTTTGCAAGGATTTTTTATCAGCTTATTGATATCTCACACCATTCAGGTGGATGGATTATCTTGGCAAATGAGAGATGGTCACTAACAGGGATGTAAACACATTTGTGCACAGAATTTGGGAGAAATATGCTTTTTGTGCATATGGAAAATTTGTGTGATCTATTATTTCAGCTCATGAAACATGGGACCAACACTTTACATGGGACGTTACATGCGTTTATATTTTTGTTCAGTATATATATACAAAAATTCAATAATAATGAATATTACTAACATAAGACTAAACGACTTCTGGCCAAGGGATCTGTGGAATAAGTTTAAAGTGAGTAATACTAAACAATACAATGTCATATTATTAATTTACAATGTATGTTCTTAACCCTGGGCAACATGGGCCTGGGATGCTCACAGGGATATTGGTATCCACAGTACTCTGTTCTTAACCCTGGGCAACATGGGCCTGAGAGGCTCACAGGGATATTGGTATCCACAGTACTCTGTTCTTAACCCTGGACAACATGGGCCTGGGATGCTCACAGGGATATTGGTATCCACAGTACTCTGTTCTTAACCCTGGACAACATGGGCCTGAGAGGCTCACAGGGATATTGGTATCCACAGTACTCTGTTCTTAACCCTGGTCAACATGGGCCTGGGATGCTCACAGGGATATTGGTATCCACAGTACTCTGTTCTTAACCCTGGGCAACATGGGCCTGGGAGGCTCACAGGGATATTGGTATCCACAGTACTCTGTTCTTAACCCTGGACAACATGGGCCTGGGATGCTCACAGGGATATTGGTATCCACAGTACTCTGTTCTTAACCCTGGGCAACATGGGCCTGGGAGGCTCACAGGGATATTGGTATCCACAGTACTCCACCAATTATTTTCAACTCAATACTATTCCCCTGCCCCCGTTTTTTTCCCACTGTTATTTAAGGCAAAATATGCAGAATATTAGGTTAAAGCTGCAACAACACAAATATCTTTGCCCCATGACAAAATGTGTAGAATTGCAGGAAATTAGCTTGGAAACTGCAAAGTTTTCTCTCCAATGCCAAGAGGCGAGCCTTTTAAATGTTATTTCCCCAGGCCCAAGACTTGGTTCGTACAGCCATGCACTGCAGAAATCGTAGTAAAACTCCTTGTAGGCTATTTTCATCAGGGGGTCCCTGATGAATTTGCTATCACAAAAGGGATGCCCAGTCCAAAAACTTTGAGAACCCGATAAAGTACAGTGCTGTGCTGTAGTGAACATCAGTAAAAACACTATGAAGGCTGTTTACAGTAAAAAACATTTTAGAGTAGCGCTGTCATTTCCCTGCCTCATTAAAATAACAATTCATGATTTACTCACAGTAACTATTCATTACTGCTGAACATGATATTTAATGGTTATGTTAATATGGAACAGGAATGGGATGCTTGTGTGCATGTTCATGCGTGTGTCAGAGAAGGACCAGGCGTAGCGAGTCACTGCTTCCAGCAACCAAATCAAAGCCCTCTCTAACCCTCCTCTTATCTCCCCAGCTCAGAGTGGATCTAGTGTAGCTAACTGAACTGCTCAACTCCCTGTAAAATTCCCCTGACTAACTTCTATTCCACATGCTAATTAGCATGACTAAAGATTTTAGTGAGTGTAAGGAATGAGTCTGTAATAACCACATTACAATGGATTAGGATTTACACTGCTAGAAAAGAGGGACACAACCTTAATAATGTTCTGATTCCAGACCAATCAGAAGCATCTGAATAAATGAGATACTGTAGGTGTGTGTGTGTAGGTGTGTGTGTAGGTGTGTATGTGCTCCGACTGCCACGTTGCCTCTAATAATGCAGTCGGACTCTTGCGACCTGGCTGGAACTCATTCCTCTCTCTGTCTCTCTCCCTCCCTCCCACATATCACCCTCCCCCCCCCTCTCTCTCTCTCTCTCTCTCTCTCTCTCTACCTCACTCTCTCTCTCCCTCCCTCTCTCTCGCTCGCTCTCTCTCTCAGCTCTATCCTATAAAGGTCAGTATTTTCATGCAGTGGAGAATGAGTGAATTATGTTAGTAATGTTTACATCAAAACAGAGGATGGTAGTTGTTGGGTGTTAAGGGAACTGTGTTAAGTTGTACAATGCTGTGTAATATTGAACTTGTGTGATACATGGAGTATCACAACGGCTGTTGTGGACTTAGTGGTTTACTGCACTTTATGGTTGATGTACAGTGAAACACACACACACACACGCACGCACACACACAGACACACACACACACACACACACACACACACACACACACACACACACACACACACACACACACACACACACACACACACACACACACACGCACACGCACACGCACACGCACACGCACACACACACGCACACACACAGACAGTGTTAGTAATTTCAGCAAGAAACACTAACCATGGCTGCATTAATCAGAACTTCCAGTATAATCTGATAGTTAGCAAATAGTATCAACAGACACGTACAAGTATGCATACGCACACACACCCACACAAACACACAGGCGTGCTGTGAAACACACACACACTCACACACACACACACACACACACACACACACACACACACATGCTGTGAGCTGCGACACTCTGTAAGGAATGTCCGTGTCTCGCTGGGTTGCCATGGCAGCACACCCTGCTCTCCAAACAGATCTGGCGATCTGAGCTGAAAGAAGGATTTAAGTCATCTCACTCCTCCTTCTCTCTCTTCCCTCTCTGTCTATCTCACTCTCTCTCTCTCTTTATCGCTCTCTCTGTCCTCGATCAGGCTCGCTCTGCGGGAGGCAGCTCAACAAACACTGAAGAGTATCTCTCTCTCTTTAGCTGCAAAATCCCTGCACAGACACAGCCCTTCAGATCATCCATCTACTATAGTAGTATATCATCTACTCTGCTTTAGACAGTTACTAGTCTATCTACTCTGATCCAGCCAGTTACTAGTCTATCTACTCTGATTTAGACAGTTACTAGTCTATCTACTCTGCTTTAGACAGTTACTAGTCTATCTACTCTGATTTAGACAGTTACTAGTCTATCTACTCTGCTTTAGACAGTTACTAGCCTATCTACTCTGATTCAACCAGTTACTAGCCTATCTACTCTGATTTAGCCAGTTACTAGCCTATCTACTCTGCTTTAGCCAGTTACTAGCCTATGTACTCTGATTCAGCCAGTTACTAGCCTATGTACTCTGATTTAGCCAGTTACTAGCCTCTCTACTCTGATTCAGCCATTTACTAGCCTATCTACTCTGATTCAACCAGTTACTAGCCTATCTACTCTGATTTAGACAGTTACTAGCCTATCTACTCTGATTCAGCCAGTTACTAGCCTCTCTACTCTGATTTAGCCAGTTACTAGTTTATCTACTCTGATATAGCCAGTTACTAGCCTATCTACTCTGATTTAGCCAGTTACTAGCCTATCTACTCTGATTTAGCCAGTTACTAGTCTATCTACTCTGATTTAGCCAGTTACTAGCCTATCTACTCTGATCCAGCCAGTTACTAGTCTATCTACTCTGCTTTAGACAGTTACTAGTCTATCTACTCTGATTTAGCCAGTTACTAGTCTATCTACTCTGATTTAGACAGTTACTAGTCTATCTACTCTGCTTTAGACAGTTACTAGTCTATCTACTCTGCTTTAGCCAGTTACTAGTCTATCTACTCTGATTTAGCCAGTTACTAGCCTATCTACTCTGATCCAGCCAGTTACTAGTCTATCTACTCTGCTTTAGACAGTTACTAGTCTATCTACTCTGATTTAGCCAGTTACTAGTCTATCTACTCTGATTTAGACAGTTACTAGTCTATCTACTCTGCTTTAGACAGTTACTAGTCTATCTACTCTGCTTTAGCCAGTTACTAGTCTATCTACTCTGCTTTAGACAGTTACTAGTCTATCTACTCTGCTTTAGCCAGTTACTAGTCTATCTACTCTGATTACTAGCCTATCTACTCTGATTTAGCCAGTTACTAGCCTATCTACTCTGCTTTAGCCAGTTACTAGCCTATGTACTCTGATTTAGACAGTTACTAGCCTATCTACTCTGCTTTAGCCAGTTACTAGCCTATGTACTCTGATTTAGACAGTTACTAGCCTCTCTACTCTGATTCAACCAGTTACTAGCCTATCTACTCTGATTTAGACAGTTACTAGCCTATCTACTCTGATTCAGCCAGTTACTAGCCTATCTACTCTGATTTAGACAGTTACTAGCCTATCTACTCTGATTCAGCCAGTTACTAGCCTATGTACTCTGATTCCGACAGTTACTAGCCTCTCTACTCTGATTTAGCCAGTTACTAGTTTATCTACTCTGATTTAGCCAGTTACTAGCCTATCTACTCTGATATAGCCAGTTACTAGTCTATCTACTCTGATTTAGCCAGTTACTAGTCTATCTACTCTGATTTAGCCAGTTACTAGCCTATCTACTCTGATTTAGACATAAAGGAGATTACGGCTATTGGCGTCAACTAATAATTTGACTGTTGCATGGTGCTCCTCGGAGAGGCGAATTTCTTTACCGAATGTGGTTATTTATAACCACTAAAACTTCTTCCCACTAAAGTATTGAATTTAACTTAAAAAGGTATAACGATCAGTGAGGGAGGAAATCAACTTTTAGATGTCATGTAGTGGCAACGTTGACTGTTACTGATTTGTGGTCTGGGTGGAGTAGGCTGGAGAAAAGTATAGAAATGTGAAAAAGTATTAAAATGCTGGAAACGCTTACCTCTGGAATGGTTTCATACCGGGGTAAGTAAGCATGTGCTTCTTTGAAGCCCGATGGTGTGCTTAATTTCTAATTGTGCTGTGGCCCTCCATAACTTTTCAGTTAACAGTTCTTCAATGAAACTAGATTGTCGACTTAAGTACATTTATCACCGTCGTAACCATTCTTTTCATTTAACAAATCAATACAGGGTACTCATTATGAATTTATATATTGACCCCACTATGACATGCATTTAGTGCATGTATGGCAATTGTGTCCATTACGGTCTTCCATAGCCAACTGACACCAAGTCTGCACTCTCAACATTTAGCTGCATAGACTGCTCATCAAAATAACATTCTAGAAGTGAAATTTTGCTTTTGTATCCAGACTTTTCTTTTTGTGTAAACTGGTCCAGAATTCATGTGTTTGTGGTACGCAAACCAAATAGAAAAATTGATGCACCAGGGCTGAATTGTAATGGGTTTTAGGAATGATACTGTGCAATGTTCTTCTAGATGCTCCTAGTCAGTTTTATTTTTCTCCAATGTTACACAATATAATGAATGTTTTGTAATACAGGAGGTTGATCTGTTTAGACATACGTTCTCTTGACTATGATTAATGCCATTTGATAATATACACACCAGAGGATGACTGGAGGTCAGGTACAGCAAGCTTTCAAAATGGGGAGTTAAAAGAAAAATGTCCTCGGTAACTCCTATGCCTCAATGTGTTATGTACTGAATTTTCTACCGCCGGCTTCACCGTAAATGTATATATTGCTGCCACCAGCTGTTACAACTGTCTAAAGGAGTAGACCATGGCGCAGCGTGTAGAGTGCTCATTGTTATATATTTTTAATGAAAAAACTAACACTAGACAAAATAACAAAATGACAGCCAACATATCCATCAGGTCAACAAACTAAACAGAAAGAAAGAAAACAAAGGGAAAAACAGGCTGCCTAAGTATGGCTTCCAATCAGAGACAACGAATGACAGCTACCTCTGATTGGAAACCATACGCGGCCAAAACATAGAACACAAAACATAGAATGCCCACCCACCTATCACACCCTGACCTAACTAAACAGAGAAAACACAGCTCTCCTAGGTCAGAGCGTGAAAGTACCCCCCCCCCCCCAGGTACTAGCCTATCTACTCTGATTTAGCCAGTTACTATCTACTCTACTTTAGCCAGTTACTAGCATATCTACTCTAATTTAGCAAGTTACTAGCTACTCTGCTTTAGACAGTTACTAGCCTATCTACTCTGATTTAGCCAGTTACTAGCCTACTGTATCAACTCTGCTTCAGCCAATTACTAGCCTACTGTATCTGCTCTGATTTAGCCAGTTACTAGCCTATCTACTCTGCTTTAGCCAGTTACTAGCCTATCTACTCTGCTTTAGCCAGTTACTAACTACTCTGCTTTAATCAGTTACTAGCCTATCTACTCTGATTTAGCCAGTTACTAGCCTAATGTATCTACTTTGCTTTAGCCAGTTACTAGACTACTGTATCTACTCTGATTTAGCCAGTTACTAGCCTATCTACTTTGCTTTAGCCAGTTACTAACTACTGTATCTTCTTTGCTTTAGCCAGTTACTAGACTAGTGTATCTACTCCGATCTACTCTGCTTAAGCCAGTTACTAGTCTATCTACTCTGCTTTAGCCAGTTACTAGCCTATCTACTCTGCTTTAGCCAGTTACTAGCCTACTGTATCTACTTTGCTTTAGCCAGTTACTAGACTACTGTATCTACTCTGATCTCCTCTGCTTAAGCCAGTTACTAGTCTATCTACTCTGCTTTAGCCAGTTACTAGCCTATCCACTCTGCTTTAGCCAGTTACTAGCTACTCTGTATTAATCAGTTACAAACAAACTGTATTTACTCTGATTTAGCCAGTTACTAGTCTATCTACTCTGCTTTAGCCAGTTACTTGCTACTCAGTTTTAATCAGTAACTAGCCTACAGAATTTACTCTGCTTTAGCCAGTTACTAGCCTATCTACTCTGCTTTAGCCAGTTACCAGCCTATTTACTCTGCTTTAGCCAGTTACTTACTAGCCTATCTACAAATGATTTTAACAACCAGATCATATGGGTTTCTAGTAGGCCAGTTCCTGTGACATACAGACCTCGTTACTATACAGCCCTTAAAGCATGACCACACAGCTAACCAATCCATCCATGTGGTACATGATGTTAACTCAACATTAGATTTCCCATAGGGCCTGAACCCCTATCTGGTACATGCTGTTAACTCTACATTAGATTTCCCATAGGGCCTGAACCTCTATTTGGTACATGGTGTTAACTCTACATTAGATTTCCCATAGGGCCTGAACCTCTATTTGGTACATGGTGTTAACTCTACATTAGATTTCCCATAGGGCCTGAACCCCTATCTGGTACATGCTGTTAACTCTACATTAGATTTAGGGCCTGAACCCCTATCTGGTACATGCTGTTAACTCTACATTAGATTTAGGGCCTGAACCCCTATGGGAAATCTAATCAGAAACTCATTTGACTCTGTCACGGTTATATTACTGAAAATAGATAGCCTCCAAAAGGACCATTTGAGAGTGTGTGTGTGTGCGTGGGTTGTGGGTTCGACTCCCACGGGGGACCAGTAAGAAAATGTATGCACTCACTACTGTAAGTCGCTCTGGATAAGAGTGTCTGCTAAATTACTAAAATGTAAATGTTGTATTCATGTCTGCCTCAGTGTGTAAATGCTTCAGTGTGATCAAGAGTTGCCTTGATGTGATTTAGTCATAAATAAAACACAACACACAATGTCCTGAAGTAAACTGAACTGGGTCCTTATAACTCAATCACGATCTACAACACTGGCCGTCTCTTCTCTAAAGCACTGCTATAACACTGGCTGTCTCTTCTCTAAAGCACTGCTATAACACAGGCTGTCTCTTCTCTAAAGCACTGCTATAACACTGGCCGTCTCTTCTCTAAAGCACTGGCATAACACTGGCTGTCTCTTCTCTAAAGCACTGCTATAACACTGGCTGTCTCTTCTCTAAAGCACTGGCATAACACTGGCTGTCTCTTCTCTAAAGCACTGCTATAACACTGGCTGTCTCTTCTCTAAAGCACTGCTATAACACAGGCTGTCTCTTCTCTAAAGCACTGCTATAACACTGGCCGTCTCTTCTCTAAAGCACTGGCATAACACTGGCTGTCTCTTCTCTAAAGCACTGCTATAACACTGGCTGTCTCTTCTCTAAAGCACTGCTATAACACTGGCTGTCTCTTCTCTAAAGCACTGCTATAACACTGGCTGTCTCTTCGCTAAAGCACTGCTATAACACTGGCTGTCTCTTCTCTAAAGCACTGGCATAACACTGGCTGTCTCTTCTCTAAAGCACTGGCATAACACTGGCTGTCTCTTCACTAAAGCACTGCTATAACACTGGCTGTCTCTTCTCTAAAGCACTGCTATAACACTGGCTGTCTCTTCTCTAAAGCACTGCTATAACACTGGCTGTCTCTTCTCTAAAGCACTGCTATAACACTGGCTGTCTCTTCTCTAAAGCACTGGCATAACACTGGCTGTCTCTTCTCCGCGATAACACTGGCTGTCTCTTCTCTAAAGCACTGCTATAACACAGGCTGTCTCTTCTCTAAAGCACTGCTATAACACAGGCTGTCTCTTCTCTAAAGCACTGCTATAACACTGGCTGTCTCTTCTCTAAAGCACTGGCATAACACTGGCTGTCTCTTCTCTAAAGCACTGGCATAACACTGGCTGTCTCTTCTCCGCGATAACACTGGCTGTCTCTTCTCTAAAGCACTGGCATAACACTGGCTGTCTCTTCTCCGCGATAACACTGGCTGTCTCTTCTCTAAAGCACTGCTATAACACTGGCCGTCTCTTCTCTAAAGCACTGGCTATAACACTGGCTGTCTCTTCTCTAAAGCACTGGCATAACACTGGCTGTCTCTTCTCTAAAGCACTGCTATAACACTGGCTGTCTCTTCGCTAAAGCACTGGCTATAACACTGGCTGTCTCTTCTCTAAAGCACTGGCATAACACTGGCTGTCTCTTCTCTAAAGCACTGCTATAACACTGGCTGTCTCTTCTCTAAAGCACTGCTATAACACTGGCTGTCTCTTCTCTAAAGCACTGCTATAACACTGGCTGTCTCTTCTCTAAAGCACTGCTATAACACTGGCTGTCTCTTCTCTAAAGCACTGCTATAACACTGGCTGTCTCTTCTCTAAAGCACTGCTATAACACTGGCTGTCTCTTCTCTAAAGCACTGCTATAACACTGGCTGTCTCTTCTCTAAAGCACTGCTATAACACTGCTGGCTCTTCTCTAAAGCACTGCTATAACACTGCTGGCTCTTCTCTAAAGCACTGCTATAACACTGGCCGTCTCTTCTCTAAAGCACTGCTATAACACTGGCTGTCTCTTCTCTAAAGCACTGCTATAACACTGGCTGTCTCTTTAAAGCACTGGCATAACACTGGCTGTCTCTTTAAAGCACTGGCATAACACTTGCTGTCTCTTCTCCGCGATAACACTGGCTGTCTCTTCTCTAAAGCACTGCTATAACACTGGCTGTCTCTTTAAAGCACTGGCATAACACTGGCTGTCTCTTCTCTAAAGCACTGCTATAACACTGGCTGTCTCTTCTCTAAAGCACTGCTATAACACTGGCTGTCTCTTCTCTAAAGCACTGCTATAACACTGGCTGTCTCTTTAAAGCACTGGCATAACACTGGCTGTCTCTTCTCTAAAGCACTGCTATAACACTGGCTGTCTCTTCTCTAAAGCACTACTATAAATCAAATCAAATTTTATTGGTCACATACACGTGATTAGCAGATGTTATTACGGGTGTAGCGAAATGCTTGTACTTCTAGAGCCGACAATGCAGTAGTACCTAACTGGTATGTCCCTCTTACCATTTCATTTGCTCCTCCGACTGTCCATCAAGTCCTGGCTGAACCCTACCTCATGATCCTTACATCGTAGCGCAGCAGGAGAGCGTGGTTTTGTCACTCTCGTACATTCAGAGATCGATTTATAGATAGCAAAATAATTAACAGATTTTAAACCCAAAAATATTTCTGATTGTCATAGACGGACAAGATTCATATGAGATAAGTTCCTAACAAGTTCTACCATACACCTCCCCCCAATGCCAAAGGAGGGAGTGACTTGCGCACAGACATTGTGGAGACAAGTAATTGGTTCCCCATTAATCACGCCATCCCGTCACATGGTTTAAGAATAGGTAAAGACACATTCACATATGAAGACAATGTTCCATCCTGTCCTCTTCCCTTTCTGATATTCTGCATAGCACCAAGGACATGTGAAAGACAAGCCTGACCTTTCCCCTCTCTGGGCCCCAAGTGACTGAGCCCCAGCTGAGGGAAAAGTGCAACTTCTATAACAAGTATAATAACAAGTATATCACATAAGCATATTATGCAGATAAGACATCTTAATTATCTATGTTACCCAACAAATTATGATTCATTCACCACACAGACCATATACCATGGGTATGACAAAACATGTATTTTTACTGCTCTAATTATGTTGGTAACCAGTTTATAATAGCAATAATGGACCTCGGGGGTTTGTGGTATATGGCCAATATACCACGGCTAAGGGCTGTGTCCTAGCACTCCGCGGTGAGTTGTGCGTAAGAACAGCCCTGGTATATTGGCCATATACCACCCCCCCCCCCCCCCAGGCCTTATTGCTTAAGGATACAATCTTGCTATGTCACATGATTGCTCTAGACTTTAGGAGTGTATAATGTGTTGATGTTTCCATTGTTCTTGTTGATATCTGTAGTGGAGATGACTTCAGCAGTAGATAATGTGTTGATGTTTCCATTGTTCTTGTTGATATCTGTAGTGGAGATGACTTCAGCAGAATAATGTGTTGATGTTTCCATTGTTCTTGTTGATATCTGTAGTGGAGATGACTTCAGCAGAATAATGTGTTGATGTTTCCATTGTTCTTGTTGATATCTGTAGTGGAGATGACTTCAGCAGTAGATAATGTGTTGATGTTTCCATTGTTCTTGTTGATATCTGTAGTGGAGATGACTTCAGCAGTAGATAATGTGTTGATGTTTCCATTGTTCTCGTTGATATCTGTAGTGGAGATGACTTCAGCAGTATAATGTGTTGATGTTTCCATTGTTCTCGTTGATATCTGTAGTGGAGATGACTTCAGCAGTATAATGTGTTGATGTTTCCATTGTTCTTGTTGATATCTGTAGTGGAGATGACTTCAGCAGTATAATGTGTTGATGTTTCCATTGTTCTTGTTGATATCTGTAGTGGAGATGACTTCAGCAGAATAATGTGTTGATGTTTCCATTGTTCTTGTTGATATCTGTAGTGGAGATGACTTCAGCAGAATAATGTGTTGATGTTTCCATTGTTCTTGTTGATATCTGTAGTGGAGATGACTTCAGCAGTAGATAATGTGTTGATGTTTCCATTGTTCTTGTTGATATCTGTAGTGGAGATGACTTCAGCAGAATAATGTGTTGATGTTTCCATTGTTCTTGTTGATATCTGTAGTGGAGATGACTTCAGCAGTAGATAATGTGTTGATGTTTCCATTGTTCTTGTTGATATCTGTAGTGGAGATGACTTCAGCAGAATAATGTGTTGATGTTTCCATTGTTCTTGTTGATATCTGTAGTGGAGATGACTTCAGCAGAATAATGTGTTGATGTTTCCATTGTTCTTGTTGATATCTGTAGTGGAGATGACTTCAGCAGTAGATAATGTGTTGATGTTTCCATTGTTCTTGTTGATATCTGTAGTGGAGATGACTTCAGCAGAATAATGTGTTGATGTTTCCATTGTTCTTGTTGATATCTGTAGTGGAGATGACTTCAGCAGAATAATGTGTTGATGTTTCCATTGTTCTTGTTGATATCTGTAGTGGAGATGACTTCAGCAGAATAATGTGTTGATGTTTCCATTGTTCTTGTTGATATCTGTAGTGGAGATGACTTCAGCAGAATAATGTGTTGATGTTTCCATTGTTCTTGTTGATATCTGTAGTGGAGATGACTTCAGCAGTATAATGTGTTGATGTTTCCATTGTTCTCGTTGATATCTGTAGTGGAGATGACTTCAGCAGAATAATGTGTTGATGTTTCCATTGTTCTTGTTGATATCTGTAGTGGAGATGACTTCAGCAGAATAATGTGTTGATGTTTCCATTGTTCTTGTTGATATCTGTAGTGGAGATGACTTCAGCAGTAGATAATGTGTTGATGTTTCCCTTGTTCTTGTTGATATCTGAAGTGGAGATGACTTCAGCAGAATAATGTGTTGATGTTTCCATTGTTCTTGTTGATATCTGTAGTGGAGATGACTTCAGCAGAATAATGTGTTGATGTTTCCATTGTTCTTGTTGATATCTGTAGTGGAGATGACTTCAGCAGAATAATGTGTTGATGTTTCCATTGTTCTTGTTGATATCTGTAGTGGAGATGACTTCAGCAGTAGATAATGTGTTGATGTTTCCATTGTTCTCGTTGATATCTGTAGTGGAGATGACTTCAGCAGTAGATAATGTGTTGATGTTTCCATTGTTCTCGTTGATATCTGTAGTGGAGATGACTTCAGCAGTATAATGTGTTGATGTTTCCATTGTTCTCGTTGATATCTGTAGTGGAGATGACTTCAGCAGTATAATGTGTTGATGTTTCCATTGTTCTTGTTGATATCTGTAGTGGAGATGACTTCAGCAGTATAATGTGTTGATGTTTCCATTGTTCTTGTTGATATCTGTAGTGGAGATGACTTCAGCAGTATAATGTGTTGATGTTTCCATTGTTCTTGTTGATATCTGTAGTGGAGATGACTTCAGCAGAATAATGTGTTGATGTTTCCATTGTTCTTGTTGATATCTGTAGTGGAGATGACTTCAGCAGTATAATGTGTTGATGTTTCCATTGTTCTTGTTGATATCTGTAGTGGAGATGACTTCAGCAGAATAATGTGTTGATGTTTCCATTGTTCTTGTTGATATCTGTAGTGGAGATGACTTCAGCAGAATAATGTGTTGATGTTTCCATTGTTCTTGTTGATATCTGTAGTGGAGATGACTTCAGCAGTATAATGTGTTGATGTTTCCATTGTTCTTGTTGATATCTGTAGTGGAGATGACTTCAGCAGAATAATGTGTTGATGTTTCCATTGTTCTTGTTGATATCTGTAGTGGAGATGACTTCAGCAGAATAATGTGTTGATGTTTCCATTGTTCTTGTTGATATCTGTAGTGGAGATGACTTCAGCAGAATAATGTGTTGATGTTTCCATTGTTCTTGTTGATATCTGTAGTGGAGATGACTTCAGCAGAATAATGTGTTGATGTTTCCATTGTTCTTGTTGATATCTGTAGTGGAGATGACTTCAGCAGTAGATAATGTGTTGATGTTTCCCTTGTTCTTGTTGATATCTGAAGTGGAGATGACTTCAGCAGAATAATGTGTTGATGTTTCCATTGTTCTTGTTGATATCTGTAGTGGAGATGACTTCAGCAGTAGATAATGTGTTGATGTTTCCCTTGTTCTTGTTGATATCTGAAGTGGAGATGACTTCAGCAGAATAATGTGTTGATGTTTCCATTGTTCTTGTTGATATCTGTAGTGGAGATGACTTCAGCAGTATAATGTGTTCATGTTTTCATTGTTCTTGTTGATATCTGTAGTGGAGATGACTTCAGCAGAATAATGTGTTGATGTTTCCATTGTTCTTGTTGATATCTGTAGTGGAGATGACTTCAGCAGAATAATGTGTTGATGTTTCCATTGTTCTTGTTGATATCTGTAGTGGAGATGACTTCAGCAGAATAATGTGTTGATGTTTTCATTGTTCTTGTTGATATCTGTAGTGGAGATGACTTCAGCATTAGATAATGTGTTGATGTTTCCATTGTTCTTGTTGATATCTGTAGTGGAGATGACTTCAGCAGAATAATGTGTTGATGTTTCCATTGTTCTTGTTGATATCTGTAGTGGAGATGACTTCAGCAGAATAATGTGTTGATGTTTCCATTGTTCTTGTTGATATCTGTAGTGGAGATGACTTCAGCAGAATAATGTGTTGATGTTTCCATTGTTCTTGTTGTTATCTGTAGTGGAGATGACGTCAGCAGAATAATGTGTTGATGTTTCCATTGTTCTTGTTGATAGCTGTAGTGGAGATGACTTCAGCAGTATAATGTGTTGATGTTTTCATTGTTCTTGTTGATATCTGTAGTGGAGATGACTTCAGCAGAATAATGTGTTGATGTTTCCATTGTTCTTGTTGATATCTGTAGTGGAGATGACTTCAGCAGAATAATGTGTTGATTTTTCCATTGTTCTTGTTGATATCTGTAGTGGAAATGACTTCAGCAGAATAATGTGTTGATGTTTCCATTGTTCTTGTTGATATCTGTAGTGGAGATGACTTCAGCAGTATAATGTGTTGATGTTTCCATTGTTCTCGTTGATATCTGTAGTGGAGATGACTTCAGCAGAATAATGTGTTGATGTTTCCATTGTTCTTGTTGATATCTGTAGTGGAGATGACTTCAGCAGAATAATGTGTTGATGTTTCCATTGTACTTGTTGATATCTGTAGTGGAGATGACTTCAGCAGTAGATAATGTGTTGATGTTTCCATTGTTCTTGTTGATATCTGTAGTGGAGATGACTTCAGCAGAATAATGTGTTGATGTTTCCATTGTTCTTGTTGATATCTGTAGTGGAGATGACTTCAGCAGAATAATGTGTTGATGTTTCCATTGTTCTTGTTGATATCTGTAGTGGAGATGACTTCAGCAGAATAATGTGTTGATGTTTCCATTGTTCTTGTTGATATCTGTAGTGGAGATGACTTCAGCAGTAGATAATTTGTTGATGTTTTCATTGTTCTTGTTGATATCTGTAGTGGAGATGACTTCAGCAGAATAATGTGTTGATGTTTCCATTGTTCTTGTTGATATCTGTAGTGGAGATGACTTCAGCAGAATAATGTGTTGATGTTTTCATTGTTCTTGTTGATATCTGTAGTGGAGATGACTTCAGCAGTATAATGTGTTGATGTTTTCATTGTTCTTGTTGATATCTGTAGTGGAGATGACTTCAGCAGAATAATGTGTTGATGTTTCCATTGTTCTTGTTGATATCTGTAGTGGAGATGACTTCAGCAGTATAATGTGTTGATGTTTCCATTGTTCTCGTTGATATCTGTAGTGGAGATGACTTCAGCAGTATAATGTGTTGATGTTTCCATTGTTCTCGTTGATATCTGTAGTGGAGATGACTTCAGCAGTATAATGTGTTGATGTTTCCATTGTTCTTGTTGATATCTGTAGTGGAGATGACTTCAGCAGTAGATAATGTGTTGATCTTTCCATTGTTCTTGTTGATATCTGTAGTGGAGATGACTTCAACAGAATAATGTGTTGATGTTTCCATTGTTCTTGTTGATATCTGTAGTGGAGATGACTTCAGCAGTATAATGTGTTGATGTTTCCATTGTTCTCGTTGATATCTGTAGTGGAGATGACTTCAGCAGAATAATGTGTTGATGTTTCCATTGTTCTTGTTGATATCTGTAGTGGAGATGACTTCAGCAGAATAATGTGTTGATGTTTCCATTGTTCTTGTTGATTTCTGTAGTGGAGATGACTTCAGCAGTAGATAATGTGTTGATGTTTCCCTTGTTCTTGTTGATATCTGAAGTGGAGATGACTTCAGCAGAATAATGTGTTGATGTTTCCATTGTTCTTGTTGATATCTGTAGTGGAGATGACTTCAGCAGTAGATAATGTGTTGATGTTTCCATTGTTCTTGTTGATATCTGTAGTGGAGATGACTTCAGCAGAATAATGTGTTGATGTTTCCATTGTTCTTGTTGATATCTGTAGTGGAGATGACTTCAGCAGAATAATGTGTTGATGTTTTCATTGTTCTTGTTGATATCTGTAGTGGAGATGACTTCAGCATTAGATAATGTGTTGATGTTTCCATTGTTCTTGTTGATATCTGTAGTGGAGATGACTTCAGCAGAATAATGTGTTGATGTTTCCATTGTTCTTGTTGATATCTGTAGTGGAGATGACTTCAGCAGTATAATGTGTTGATGTTTCCATTGTTCTCGTTGATATCTGTAGTGGAGATGACTTCAGCAGTAGATAATGTGTTGATGTTTCCATTGTTCTTGTTGATATCTGTAGTGGAGATGACTTCAGCAGAATAATGTGTTGATGTTTCCATTGTTCTTGTTGATATCTGTAGTGGAGATGACTTCAGCAGAATAATGTGTTGATGTTTCCATTGTTCTTGTTGATATCTGTAGTGGAGATGACTTCAGCAGAATAATGTGTTGATGTTTCCATTGTTCTTGTTGATATCTGTAGTGGAGATGACTTCAGCAGTAGATAATGTGTTGATGTTTCCATTGTTCTTGTTGATATCTGTAGTGGAGATGACTTCAGCAGAATAATGTGTTGATGTTTCCATTGTTCTTGTTGATATCTGTAGTGGAGATGACTTCAGCAGAATAATGTGTTGATGTTTTCATTGTTCTTGTTGATATCTGTAGTGGAGATGACTTCAGCAGTATAATGTGTTGATGTTTTCATTGTTCTTGTTGATATCTGTAGTGGAGATGACTTCAGCAGAATAATGTGTTGATGTTTCCATTGTTCTTGTTGATATATGTAGTGGAGATGACTTCAGCAGTAGATAATGTGTTGATGTTTCCATTGTTCTTGTTGATATCTGTAGTGGAGATGACTTCAGCAGAATAATGTGTTGATGTTTCCATTGTTCTTGTTGATATCTGTAGTGGAGATGACTTCAGCAGAATAATGTGTTGATGTTTCCATTGTTCTTGTTGATATCTGTAGTGGAGATGACTTCAGCAGTATAATGTGTTGATGTTTCCATTGTTCTCGTTGATATCTGTAGTGGAGATGACTTCAGCAGTATAATGTGTTGATGTTTCCATTGTTCTCGTTGATATCTGTAGTGGAGATGACTTCAGCAGTATAATGTGTTGATGTTTCCATTGTTCTTGTTGATATCTGTAGTGGAGATGACTTCAGCAGTAGATAATGTGTTGATCTTTCCATTGTTCTTGTTGATATCTGTAGTGGAGATGACTTCAGCAGAATAATGTGTTGATGTTTCCATTGTTCTTGTTGATATCTGTAGTGGAGATGACTTCAGCAGAATAATGTGTTGATGTTTCCATTGTTCTTGTTGATATCTGTAGTGGAGATGACTTCAGCAGTAGAAAATGTGTTGATGTTTCCATTGTTCTTGTTGATATCTGTAGTGGAGATGACTTCAGCAGAATAATGTGTTGATGTTTCCATTGTTCTTGTTGATATCTGTAGTGGAGATGACTTCAGCAGAATAATGTGTTGATGTTTTCATTGTTCTTGTTGATATCTGTAGTGGAGATGACTTCAGCAGTAGATAATGTGTTGATGTTTTCATTGTTCTTGTTGATATCTGTAGTGGAGATGACTTCAGCAGTAGATAATGTGTTGATGTTTCCATTGTTCTTGTTGATATCTGTAGTGGAGATGACTTCAGCAGAATAATGTGTTGATGTTTCCATTGTTCTTGTTGATATCTGTAGTGGAGATGACTTCAGCAGAATAATGTGTTGATGTTTCCATTGTTCTTGTTGATATCTGAATTGGAGATGACTTCAACAGTAGATAATGTGTTGATCTTTCCATTGTTCTTGTTGATATCTGTAGTGGAGATGACTTCAGCAGAATAATGTGTTGATGTATCCATTGTTCTTGTTGATATCTGTAGTGGAGATGACTTCAGCAGTATAATGTGTTGATGTTTCCATTGTTCTTGTTGATATCTGTAGTGGAGATGACTTCAGCAGTAGATAATGTGTTGATGTTTCCATTGTTCTTGTTGATATCTGTAGTGGAGATGACTTCAGCAGAATAATGTGTTGATGTTTCCATTGTTCTTGTTGATATCTGTAGTGGAGATGACTTCAGCAGAATAATGTGTTGATGTTTCCATTGTTCTTGTTGATATCTGTAGTGGAGATGACTTCAGCAGTATAATGTGTTGATGTTTTCATTGTTCTTGTTGATATCTGTAGTGGAGATGACTTCAGCAGTAGATAATGTGTTGATGTTTTCATTGTTCTTGTTGATATCTGTAGTGGAGATGACTTCAGCAGTAGATAATGTGTTGATGTTTCCATGGTTCTTGTTGATATCTGTAGTGGAGATGACTTCAGCAGAATAATGTGTTGATGTTTCCATTGTTCTTGTTGATATCTGAATTGGAGATGACTTCAGCAGTATAATGTGTTGATGTTTCCATTGTTCTCGTTGATATCTGTAGTGGAGATGACTTCAGCAGTATAATGTGTTGATGTTTCCATTGTTCTCGTTGATATCTGTAGTGGAGATGACTTCAGCAGTATAATGTGTTGATGTTTCCATTGTTCTTGTTGATATCTGTAGTGGAGATGACTTCAGCAGAATAATGTGTTGATGTTTCCATTGTTCTTGTTGATATCTGTAGTGGAGATGACTTCAGCAGTATAATGTGTTGATGTTTTCATTGTTCTTGTTGATATCTGTAGTGGAGATGACTTCAGCAGAATAATGTGTTGATGTTTCCATTGTTCTTGTTGATATCTGTAGTGGACATGACTTCAGCAGTATAATGTGTTGATGTTTCCATTGTTCTCGTTGATATCTGTAGTGGAGATTACTTCAGCAGTATAATGTGTTGATGTTTCCATTGTTCTCGTTGATATCTGTAGTGGAGATGACTTCAGCAGTATAATGTGTTGATGTTTCCATTGTTCTTGTTGATATCTGTAGTGGAGATGACTTCAGCAGTAGATAATGTGTTGATGTTTCCATTGTTCTTGTTGATATCTGTAGTGGAGATGACTTCAGCAGTATAATGTGTTGATGTTTCCATTGTTCTTGTTGATATCTGTAGTGGAGATGACTTCAGCAGAATAATGTGTTGATGTTTCCATTGTTCTTGTTGATATCTGTAGTGGAGATGACTTCAGCAGAATAATGTGTTGATGTTTCCATTGTTCTTGTTGATATCTGTAGTGGAGATGACTTCAGCAGTAGAAAATGTGTTGATGTTTCCATTGTTCTTGTTGATATCTGTAGTGGAGATGACTTCAGCAGAATAATGTGTTGATGTTTCCATTGTTCTTGTTGATATCTGTAGTGGAGATGACTTCAGCAGAATAATGTGTTGATGTTTCCATTGTTCTTGTTGATATCTGTAGTGGAGATGACTTCAGCAGTAGATAATGTGTTGATGTTTTCATTGTTCTTGTTGATATCTGTAGTGGAGATGACTTCAGCAGTAGATAATGTGTTGATGTTTCCATTGTTCTTGTTGATATCTGTAGTGGAGATGACTTCAGCAGAATAATGTGTTGATGTTTCCATTGTTCTTGTTGATATCTGTAGTGGAGATGACTTCAGCAGAATAATGTGTTCATGTTTCCATTGTTCTTGTTGATATCTGTAGTGGAGATGACTTCAACAGTAGATAACGTGTTGATCTTTCCATTGTTCTTGTTGATATCTGTAGTGGAGATGACTTCAGCAGAATAATGTGTTGATGTATCCATTGTTCTTGTTGATATCTGTAGTGGAGATGACTTCAGCAGTATAATGTGTTGATGTTTCCATTGTTCTTGTTGATATCTGTAGTGGAGATGACTTCAGCAGTAGATAATGTGTTGATGTTTCCATTGTTCTTGTTGATATCTGTAGTGGAGATGACTTCAGCAGAATAATGTGTTGATGTTTCCATTGTTCTTGTTGATATCTGAATTGGAGATGACTTCAGCAGTATAATGTGTTGATGTTTCCATTGTTCTCGTTGATATCTGTAGTGGAGATTACTTCAGCAGTATAATGTGTTGATGTTTCCATTGTTCTCGTTGATATCTGTAGTGGAGATGACTTCAGCAGTATAATGTGTTGATGTTTCCATTGTTTTTGTTGATATCTGTAGTGGAGATGACTTCAGCAGTAGATAATGTGTTGATGTTTCCATTGTTCTTGTTGATATCTGTAGTGGAGATGACTTCAGCAGAATAATGTGTTGATGTTTCCATTGTTCTTGTTGATATCTGTAGTGGAGATGACTTCAGCAGAATAATGTGTTGATGTTTCCATTGTTCTTGTTGATATCTGTAGTGGAGATGACTTCAGCAGTAGAAAATGTGTTGATGTTTCCATTGTTCTTGTTGATATCTGTAGTGGAGATGACTTCAGCAGAATAATGTGTTGATGTTTCCATTGTTCTTGTTGATATCTGTAGTGGAGATGACTTCAGCAGAATAATGTGTTGATGTTTCCATTGTTCTTGTTGATATCTGTAGTGGAGATGACTTCAGCAGTAGATAATGTGTTGATGTTTTCATTGTTCTTGTTGATATCTGTAGTGGAGATGACTTCAGCAGTAGATAATGTGTTGATGTTTCCATTGTTCTTGTTGATATCTGTAGTGGAGATGACTTCAGCAGAATAATGTGTTGATGTTTCCATTGTTCTTGTTGATATCTGTAGTGGAGATGACTTCAGCAGAATAATGTGTTCATGTTTCCATTGTTCTTGTTGATATCTGTAGTGGAGATGACTTCAACAGTAGATAACGTGTTGATCTTTCCATTGTTCTTGTTGATATCTGTAGTGGAGATGACTTCAGCAGAATAATGTGTTGATGTATCCATTGTTCTTGTTGATATCTGTAGTGGAGATGACTTCAGCAGTATAATGTGTTGATGTTTCCATTGTTCTTGTTGATATCTGTAGTGGAGATGACTTCAGCAGTAGATAATGTGTTGATGTTTCCATTGTTCTTGTTGATATCTGTAGTGGAGATGACTTCAGCAGAATAATGTGTTGATGTTTCCATTGTTCTTGTTGATATCTGAATTGGAGATGACTTCAGCAGTATAATGTGTTGATGTTTCCATTGTTCTCGTTGATATCTGTAGTGGAGATTACTTCAGCAGTATAATGTGTTGATGTTTCCATTGTTCTCGTTGATATCTGTAGTGGAGATGACTTCAGCAGTATAATGTGTTGATGTTTCCATTGTTTTTGTTGATATCTGTAGTGGAGATGACTTCAGCAGTAGATAATGTGTTGATGTTTCCATTGTTCTTGTTGATATCTGTAGTGGAGATGACTTCAGCAGAATAATGTGTTGATGTTTCCATTGTTCTTGTTGATATCTGTAGTGGAGATGACTTCAGCAGAATAATGTGTTGATGTTTCCATTGTTCTTGTTGATATCTGTAGTGGAGATGACTTCAGCAGTAGAAAATGTGTTGATGTTTCCATTGTTCTTGTTGATATCTGTAGTGGAGATGACTTCAGCAGAATAATGTGTTGATGTTTCCATTGTTCTTGTTGATATCTGTAGTGGAGATGACTTCAGCAGAATAATGTGTTGATGTTTCCATTGTTCTTGTTGATATCTGTAGTGGAGATGACTTCAACAGTAGATAATGTGTTGATCTTTCCATTGTTCTTGTTGATATCTGTAGTGGAGATGACTTCAGCAGAATAATGTGTTGATGTATCCATTGTTCTTGTTGATATCTGTAGTGGAGATGACTTCAGCAGTATAATGTGTTGATGATTCCATTGTTCTTGTTGATATCTGTAGTGGAGATGACTTCAGCAGTAGATAATGTGTTGATGTTTCCATTGTTCTTGTTGATATCTGTAGTGGAGATGACTTCAGCAGAATAATGTGTTGATGTTTCCATTGTTCTTGTTGATATCTGTAGTGGAGATGACTTCAGCAGTAGATAATGTGTTGATGTTTCCATTGTTCTTGTTGATATCTGTAGTGGAGATGACTTCAGCAGAATAATGTGTTGATGTTTCCATTGTTCTTGTTGATATCTGTAGTGGAGATGACTTCAGCAGTATAATGTGTTGATGTTTCCATTGTTCTTGTTGATATCTGTAGTGGAGATGACTTCAGCAGAATAATGTGTTGATGTTTCCATTGTTCTTGTTGATATCTGTAGTGGAGATGACTTCAGCAGAATAATGTGTTGATGTTTCCATTGTTCTTGTTGATATCTGTAGTGGAGATGACTTCAGCAGTATAATGTGTTGATGTTTTCATTGTTCTTGTTGATATCTGTAGTGGAGATGACTTCAGCAGAATAATGTGTTGATGTTTCCATTGTTCTTGTTGATATCTGTAGTGGAGATGACTTCAGCAGAATAATGTGTTGATGTTTTCATTGTTCTTGTTGATATCTGTAGTGGAGATGAGTTCAGCAGTATAATGTGTTGATGTTTTCATTGTTCTTGTTGATATCTGCAGTGGAGATGACTTCAGCAGAATAATGTGTTGATGTTTCCATTGTTCTTGTTGATATCTGTAGTGGAGATGACTTCAGCAGAATAATGTGTTGATGTTTCCATTGTTCTTGTTGATATCTGTAGTGGAGATGACTTCAGCAGAATAATGTGTTGATGTTTCCATTGTTCTTGTTGATATCTGTAGTGGAGATGACTTCAGCAGTATAATGTGTTGATGTTTCCATTGTTCTTGTTGATATCTGTAGTGGAGATGACTTCAGCAGTAGATAATGTGTTCATGTTTTCA